>NC_056498.1:4407261-4419629 GCF_014905685.2 Nematolebias whitei
GTCTCTCATCCAAGAGACTTCCTCAGTCTGAGGTGCTGTTTTCAGCTCAGTCTCTTAAATATTAGTATATTTAAGAGACTGAGCTGAAAACAGCACCTCAGACTGAGGAAGTCTCTTGGATGAGAGACGAAACGTTTCTATATTTTTTTGCTTTGTTTTGTTTTTTTTTGAATGTCCAGAGGACCAGATTGAACTTTTTTGGATTTTTCTACCTGGATTATTGAGCATGCATCAGGATATTAGGCTTCTTGCTTGTAGTGCAAAACAGTGCAAAAGATCAAATGTAGTTTTAGCCATATGTTTTAAACAAAAGAATATGTTGTTAACTTAACAGTTTCCAGTCTTCTCACTTGAGAAATGAACAGAGCAGCAAATGAAAACACTCCAACCCTCTAGTGGGCGACTCCTTCCGCTTTAATGGAGAGCTGACACAAAATGAGTCTGTGGCTTTGACCAGAGGGTCTCACAGTAAAATCACACAACACAGCATTCTTTCACAGATCAGAGAGCAGGTTTTTCTAAAGCTGACCAGCGCTTACTTTAACTTTCGATGGGGGAAAAAACAACTTTCGACGGAACACAGCGTTTTGCGCATGCGTCTGAATACGGCAACACTACGGCAAGCCGGCCGTAACTAGCTTGTAGCTTTGCTACTTAGCTCTCAAACAAAAGACTTTAACACCACTTGCACATAGTTTTCAACTCAAAAAAAGTAACAATTAAATCTGACAGCTCTGATTTTACACTTGAACACCACTTACGCAGTATTCAACTACAAAAAAAGTAATGATTAAACTGAAAACTCTGATTTTACATCAGACACAGCATTACTGCGGTTAGTCGGTAGAAGTCAGATCTCTATCGTAGGCAAAATTTCTATCGTTTCTACGGTGTACCATTTATATCGCGCATTCCTACTCTGACTGGGCCAAACTGTGGCTCTGGTTCTCTTTATTTGACAAAAGCAGTGTCAGTTTAATCCCTGTGTCACACCCCCCCCCCCCCCTTAATTTTTACAGATGATGAAGATCTACCCTGGCCACATTCAAAATAATGGAAATCTGTTGCAGCAATGGAGAACATTAATCCATGTGAAGATTAATATTGGATTGCATTAGAAACAGGTTCTGGGCTCAGGAACACTTCCATAGATCATTGCACACAGTTCACAGATGCTGCTTTAAGCTCTATCAGGCAGAGAAGAAGCCAGATGTGAACACCACCCAGAACCATTGCCATCTTCTCTGGACCAGAGCTCAGAGCTGGACTGAAGCAAAGTTCAGAACTATCCTGTGGTCAAACAGATCCATGTTTTGAAAACCATGTCCTCTAAAAAGGAGAGGGAGCAGCCAACATGCTATCAATTCACACTTAAAGTCTGGCTCTCTAATGGTATGGGGGTGCATTAGTGTGAAAGGCTCCATCAGAAAAGTATCAACATATCGTTCAACAACTTATCCAGACTATGTCTTGAATATTTCTAGAATTGCGTTGCTCAAGGTGGCTGCATGTTGGAGAAGCTCTGTTACATTCACTCTGGGATGTTGCTTTTAAAAACTTTAATTCCTCTTTTTTTCTGGATATAAATCGCTTTTTTGGATGATTATTTCCTCTGGTTTCGGATGCTGTGCAGCTGGAAGGATTTTTACTGAGACCATTTTACTTTCGGACATTTGTTATGATGCCATGACAACAAGGTGATGTTTTTTACAACTGGGTGCAGCTGATTAACAACTTAAAAGCTCAAATAATAGCTCCACTTTAGAGTGGACTGTAGATGCAATGATGAAGCCGTCTACAAGAAGGGGCAGAGCAGACTGCACTTCTTGAGGAAGCTGAAGTCCTTCAGTGTTTGCAGCAAGATGCTACATATCTTCTATAAGTCTGTTGTAGAGAGTGCTATCAATCAATCAATCAATCAATCAATTCAACTTTAATGTCCATAACATTCAATGAAATGGACATTTGTCTTTGATATCTGGCTTATAAAAACAACACAAGATAAAAATGCTTTTTCTGCCATCATCTGCTGGGGTAGCAGCACCAGAGCAAGTGACTTAAAAAAGATCAACAAACTCATAAAGAAGGCTGGCTCAGTTCTGGAGACTCCTCTAGAACCTTTGGAGATGATTGTACAAAGAAGGATTCTTCATAAAATGAAGAACATTATAGACAACCCTCAGCACCCTCTTCATCAGACTGTCATACAACAACAGAGTGTCTTCAGTCAGAGGCTTCTTCAAATCTGTTGTAGGACAGACCGCTACAAGAGATCCTTCCTGCCCACAGCTATCAGCATCTAGAACAACTCTTTAATAAAACCAGAATGATGAGGTACAACATTTAATTTCTCTTTGGGATTAATAAAGTATTTTTGAATTGAGTTGAATATTTCAGCCATTTGATGCATCATGAAACAAAACAAAGCTAGAATAACACAGCAGACAAGAATGGGGAATAATTATTTCCAAAAACTCCAACAACTGGTCTCCTCCATTGCTTGACGTTCACAGACTGTTGTTGAAAAGACAGGATAATATACAGTAAGAAATGTGGCCCTTTTCCAAACTTCTGGAGATGTGTTGCTGACATCAAAATCAAAATTACCTTTTAATAAAAAAGGGTATGACATAATGAATAGGAAAAGAATAAATAGTACAAGTGTGTGCATTGTCTTTACCTTTTCCAGTTCGGTTTTGTACACGGGGGATCCAGATCTTGCCCCATCCAGATCTGCAGTCCCGTTAACACACACCTCCCTCATCACCTGGAAAACAAAAAAAAGAGTTTTTTTGTTGTTTTTACTCAGACTGCTGTTTACTTCCAGT
Organism: Nematolebias whitei; assembly: GCF_014905685.2. Lineage (NCBI taxonomy): Eukaryota > Metazoa > Chordata > Actinopteri > Cyprinodontiformes > Rivulidae > Nematolebias > Nematolebias whitei. The sequence continues at coordinate 4,410,090 of NC_056498.1, forward strand.
AAAAGGAAAGTCCATGTGGCCTTAGTGCAAGATTTGAACAGGGCCTTGGATCCTTGTTGGTGACAGGGACAGATGAACAGTGAATGAACAAGTCGGTGCACTCTTTAACAGAAAAACTCCCCCACATCATAGCCACAAGCACTCTGACCCATCTTTGGCTCATTGGTTTTGGCTCACAGGGTGCATAGTTGGATTTGGCGGGGGGAAATGACAGGCTGTGGCTCCATGGGTCTGGCTCAAGAGACTGAGAGGCTGGGGTGGGAGGTGGGGGACAGAGAGTCTTTCCTGTACTTTATTGCTGTAAGAGTTAGGCTGGAGTAATATCTGGTTCAGATGTGTACTACAAAGCACACTGAGATGCTGACTAGGACTTTTCATAAAAAAAGACAAGTTGCTGTGTTTTATAACCAGCTAATACTTGAATATAACTTTGTATTTTTCTTCTTCTTCCACTGAATATACTCCTGGTCCAGTGTTTGTGTGTCCTGGCCTCTGAGCCTTCAGCCAGATAGGACAGCTGGCGGCCCGCATCTGGTTTTGATGGATTCTGGTTCTTCCTGTCAGAGAAGAGTTCTGGTCTCAGCTCACCACAGAATACTCAGGTCAACAGATTGAAAGTATGGACTCTATGTGATCCATTGCTTTCCACAAGTTTTTATATTTTTTGACATACTGAACTGGGTTACTGCAGCAGGAAACAGAACCGAGGCTAGTTGTACCTAACTGAACTGTACCATATGATCCATATGATAGAAAAGTAACATGTAGCAATATAACCCATCTGAAAACTTCTTGCATTCCAGACAACATTTTGCTGGGTATTGCTTACTGTTAAGTGAACTTACCAAAGCTTTAATACTCATAGCTGATTGTCTAGATCATATTTTTCATCAAAAGCTAGGGGAAAACCTCGCACCACGACAGATAGATGATATATATGAGATGTATGAGATAGATAAGATAGATGATAGAGGATGGATGGATGGATGGATATATACACAGACAAGACTATTTTATTAATCCCAGGGGGGGAAACTCGAGGCATCCATTACCATTTGCTAAATATAGATAAATAGATGATAGAGGATGAATGGATAGATGGATGGATGGATGGATGGAGGGAGGGATGGATGGATAGACATAAGTAATCCTAGGTGGAAAATTTAAGGCATCCAGTAGCATTTGCTAAATATACCAAAAATGCATGATACAATAATCAAAAACAAACAGAACACAACAATTTGAAAAAAAAAAAGCATATGCACAAGGTGGTAGGGTGTACTAGGGTGCACCGATTGCAGTTTTCTGGCCAATCACCAATCACCGATTTCTAAAAAGTCTGACGCGCCGATTCCAATTTTGGCTGATACGGATTTTGTTTAATAAGAGACACTGTCAGGCGTTACAGGGTCATAATGCACCTTCAATTTTCCAATATTATTTTGTTGAAAAACATGCCCTTGAATAATATCCTAGAAACAATACAAACTTGTTTTAACTGGCCATGAGGTAGTGCTCTGAAATATAAAAGAAGTTCAGACAATTGTTGTTAAAACTTAAAAAAAAAATAAAAAAAATAAAAAAAAAAATTGGTAAAATTGGTTTCTCATGCAAGTATCGGCCGATTTCCGATTTCCCAAAATTAAGGAAATCGGCTGGCTGATTTATCAGTGCATCGGTGTACTACATTCATGATTAACATATATTTATATATGCATTCAGGTCTCTCTTGTAAATGAGTCCTCAAGTTGGGATTAACCAGATAAATCATAATTTTGTACATAAATAAGACGCACCAGCTGTTAAGCCGCAGGTATTCACTGTACAGTGAATATAAATGTGCAGCTTTGTCTGTGCTGTACTTGATGAAAATCAGCCAATTGATGGCAATCACAGCCTATGGCTTGCTTTTAACATGCACTAAGCTTGAGTGGTCATCCTAGGTATACTTAAAGCTTCAGGTTTTGACTCATCGTAACAAACATTATACCCTTAAAATGAACAGAATACTGGCAAATATCTACTGGTAAGCATAATCACTGGGCATAAAACACTAAAAATACAAGTGTCAAACACCTACGTAACTGAAATTATTTTAAAATTATACAAACCTGGAAATATTATCCAAAAGTCTTAACGGGGTCAAGTGACAGGAAGTGAAATACAATAGTACAGATAAAATGTGGTACCGGTAAATATTCATTAAATCACTGGTAGAACCACTAATTTTTATTGTTAAATAGCTTTGGTATCAGCTGCTGTTTTTAAATCTACCTTTACTTTCAAATGATCTTATCTGAAATAAAAATGACGGGATTTCGCTTCAGCGCTAATGAGGAGAGGAGGGAGTAAAGGGGAACAGCCCCCCTCCCTTTCCCCCGCTCAGTTTCATGAGTGAGTCGAGCTTAAATAATATACCTACTGGTATTTAAACACATTTACCATAGACAGATTTTTTTAAAACTTTGAGAAATATGTACCAGTCTTGACTGGGGGGGGGGGGGGGGGGGTGTTAGTGGGAACAGCCCCACCTGTTGTCTCCGCTCCGTTTAATGTTTGGATGCGAGTGTAAGGGTGCATTCACACTAGCCCTGCTTTAATCGAACTCTAGCTCGTTTTCCTTGAAAGTCCGGTTCGTTTAGGGAGGTGTGAACACGCCATCGAACTCTGTCACGGAACAAAAAGGCAAACTCTGGCCCGGGCTAAAACCTAGGTCTCGGTCCAGTAGAAGCGAACTCCAGCACGGTTCGAGTACAGTGTGAATGTAAACAGACCGGGCCCCGCTCCTCAGGGTAAACAAACACGCATTGCTCTGACCTTATATGGAGCCGTCCGCTGCCTTGTGTGGAAAAACAATATTCTCCATGGTCTTCTGTCTCATCTTCTGCTCATGCTAAGTCCATTTTTGAAAAATGACAAAATATAACTCCTAAAGCTGCTAAAACTTGATGCCACTTCATTTTTATTTTTATTTACAGAAGAAGAAGAAGAAGAAGAAGTGTCTTCAGAGGTTTTTGTGTCGTTTCTTTCAGTAGTTCTTGGTGCAGCGCCCCCACAGGTGAGCGGGGGAATAGGTTGGTTCAACAGGTTGACTCGACTGCACAGTCCAGTGTGAATGCAAACTCACCAGCTCAAATGTAAACAAAAGGTCATGAATATTGGTCCCGAACCGAACCGAGTCTACCGGACTATCTAGTGTGAAAACGACCTAAATGACGTAGATCTCTGTATTTAAACACATGTACTGTACACAGAAAGATGTCACACAAATAATTTTGAAAATTTTATTAAAATATGTACAGACTTGGGGCAGCACGGTGGCGCAACTGGTAGAGCTGCTGCCTCTCAGCGAGCAGGTCCCTGGTTCAAACCCCGGTCCAGGGGCCTTTCTGGGTGGAGTTTGCATGTTCTCTCCGTGCATGCGTGGGTTTTCTCCGGGTACTCCGGTTTCCTCCCACAGTCCAAAAAAAAAACATGCATGTTAGGCTGATTGGTAACTCTAAATTGTCCCTAGGTGTGAGTGAGAGAGTGAATGGTTGTTTGTCTCGTTTGTCTCTGTGTGGCCCTGTGATGGACTTGCGACCCGTCCAGGGTGTACCCCGCCCCTCGCACAGTGATTGCTGGACATGGGCACCAGCGAACCCGTGACCCAAAATGGAATAAGCGGGTAAAGAAAATGGATGGATGGATGGATGTACAGACTTGACTGATTAGAGCACTTCTGCTCAGCTGAGCTCACATCTTGAACAACTGGATGAGACAGCTTTAACACGGCTAAAAAAATAAAAATAAAAAAGCATTGATGGTCGACCAGAGTCACTCATCGCTCTGTTCTCCATCCTCTGTGCAATGAAACCTCTTTTTCATAGTCAGAATTCAAGAGGCTCAAAATACTATCACACACTGGCTCCTTGTCGCTCTCATCGTCACTCTCCCTCGTGCTGTCCGCATCATCCCGCAGCAGTCCAGCCTCATTAATGCACGTGTATCTTGTGCCCTTTTTGCACTGCCAATTCTGGGCAGCCCACCACAGAAATAACCCTTTTGCACCAGTACTTTAGCTAGTATATTTAGCTGATTTGAGGCTGATTCAGGACCTCTTTTCGTCCCTGCTTCTCTGGTGGGAACAAGCAAGTTCAGTTGAGCCGAGTCCGGACCGAAACGTGAATGCAGGACTCTGATTGGTCAGGGGGAGGAGTCACTTGATCTCAGAAACTTTTCACTGAGCCGCCATTTACAATTTCTCTGGATGCGGAGCAGCGGCTGGATCTATTTTGAAGATTTTAAAAACAATAAACCTGCCATTTTTTACATTTTCTCGTGTGAACTTGATATATTTACCCACAGAGTTGATGTGATCAGTGAAATGTTGGACTTCCTGAGATTGTACCTTTAAGACCAATTATCAGCATGATTAACTCTGTCACTTACAATGTTTCGGATGAAAGACGAAACGTTTCTACAATTTTTTTTTGTTTCGTTTTTATTGAATGTCCAGAGGACCAGATTTAACTTTTTTAGATTTTTCTACCTGGATTATTGAGCATGCATCAGGATATCCATGATGGATAGTAGCTTTCTGAGGGCCCTTCACTCTGCCATCAATGTAAGGGACTCCAGCTGTGCTCCCATCACAGAACGAGCTTTGCTCACCAGCCTGTCAAGTCGCCCAGCATCTCTCGTCTAAATGCTGCCTCCCCAACACACAACAGCACAGAAGAGGACACTGACTACCACAGACTGGTAGAACATCAGCAGTAGTTTCCTGCAGATGCTGAAGGACCCAAGCCTCCTCAGGAAGTAGAGCCTGCTCTGACCCTTCCTGTAGAGGGAGTCCGTGGTCACTGACCAGTCTAGCCTATCATCCAGTTGTATACCCAAATATTTGTAGGTCCTGGCCAACCCCACATCAACCCCCTCAATCGAGACTGGCTTTAGGGTAAGCACAGACCTTCTGACATCCACTAATGTTTCCTTTGTTTTGCTGATGTTCAGCTGAAGATGGTTGGATTTGCACCACAATACAAAATCCTCAACCAGGGTCCTGTACTCCCTCTCCTGTCCATCCTGCACATACCCAAAGATTGCAGTGTGATCTGAGTACTTCTGCATATGTCAAGTCTCCGAGTTATAATTAAAATCAGATGTGTACAGGGTAGGGGTTGAACGAGTATATAATTTTTAAACTCGACATTAACCTAATAAAACCCGAGTAGAACTCGAGTATTGGATGACGTCATAGATCTCAAGATACAAAAATAAATTAATTAATTAAACCACAAAAAAAAGGTAATTATTTACCAAAAAAAAGACCAACAAAACATTGGGAGTGTATATTATGCTCCTACCATTTATCATACTGCAAATAAGTCACAGGAAAAACTAAACTATTAGTTATTATTATTAAACTGCAAACGTGAAGAAACGCAGCACGTCAAAAACGAAACTTTAACCGAAACTGGTTCTGGTGGATTGGACCCAGTGTTACACCATACTCTGTGACCTGCAACAGTGCAACACCGCCCCCTACGGTCATAAGTGGTCACATAATATGACGTCACTACGAATTCCCGACTTTACTTTTTTAACATTGATAGATGTCCTAGCAATCGATGTGTAAATTTCGAGTACTCTGTTAATGCCCTAGTACAGGGTGAACAGAACTGGAGAGAGCACAATATTAGAACTTTTTTTTAATGATTACTATGCTTCAGCAGCATGATTTTAAGAGCTGGATATATTTTCTGACATAGGAGAGCCCCTCCATGGAGGTAACAAAAAACACAGAACAGATGAATAAACTGAATTGAATTGAACAGATGAGCTAACATCATTCTATAATTACAGAAACTACACTGAGAAGACAACTAAGTTCATGCTCAATAATCCAGGTAAAAATCCAACAATGTTCAGTCAGGTCATCCGGACGGTTTCTTTTGTTGCTGAGATGTTTCGTCCTTCATCCAAAGGACTTCTTTAATCTGAAGAGCCACCAACAAATTTGAGTCCCAGAAACAGCACACTCCCATAGTGGAAAAAAACTAATTACTTGTCCTGTGCACCTTTTTCAGAGCCTCTCTCTACATATCTTCTAAACTGTAAATCATGGATTTGATCAGCTGGTCTCTCAACGCAAATGATAACATTTTCTCAACAAGAAGACGGGGAGAAGAAGAGCCCTCATGCTCTGAAGGGACATTCGCTTTGGGATACATCATGGATTCCTGGGGCCAGTGGAAGATGGTGTGTCTGTCCGTATTGTCCGTTGAGGACATAGAAGACGCATACATAATTGGATTTATGATAGCAGGATTCCTGCTTTTTTGAATTGGTGGATTTCTGACATACAGACAAATTCGGAAGACGTCGGCAGCGGATCTGGCAATTTTGAAGCTGCCTGCCATGTGTGAAGGGATGTGCCGTGCTTTGAGCGCCCAGATGCAATTGTTTTTCAAACTAAGCTGTAAGCTGGACGCGATTTCTGAGAATCGCAGGCCACTTGTGGATTCTGTAACTCGTTGGCATGATGGATTCGACCTTGGGGAAGGCTACAAGCACGGCCCGGCAGAATGACCACAAATCTGGCTGTTTTGGGTTTGCTATTGAGAAGTACCAGCAGAACGTTTAAAGGCAGACATAAAAAAAAATTAAAAAAAATCAAGCAGTCTCAAAACAATTGTTGTTATCAAATCTGCTCCCCCGCTTGGCCTTGAATAGGCCAGCTATCTCAAATTTCTCCAAAAGGTTATGTGAGTAATGAGGCAAGACACTGAACCCCTCCTAGCCTCCGATGTGTGTCCCATCAGTGTATAAATGTGATAAAGCTCTGATTAGTTTCTTTAGAATGATTTGTTCAATTAGATTTGTAGAGCTCTAGTAGAGTGCTGCATGAATGGGTAAACGAGGCACAGATTGTAGTGTAAAGTGCTTTGAGTATCTCGACAAGATAGAAAGGAGCTATATAAGTACAGTCCATATACCATTTATATGTATTATGATGTCATTGTATGTTGCAGTTTAAGTTGAGAGGTCTTTTTTGCACATCTTTTACACTGCCCCAGCCAAGACATGGTGTGAGTTATGATATTTTTTTACTACTGATGATTATGGCATACAGCTCGTGAAAACCCAAAATGCCTGTCCCAAAAAATTAGCATATTTCCTCCCACCAATGAAAGACAAGTGTTTTTAATACAAAAAACGCCAACCTTCAAATAATCATGTTCAGTTATGCACTCAATACTTGGTCGGGAATCCTTTTGCATGAATGACTGCTTCAATGCGGCGTGGCATGGAGGCAATCAGCCTGTGGCACTGCTGAGGTGTTATGGAGGCCCAGGATGCTTCGATAGCGGCCTTAAGCTCATCCAGAGTGTTGGGGCTTGCGTCTCTCGACTTTCTCTTCACAATATCCCACAGGTTCTCTATGGGGTTCAGGTCAGGAGAGTTGGCAGGCCAATTGAGCACAGTAATACCATGGTCAGTAAACCATTTACCAGTGGTTTTGGCACTGTGGGCAGGTGCCAGGTCATGCTGAAAAATGAAATCTTCATCTCCATAAAGCTTTTCAGCAGATGGAAGCATGAAGTGCTCCAAAATCTCCTGATAGCTAGCTGCATTGACCCTGCCCTTGATAAAACACAGTGGACTAACAGCAGCAGCTGACATGGCACCCCAGACCATCACTGACTGTGGGTGCTTCACACTGGACTTCTGGCATTTTGGCATTTCCTTCTCCACAGTCTTCCTCCAGACTCTGGCACCTTGATTTCCGAATGACATGCAAAATTTGCTTTCATCCGAAAAAAGTACTTTGGACCACTGAGCAACAGTCCAGTGCTGCTTCTCTGTAGCCCAGGTCAGACGATTCTGCTGCCGTTTCTGGTTCAAAAGTGGCTTGACCTGGGGAATGCGGCACCTGTAGCCCATTTCCTGCACACGCCTGTGCACGGTGGCTCTGGAATCGGCCCTTCTCCACAGTCCTCCTCAGGGTCCGGTCACCTCTTCTCGTTGTGCAGTGTTTTCTGCCACACTTTTCCCTTCCCACAGACTTCCCACTGAGGTGCCTTGATACAGCACTCTGGGAACAGCCTATTCGTTCAGCAATTTCTTTCTGTGTCTTACCCTCTTGCTTGAGGGTGTCAATGATGGCCTTCTGGACAGCAGTCAGGTCGGCAGTCTTACCCATGATTGCGGTTTTGAGTAATGAACAAGGCTGGGAGTTTTTAAAAGCCTCAGGAATCTTTTGCAGGTGTTTAGAGTTACATCGTTGATTCAGATGGTTAGGTTAATAGCTTGTTTAGAGAACCTTTTCATGATATGCTAATTTTTTGGGACAGGCATTTTGGGTTTTCATGAGCTGTATGCCATAATCATCAGTATTAAAACAAAGACCTGAAATATTTCAGTTGGTATGCAATGAATCTGAAATATATGAAAGTTTCATTTTTATCATTACATTATGGAAAATAATGACCTTTATCACAATATGCTAATTTTTTGAGAAGGACCTGTATGTACAGTAACAGGTCTCTTGTAAATGAGTCACTGAGGCTCAATGGAAACTAAGCTGTATAACTAAAGGTTGAATGAATGAATAGTACACTGAGGAGAGTTAAAGATGTGCTCGAGAAGCTCAAAACAGCTCTGTGAGAAATACTTTTTTTCTTAATTTTTCAAACGCTGTAAGCCTTTGCAACTCATGATGCTCCTGACTGAAAAAGGTTTATTCTTGTAACATTTCAGAAAAAAAATGTATACTTTTTTTAAACCATGTAAAGTTTTTAGTTTATGTTATTTGTTTGTCTGGTGTGATGGTGGTTTTGGGTTTGAAGTAATCTTTTTATTTTCTCTCTAAAAAAAACTAAAAATATTTTGCCCTGGCGAATAGCTGTGGTTTCATATTAGATATGTTGTTTATGTTATTACAAATACTTTAATTGTTAGGAGAATACTGCTGTTCAAAAGTGCCTTTTTAATGTACTGAACTTTTTTAAAAATATATAAAACAGTACCTTAAAGATGTTCTAAACATCTTTAAGTAATAATTTAATTTTGCACATACTAATGAGATTAACAGCGATTAATCACAAAAATATTTGAGATTCATCGCAATAAAAAATTTTAATCTTTGCCCAGCACATATATATATATATATATATATATATATATACACATATACATATATACATATATTTACACATATACATATATACATATATTTACACATATACATATATATAAATATATATATATACATATATATACACATATATATATATATATATATATATATATACACATATACAAATATATATACACATATACATATATACATATATTTACACATATACATATATTTACACATATACATATATATATATATATATAAATATATATATATACATATATATACACATATACAAATATATATACACATATACATATATATAAACATACATATATATATAAACATACATATACATATATATACACATATACATATATACACATATACATATATATACACATATACATATA
>NC_056498.1:4419729-4433637 GCF_014905685.2 Nematolebias whitei
TGTATGTATATATATGTATGTATGTATATATATGTATATATATGTATATATATGTATGTATGTATATATATGTATGTATTTGTATATATGTATATATGTATGTATTTGTATATATGTATGTATTTGTATATATGTATATATATGTATGTATTTGTATATATGTATATATGTATGTATTTGTATATATGTATATATATGTATGTATTTGTATATATGTATATATATGTATGTATTTGTATGTATGTATTTGTATATATGTATATATATGTATGTATTTGTATGTATGTATTTGTATATATGTATATATATGTATGTATTTGTATGTATGTATATATATGTATGTATTTGTATGTATGTATGTATTTGTATGTATGTATGTATTTGTATGTATATATATATGTATGTATGTATATATATGTATATATATGTATGTATTTGTATGTATGTATTTGTATATATGTATATATATGTATGTATTTGTATGTATGTATTTGTATATATGTATATATATGTATGTATTTGTATGTATGTATGTATATATATGTATATATGTATGTATGTATGTATATATATGTATAAATATGTATGTATGTATTTGTATGTATGTATATATATGTATGTGTATTTGTATGTATGTATGTATATATATGTATATATATGTATGTATGTATGTATATATATGTATATATATGTATGTATACAGATATACAGGTATATTTTATTCAGAATAGCACACAAAACACAGATCAAAAGTTTAAACTGAGAGAATGTATCATTTTAAGGGAAAAATCTTGTTTCCAAATTTCATGGCGTCAACAAATCTCAAAAAAGTTGGGACAAGTCCATTTTTACCACTGTGTGGCATCCCCCCTTCTTCTTACAACACTCAACAGACGTCTGGCGACAGAGAAGACCAGTTTCTCAAGTTTAGAAATAGGAATGCTCTCCCATTCATGTCTAATACAGGCCTCAAATTGTTCAATCGACTTGTGCCTTCTTTGTCGCAGCTTCCTCTTTATTATGCGCCAAATGTCCTCTATAGGTGAAAGATCTGGACTGCAGGCTGGCCATTTCATTACCCTGATCCTTCTCCTACGTAGCCATGATGTTGTGATTGCTGCAGAATGAGGTCTGGCATTATTGTGTTGAAAAATGCAGGGTCTTCCCTGAAAGAGATGACATCTAAATGGGAACATATGTTGTTCTAGAACCTGAAAATATTTCTCTGCATTAATGTTGCCTTTCCAGACATGCAAGCTGCCCATGCCACAAGCGCTGATGCAACCCCATACCATCAGTGATGTAGGCTTCTGAAAGGAGCAATGACAACAACTTGGGCTATCCTTGTCCTCTCTGGTCCGGATGACATGGCCTACCAGTGTTCCATAAAGAACTTCAAATCGTGACTCATCTGACCAGAGAACAGTCTTCCATTTTGCCACACTCCATTTTAAATGACCCCTGGCCCAGTGCAAACGTCTGAGCTTGTGGAGCTTGTTTAGAAATGGCTTCCTCTTTGCACTGTAGAGTTTCAGCTGACAACGGCGGATGGCACGGTGGATTGTGTTCACTGACAATGCTTTCTGGAAGTATTCCTGAGCCCATTCTGTTATTTCCTTGACAGTGGCATTCCTGTTTGAGGTGCAGTGACGTTTAAGGGCCCAGAGATCACGAGCATCTAGTAGAGTTTTACGGCCTTGACCCTTACGCACAGCGATTGTTCCAGATTCTCTGAATGTTTTGATGATGTTATGCACGGTTGATGATGATAACTTAAAAGTCTTTGCTATTTTACGCTGGGTAACACCATTCTGGTATTGCTGCACTATCTTTCTGCGCAACAATGGTGGAATTGGTGATCCTCTTACCATCTTGGCTTTTGAGAGACAATGACACTCTGAGAAGCTCTTTTTATACCCAATCATGTTGTCAATTGACCTAATTAGTGTTAATTGGTCTTCCAGCTGTTCGTTATATGCTCAATTTCCTTTTTCCAGCCACTTATTGCTACTTATCCCAACTTTTATGGGATTTATTGACACTGTGAAATTTTGAATCAACATATTTTTCCTTTAAGATGTTATATTTATTCAGATTAAACTTTTGATCTGTCATCTATGTTATATTACGAATAAAATATTGACATTTGCCATCTCCTCATCATTGCATTCAGTTTTTATTCACAATTTGTTTATTGTCCCAAATTTTTTGGAATCCGGTTTGTATATGTGTATATATATGTATATGTGTATATATAATCATATAATCATGTTTACATGGTTGTTAAGTTTCAGGGAAGGGTCCATTATCACTCCCAGATTAGTGACTTTGTTTTTCTGACAGGGATAGAGTGGAAAGGTCGATGCAGTGGTTTGTGATCATGTCATTGGGAGGGAACAACATGACTTCAGACTTCTTTTCATTGAAACTTAAGAAGTTTTAAGCCATCCAGTCCCTGATGTCTGCCAGGCAGTCGAGCAGAGGTTGAATAGAGCATGTACCATTGTGTCTTAGGGGGAAGTAAATTTGACAGTCATCGGCATAGAAGTGGAAGGGCATGTTGTGTTTCCGGAAAATAGCACCAAGTGGTAGCAGGTATAGAGAGAATAGGAGGGGACCCAGGATGGACCCCTGCGGAACTCCCCCATTTAAGTTCTGTCGCTGCAGAACTAAAATCCTTGATGGAGACACAAAAGGATCTGTCAGTTAAGTAGGATCTGAACCAATTGAGGGCTGACCCTGTGATGCCCACCCACTGCTCCAACCTTGCAATGAGGATCTCATGGTCGATTATAGTAGTAGTTAGTTATCAGTTCTAGTTATCAGTTCATTAACTAACAGGGATTTAAAGGAAAGAGATCTGATGTTCAATAATCCACATTTAATGATTTTATGATTTTGCTCTGGTAATGTAACTGTTTATTTTAATAAGATTTTTATGGTTTATATTTTTATAGCTGATTTTTGGTTTATTTAATTTGAGCTGTGGGCGAGTTGACACTGTTTCAATGGGGGTGTGGGTGGGTAACAGAGGGGAAGCAGCAGAAATGTGTGGAGGACTACAACTCTGCTTCCTGGACTGGACCCTGGGTTGTCAATAATTTGGGGGATAAACAAAATCAGCCATATTTCTAGAAAGAAGAGCAGCTCCGTCCAAAGTGGGATGGATGCCATTTCTCCACATCAGACCAAATTTTTCCCAAAAAGAACTCCAGTTATCTATGTAGTCCACGTCGTTATCAGAACACCACCTGGACACGCATCGGTTAAACGACGACATACGGCTAAACATATAATCACTGGTCAGGTTGGGGAGGGGACCGAAGGAAACTACGGAGTCTGACATGGTTTTAGCAAAGTCACACACCAAAGCAACATTAATTTTAGGGACCTCTGATTGGCATAACCGGGTGTCATTACCGCCGAGGTGAATAACAATCTTACTGTATTTAGCCTTAGCCTTTATCAGCAGTTTTAAATAAGATTCCGTGTCGCCTGCTCTGGCCCCCGGAATGCATTTGACTATTGCCGCTGGAGTCCCTAAAGCCACGTTTCGGACTATGTAGCTGCCAGTAACTAGGGTCTGCTTCTCAGCAGTTGTGTCACTGAGTGAAGAAAATCGATTAGAAATGTAAACGGTTTCGGCGGTGAACTGGGGGCTTATCCTTAGCACTACGCTTGCTCCGGACTGTCACCCAGTCGGCCTGGGGTTCCGGCTGCTCGGGTTCTGCTGGAGGTCTGCTAACGGGAGCTAGCCTCTGTGGTTCCACGCTGTCTAAGGGGACCTGGCTAGCTACTGGTTTTTCTACAGCGCGGAGCCGAGCTTCCAGTTCAGACAGCCTCTCCTCCAAAGCTACCATAAGACTACATTTGTTACATGTATCATTACCACTAAAGGAGGTAGAGTTGTAACTAAACATCTGACACACGTGTAGATGAACATATGCATGATATATTCATAAATGGAACGGATTCTTTCATTTTTCTGGACTGAATAATGTCGTGCATTGAATTTAATAAAATGTATCGTGAGACGTTAATTTTCTTTGACCCATCAAATGAATGCGTCATTTATTTACAGAATCAAAATTTAACATCACACATTTACATTAATTTGGCAAAATGATTTCTACAACAACATGGCTAATTTTGCAAGCTGTACAATTTGATTAACCATACGGCGATGGTTGAAAACCTTGCTTCACCACAGACATTTCTGGAAATATCTGGATTAATTTGCTAGCAGATAGAAGAGTTTAAAGATGGAAAGATGAAGTTTAGAGGGAGGGAGATGGTGTGTGTGAGTGAAAAGTGTTGAACAGAACGGCACCCTCCATTCGAACCCAGCTTTCCTCAGTACGCTCGGTAGTAAACTCGACTCGTTACTCTCTGACGATGAATCAGTGGAAACGGAGCTCCAGTTAAGCTACCGGTCCAGCGTCTCCGTAGGATGGCAGAGAACCGTCCGGAGTGGTGGCGGGACTTCATCAACAACAGTTCACCTCACGAGTGGACTTCACATGAGTGGAGTCCTTCAGAAGTTCCACTCAGATGTGGAAGATTGCATAATTCCCACAGGACTCGGAAGAGCTCTGGATCATGCTGGACTTCTGTTCTCCCAAACGACTGGAGCTGCAAACTCTCCACCCGACTCGACTCGACTCTGCTCGACTCTGGTTTGAACTAGGAAGTACCGACATTTAAAGAGCTCTATTTCCGGTTCATTTGGGAGTTTCCTGATTGGTCGTTTCGACCAGACAGGGGTGTGTTTTTGTGACGTAAGAGGTCACTAGGAGTCAGAAAAACAGAAAGTGTTTTGGAACAGATTGAAAATGTTTTTAGAGACAGAGAGAGAAATGTTTGGACGAGTTGGGTGAAAACAGGTGCCAGCTTCTCTATTTACGTCTGAGAGGATTTAAAAACATGACAGTTCGTTCCAACAACTTGTTTGCGTTTGACTCCAACCTTGGACCAACTTACACTTGCTCATTCAAAGACAGAAAATCAGAAAATGCATAATTACTCTGTAACAGACCTTAACATGAATTCTACTTTGCATGAGGATTAAAATCATTATTACTGTTTCACAGTTGAATTAAAAATGATTAGTTCACTGCAACATCTAAAAATGGTTTGAACTAAAAACACTTTGATTATCAAACATTTGTAAAATAGTAATGATAATAGAAAATAGTGTTCTTTCACTTGATCAATTCAAGAAAGGAAGTCTCAGGATGGGTCAACCTGTATTTCTGGATTCAAATCAATGAAATGACAGTTTCCGTCCCATAAGGTCCTTAAGGTCAGGATTTGACCTCAGGCTTAGTTCACTACACACGGAGCAAGTGAAAACAGAGGAAGCAGAGAGAGAAGTAGCAGCCATGCTAAGCTAACACTAGCAAGAGCTAGCAGAGCCAAATACACCAAAAAAAACGAGAAGTGTTGAAAGATAAGAGGTGTTTTAAGCACTATCCAACAGTAGAAAAACAACTGTACTAAGTGTGTTTGTGAACTAGAATGAAAAACTGTGCAAAAGACAGATAAATCCAGAAAATAGAGACAACTCGAGCAAACAATTCACTCGAGCTACCAACAGACAAACAGGAAGTGACACAAAACGTCTCACCACGAACGTGCAATGTCAGCCAGCCAATAGGATACAATTGGAGGCTCGTTCCTATTTGCTTAGTTAAATCCAGGTTCCAACCTTTTTTTTGGGGCCAGTTAGTGTATATTTCAGTGTGCACTGTGGCACTTTGCCACTGAGTGTGAAGCAACTCTAAATCTGATGCCATGGTTCTCAATTAGAAAAACGTACGACACTTCTTTTGGGTTGAAATTAAGTATTTAGGCACTTTCACACTGCATTTCTGTAAGACAGCTGCAAAGATCAGTCTGCCTTTAAGCTGTCTATAACCTTTCACAAGTCCAGCCATGTCCTGCACAGATGAGAGCGTTCAGAAATTATGTGATGCACTACACATTAATGTATGACGGACGTAGCACAAAGAAGCATCGGGGTGGATTGACTTCAACAGCCTACCTCACCCCAGTCCTTAAATTACCCTATTTTCCGCCTTACACATTGCATTGCTCTATAAGTCGCATCAGTCCAAATATATATAATAAAGTGGAAAATTCCATAAATATGTCACTTTACTGTATAGGTCGCATCTATTATGCCTCACCGCTGACAACCCGGAAACATGGGCCGGTGTTGTGCCAAAAATCGATTGGCTGCCAAATGGTGGCCGTGGGAGCGGCCACGGGATGACTTTAACAGGAATTTAACAAGATTAACAGTTAAAATAATTATTTATTTGCTTGAAATTATAGTAAAGTTGTGTCTCAGTCTAACTTTTCCTTAATAAATGCACTTTGACAGTCAAATCAGCTGTATTTCATACATCGATTTGTGGTCATGGGAGCGCACAGAGGGAGGACGCACTGAGCATTTCTTAGAAATTTAACATGATAACCACCTAAAAACAATTTTGTTTGCTCGAAATTTGCAAAGGTGCATCTCACTCTAACTTTTCCTTAATAAATACACATTGATAATCAAATCAGCTGCATTTCAAAAGCCAATTCGTGGCTGCTGGAACATGCACTGGAGAACTCACTGTGCATTTTTTAGAAATTTAATAATATAACCACCTAAAAACAATTATTTGTTTGCTCGACTTTATAGTAAAGGTTTGTCTCAGTTGAACTTTTACTTTAAAAATGCACTTTGATGGTCAAATTAGCTGTATTTCAAAAGTATTCTCTGCCTCGCTGCTCCAGGTGCGCGCAGACAGGGATGAAATGGGGAAGGAGGAACGCTGCACATTTCTTCGAAATTTAACAAGATAAGCACCTAAAACAATTATTGTTTGCTTGAGATTATAGCAAAGGTGTGTCTCAGTTGAACTTTTACTGAATAAATGCTCTTTAATGGTCAAATTAGCTGCATTTCGCCAGGACGGCACAGCAAAATGAAGCTTATTTGACGGTTGCTCCAGGCGAGCAGAACAAAGGTGGCAGCTAAGGCAATCCGATTGTGTCATCAATAGCCACTTTTACCTATTAAATGACACAACGGTATGCCATACTGCTTGAGTGCCATCTAGCGGCTGAAAATGGTAGTGTTCAATATTTTCAGTCAGAGTTAATGAAAATGGTCATATCTCAGCCAAAAATTGGTTTATAGATATTGGAAAAATCCATAAATAAGTCACTTCAGCATATAAGTCGCAGGGCATGTAAATTATACAAAAAACTGTGATTTATAGCCCGAAAAATGTGGTACACATAGCAGACCAGATGGCGCCTCAGTCCTTGCTTGAAGTATGTTGGGCCTTTTACCTCAAGTGAGGAGTTTGAGTATCTGAGAGTCTTGTTTATGCGTATGATAGATTATTGTATCATGGTCTCATCTGCAGTAATGAGGGCATTGCTCCAGTCAGTTCTGGTGAAGAAGAAGCCGAGCTGAAATGCAAAGCGTTCTATTTACTTGTCCACCAATGTTCTAACTCTCACCTGCAGTCATAAAGTTTGGATCTTGTCAGAGAGAATGAGATTCTGTATACAAGTACGTAACTGAAATGAGCTTCCTCAGTAGGGTGACCAGGCTCTGCATTAAAGATGAGGTGAAGAACTCTGTCATCAAGGGGGAGCTTGGAGTAGAACCGTTGGTCCTCCACATCCAATTGAATTGAATTGAAACAAGTCAGCTGAGGTGGTTTTGGCATCTGATCAGGATGCCTCCTGGACACCTGCTGTTTATTGGCTTATTCTGATATCCCTTCTTTCTCCTTCCAGAACCATCATTCAAATCAGAGATCCAAAGTGGCCTGCCAGCTCCCCCTCAGATGCCCCTCCCAGATATTCCTCAGCCCTGGCTGGTAAGACCACCTTACTGACCCACATAACACATCCACATTTTTTATGTTTATTTTTTGTTCAGTTCTCATTTGTGCTTTGACAGTCTGACTTAACTCGAGTGTTTCCGCAAATACCAGTGAACTCCATGTCATTTGGTTTCCAGAGCTGTTTCTTTGAGGGCAAACAAATTTTCATTGTTATGCTGATGATACTCTGTTATATGTGTCCATGAAACCCAATGAATCCAATCAGTTACTTAGACTACAAGCATGTCTTAAAGACATAAAAACCTGGATGACCCTTAATTTTCTCATTTTGAACACAGACAAGACTGCGGTTTTGGTTTTTGGACCTGAGCATTTTAGGAATAAATTTTTCAGTCTTTCACCCTCCTTGGATGGCATTAATCTGGCCTCCAGCTCTAATATTAAAAATCTTGGTGTTATCTTTGATCAGGACAAGTCTTTTAACCCCCACATTAAAAACGTTACTAGAACCACCTTCTTCCATCTGCGTAATATCGCTAAAATTAGAAACATCTTAACTAAGGCCCTATTTACACGGACACGATGGGGGGGAAACAGTTTTTTTCGTATGTTAATTAGAGGAAAAGATCCGCGTTGACACGGACGGATTTTGGGTTTACATGCATCTGGAGGAATTCCCCCCCTGCCCTCCCGAATCCGCTGTAGTTACCATGCCTGTCTTCTGCCTGATCTTCTGCTCATGCTGAGTCCATTTTTGAAAAATGACAAAATATAACTCCTAAAACTGCTGAAACTTGATGCCACTCCATTTTTGTTTTTATTTCCAGATGAAGAAGAAGTGTCTTCAGAGGTTCTTGTGTTGTTTCTTTCAGTAGTTCTAGGTGCAGCGCCCCCACAGGCGAGCAGGGGAACAGGTTGGTTCAACAGGTTTGCTCGACTGCACAGTGCAGTGTGAATGCAAACGCACCAGCTCAAACGTAAACTAAATGTCATGAATATTGGTCCCCAACTGAACCGAGTCTACCGGACTATCAGGTGTGTAAACAACCTTACACTTCCTAGAGCAAGGCTATTCTACTGGCAGCCCATGGAACACTTCCAGCTCGCGAGTGACTTCAATCCGGCCCAATTCATTTAAAAAGAGATTTAATTAAAAAAATTGGGGTGGGGTGGGGGGGGGGGGTGGTTCTGGTTCTGTTCATTAGGCCCGAGCAGCGAAGCACAGCGAAGGCCTATTGTAATCGCTCTGTTCAGGCCCAAGCTGCAATTTTTTCCGCTAAATGAATTGGCATTTTGGGGGCCTTAACATATCCCAAAAGTCACCAAATTTGGCGGACACATCAGGACTGGTGAAAAATTACGTATTTTTAGGGGGTGGCAAAAATCGCAACAGAAACAGATCAAGAGTGCCACCTACAGAATTTCAAAATACCCTCTGCATTAACCTTAGTTTCTCGTAGAAACATGAAATTTGGTACGCTTGTCCAATTCCCTAAGATGCACAGAAAACTCTCTGGCACCAACATTGTACGATAAATAGGAAGGCGGCCATTTTGGAATGCCGGCCCAATTTTCACACCTTTATGGCGGTTTACATCCTCAGCATTTGAACGAACAACTTCTAGGGATTTCGCTCAATCGGTTTTAAACTTGCCCATTTTGGTCAAAAGGCATGGGGGACGAAAAGTTATCAAAACTGTGCAAACCGAAGCATGCTGAAGGGGCGGGGCCAGACCTCAAATTTGGACATTTCGCCATGAAAAACGAAACGCTAATGGCTCCTACATGAAAACTGTCTGAGACATCAAACCTTCAGTGATTGATCCACATCCGGTCCCCTGCAAGACTGAATGGTCAAATCATGACATCACTTAAGCCACGCCTCCTGACAACAGGAAGTATTAAGTTTTATGTTGAACGATCCCTATCTCACCCCTGTTATCTGATCAGCATGATAGTGTGTCCAGTGACCGAAGACTTGTTGGTGTAACTTGCTTTCCAACACTGACAGTTTTGGATGGAGCATGTGGGCGGCGCGGCGCGGTGTGGCAAAGTAAGACGTAACACTGTCGCCATATGTTTGGCTCTAAATTCCACAGTTTTGAACTGAGGTGCACCAAAATCAGTATGACCGATCATTATCCACCCCTTGAACAGGAAACCATGATAAGTGGCCAATAGCCTCCACAGCGCCCCCTAGGTTATTTTAAAACCTCAGGCCCAAGCCATTTTTTTGACCAATAATTCTCAAACTTCGTGAACATCTGTATCTTCTCAGGAACTATGAAAAAGTCTCTTGGAGCCCTGGTCCAAAACCAACAGGAAGTCGGCCATTTTGGGTCAAAGGGTCATTTTTGAGGGTTTCTAATTGCAAATTTTAATGAACTCCTCCTAGGAATTTTGAAGAATTGCCTTCAAACTTGGTTGATATGCCCTTAACACATTGGAGAGTAAAAGTTATCTAAAGCTTGCATTTTCGTATATGTTAAAGGGGCGTGGCCAGGCCTCATAGTTTCGCTTCATGCCATAAATTTCCAAACACTAGAACTTTCCCATTGAAATACCGAAATGCACGAAACTTGGCATGACTCATCCCTGTTGGATACCCGACGATCCACTGTGGTCATATTTTGACGTCATCAAAGCCCCGCCCCCTCAGAACAGGAAGTCTCTTTTTATAACTTGGAATGCTCCCTCTTTAACACCATTGACCTAATCAGGATTATCCTGAAGACAGATAATATGGTCTGACTGGATTTAAAGTGCAAACCGTTTTTGCTTGAGGATGTGGGCGTGGCAGATTGACGAATTAAGAAGTGCTGCCGTTGCAATACGTTTGGAGATTTCAACCGAGGTGCACCAAAATCACTAGGATCGATCATTATCCGCCCCTTGAACAGGTATCCATGATAAGTGCCCAATAGCCTCCATAGTGTCAACTACATTATTCCTACAGTTATATCTCAGTGATACAATAGTGAGGACTTTTAGACACATTGATATTGTGGTTTAACATATGACTCTGCGCACCCTAGAATATTCCAACAGTTGTATATCAATGATACATCATCCTATCCGCAACAGATTTTTGGTGCGTCATCTGTGAGCATTTCTAGACACATTGGTATTGTTTTTTAACCTTTGACTCAAGTGCGCACCCTAGATTATTCAAACTGTTAAATCTCAATGATATATTATCCTATCTGAACCAGAATTTTTGTGCTTAATCGGTGACCACGTCTACATACATTGATATTGTGCTTTAACATATGACTCAAGTCCAAAAAAGTTCAATCTGGTCCTCTGGACATTCAAAAAAACAAAAGCAAAACAAAGCAAAAAAAATCTAGAAACGTTTCGTCTCTCATCCAAGAGACTTCCTCAGTCTGAGGAGCTGTTTTCAGCTCAGTCTCTTAAATAGCACCTTCTTAGAGTGGATCAACCAGTTTGCTGCTGACAACCAAAACCAGCTGATCACATGCTCAAGAAGGACCATCAGCCTAACAATGGGTCATTAGCACACTGATGGCTGTTTACTACTCACAGAGGGCTGAGTGACACTAGCAATCACAGCATTGTAAGAGGGGGACAGTTGAACCCGGAGGCCTCCACCCCTGTTTAATGATGGACGATTTCTTTTCACAAAGATGGCCTCCTTTACTCCTCTCTCAAACCATTGTTCCTCTCTGTCCAGGATGTGAACATCTTCATCCCTGAAAGAGTGACCGCTGGCCTGGAGATGAGTGTAGACCGCAGAATCCTGGCCTGATGATGTTGATCTTCTGTGCTGGGCCATCCTTTTGGCCAGTGGCTGTTTAGTTTCTCCGATGTAAGACTGACCACAGCCCTCCTGACACTGAACAGCATACACAACATTACTCTGTTTGTGCCGGGGGACTGGATCTTTGGGATGAACCAGTCTTTGCCGTAATGTATTTTGGGGTTTAAAAGCCACTGGGACGTTATGTTTAGAAAATAAACGTCTCAGTTTCTCTGATACCCCCTCAACATACGGAATGACCACTGGTCTGGGTCTGGGTTCCTCCTTTTCACCTGATGGCTGACTGGAGTCCTGTTTGGGTTTCTTCTCTGCTTTCAGGAAGGCCCAGTTAGGATATCCACATTGCTCTAGAGCCTGTTTTGTGTAGGATTTCTCCTTCTGCCTGGCTCCCGAGCTAGTGGGGGTGCTGTCTGCTCTGTGATACAAAGTCCTGATGACTCCTAACTTGTGCTCCAAAGGGTGATGGGAGTCAAACTGCAAACACTGGTCTGTGTGGGTGGGTTTGCGGTACACCTCGGTTTGCAAATGTCCTCTATCCGAGACTGAGACCTCACAGTCCAAGAAAGCCAACTTGCCATTTTTTACATCTTCTCGTGTGAACTTGATGTATTTATCCACAGAGTTGATGTGGTCAGTAAAATGTTGGACTTCCTGAGATTTAATTTTAACCCAGGTGTCGTCAACATACCTGAACCAATGACTTGGTGGTGTCCCTGAAAAGGACGCCAAGGCTCTTTTTTCTACCTCCTCCATGTACATGTTGGCAACAATAGGAGAAACTGGAGACCCCATAGCACACCCATGTTTCTGCCTATAATATTGCTCCCCATATGTGAAGTAGGTTGACTGCAGGCACAGTTTCAAGAGTTGACACAGCTGTTCTGTGGAAAGCGTGGTCCTGCTGCTCAGAGTGGTGTCTGATTTTAATCTTAAACTGACCACCTCTACTGTATCATCAACAGGAATGCACGTAAAGAGTGATGTGACATCAAAAGAGACCATTGTTTCATCAGTCTCCATGATGACATCCCTCACCTTATCCACAAAGTCCATGGTGTTCTGTATGTGGTGTTCTGAGCTGCCAACTAAAGGGATGAGTACAGACGCCAGATATTTGGAAACATTGTAAGTGACAGAGTTAATCATGCTAACAATAGGTCTTAAAGGTACACCTTGTTTGTGGATTTTAGGTAAACCATACAGACTAGGTGTGGCCTCCCCTGGGTACAGTCTGTGGTACAGAATACGGTCAATAGCCTTGTCCTGCTCCAAATTTTTCAGGCAATCTATTAACTTTTTCTTGTAACCACTTCCTGGATCTCTTTTCAGAGGTTCATAAGTGGTTCAGTCACTAAGGAGTGTCATAAATTTCTCACGATAGTCTTTCTGGTTCAAAATCACTGTGCACCTTCCTTTGTCTGCTGGGAGAATGATGATGTTTTTGTCCTTGCTAAGAGTGGTGAGTGCATCCCTCTCCTCTCTACTGATGTTGGAAGGTGGTGGTTTGGCATTGCTGAGGCAGGATGAAACTTTGATTCTGAGCTGTTCTGCTTCACCCTCTTTCATTTTGTTGTTGCGGATGGCTGATTCTGTGGCTGTGATCATCTCCACCAGAGGAATTGTACTTGGTGCAACCGCAAAGTTCAGTCCCCTGGCAAGAATCTCTGTCTCCGGCTGGGTGAGCTGTCTGTCAGATAAATTCTTCACCCACTTTTCTGTCTCCCTGGCATGTAATTGACTACTGGAGTGTTGTCCTACACTGAATGTGTTGTTATTGGAATAGTGATGGTGTTGATGAGTTATTAGTAAGTTAAACTGATTTTGTTGTCGAGTCTTGGACTTGGCATGCTGTGCTAAGCGTGCCTGATCTGTACAGTCCAACACTTGCTCAAGTGTGGTCTGATATAGACACATAGTTATTTTCTGTTTAATGTGCTCTTCTTTGGCCTTCAAGGCCTCAATAGTAAAATTGGTCTGTCTCACCCGTTCATTCAGCAGCTGGGTTTGTGCTTTCTGAAGGATCTTGCTTGCCCGGTGCCCGCTGACCGATGATTTTAGTTCCAGGCTCTTGGGAATGTTGCCACTTTGTCGACATCTGAGGTTGAATTGCAAGTGGTTCCTGTAGTCTGCCCTCTTCCTTGCTGTTTTCTCAAACTCTCTTACTAGGTTGAGGCAATCCTGGCCAAAGGGATTCAAAATATCCTGATGCATGCTCAATAATCCAGGTAGAAAAATCCAAAAAAGTTCAATCTGGTCCTCTGGACATTCAAAAAA
>NC_056498.1:4433737-4478737 GCF_014905685.2 Nematolebias whitei
CTGTAGTCTGCCCTCTTCCTTGCTGTTTTCTCAAACTCTCTTACTAGGTTGAGGCAATCCTGGCCAAAGGGATTCAAAATATCCTGATGCATGCTCAATAATCCAGGTAGAAAAATCCAAAAAAGTTCAATCTGGTCCTCTGGACATTCAAAAAAACAAAAGCAAAACAAAGCAAAAAAAATCTAGAAACGTTTCGTCTCTCATCCAAGAGACTTCCTCAGTCTGAGGTGCTGTTTTCAGCTCAGTCTCTTAAATAGCACCTTCTTAGAGTGGATCAACCAGTTTGCTGCTGACAACCAAAACCAGCTGATCACATGCTCAAGAAGGACCATCAGACTTACAATGGGTCATTAGCACACTGATGGCTGTTTACTACTCACAGAGGGCTGAGTGATACTAGCAATCACAGCATTGTAAGAGGGGGACAGTTGAACCCGGAGGCCTCCACCCCTGTTTAATGATGGACGATTTCTTTTCACAAAGATGGCCTCCTTTACTCCTCTCTCAAACCATCGTTCCTGTCTGTCCAGGATGTGAACATCTTCATCCTTGAAAGAGTGACCGCTGGCCTGGAGATGAGTGTAGACCTCAGAATCCTGGCCTGATGATGTTGATCTTCTGTGCTGGGCCATCCTTTTGGCCAGTGGCTGTTTAGTTTCCCCGATGTAAGACTGATCACAGCCCTCCTGACACTGAACAGCATACACAACATTACTCTGTTTTTGCCGGGGGACTGGATCTTTGGGATGAACCTATTGTTGCCAACCTGTATATGGAGGAGGTAGAAAAGAGAGCCTTGACGTCCTTTTCAGGGACACCACCAAGTCATTGGTTCAGGTATGTTGACGACACCTGGGTTAAAATTAAATCTGAGGAAGTCCAACATTTTACTGACCACGTCAACTCTGTGGATAAATACATCAAGTTCACACGAGAAGATGTAAAAAAATGGCAAGTTGGCTTTCTTGGACTGTGAGGTCTCAGTCTCGGATAGAGGACATTTGCAAACCGAGGTGTACCGCAAACCCACCCACACAGACCAGTATTTGCAGTTTGACTCCCATCACCCTTTGGAGCACAAGTTAGTTGATTTTTCTACCTGGATTATTGAGCATGCATCAGGATATATGACTCAAGTGCGCCCCAAGATTATTTCAAGAGTTATATCTCAGTGAAATATCAGCTAATCTAGGCCAGATTTTTAGTAAGTAATTAGTGAGCACTTCTACACACACTGGTATTTTTGTTTAACTTTTGACTCCAGTGCGCCCCCTAGATTATTCTAACAGTTATATCTCAGTGATACTTCACCCGATCTGAACCTGAGTTTGTGCTTAATCAGTGAGCATGTCTAGACACATTGGTCTTGTTGATTCATGACATCACTTAAGCCCCACCTAGTCAGAGAAAAAAAATGTTGATTATTGGATGACACTTCCAGCTTCGCACTGTGTACGATATTAGACTGAAACTTTGTTAGCTAACTGTTGATTACCACACATGACATGTTGAAAAGCAGAAAGGAAGTGCTTGTCAAACATATCCTGATACATGCTCATTAATGCAGGTAGAAAAATCCAAAAAACATCAAACATTCGCCACAAAATAGGAAGTCACCATAACTCCTGTCTGGAAGGTCAGATTTTGCCTATACTTGTAAGACCTGCAGTTGGACAAGTAACAACATGGGCGGAAGGTGATGTCGAAGATTCGGGAAATGCGCCCCGTGGTGAACGCGTGCGGGATTGGCATGAGAGCATTCGCAATGGTGACTGGGTGGACTAGCTGGAGCTCCCGCGGTTGCCGTAAGGCCGGAGCGGCGCTTTGCTGCGAGGGCCTCCAATGCTGCTTGCAGCTTTAATTGCATTTATGAGTCAAAGTAATAAAATAAACAAATTAAAAAGGTAACATATCATTGTAAACTTTGGTTTATTTATATAATGATTTTAATCGCTGGATGTCCGTCTCCCGAGCTGTTGGCTTTCAGAAACTGAGGCCACCTGAGCAGTTTTGTTGAATAATCCTGTCCTTGAGTTTCCGAAAGCAGAATGGGAGGAAGATCTTTCAGTTATCAGGCTGCTGTTTTGTGGAACCAACTTCCAGTTGTAGTGGAATTTATGTGTGTTTTCTGAAATATAACCTGCTAATAATTGTTTAGGCTTAAGTTCATGCATAGGACTAACAGTGCAGACTTGTTTGTTATATTTCTGCAGCCATCAGGGCTTTTCTGTAGACTGTAGCTTTTCTGTTTTGTTCAAAACACACTTAAAGCACATTCACTCACACTTACACAGCCACTTACTCACAAACAGAGATAGACACACATAGTTTCTATACAGATCCAAAGACACTTTCACTCAGGATCGCACACACTCAGACAGTCCTTTGTGCACTCTGTTTTGACTGTGCATCCTCAAAGCTTCAAAAGAAAATACTTAAAACACCATTCTTGATTAGGGTTTTTTTTTTTTTTTTTTGCATGTTTCCAACATTTGTTTAACAGTTTTTCCACAACACAATTTCTGTCCATGAGGCTGACACATTGTCCAGTTTTAAGACTGGGCTTAAAACTTTCCTTTTTGATAAATCCTATAGTTAGGTTTGGCTTGTTATGCTGCCTTAAGCTTAGACTACTGGAGGACAAATTGACCTAATTTCTTATAATGAATTGTTGCAATTGAATAGTGTTCATTTGAAATTATTTCTATCTTATAATTTTCGACCTGCCATTGTATGTACAATCCTTCTGTTCAGTCCCCTGAGATGACTTCTGTTGTGACTTGGTGCTTTATAAAAAAAACTGACTTGACCGAAAAGCTCCACTCTGAGACTGGATTGAAAAACCTCCCGATTCAGCGAGGACGGGGGCTGGTGTTGTGTAAAGGAACAGCCGAACCGCAGCAGAATGCGGTTTCACGTTGTATAAACGGGGCCTCAGACTGGCTGCTCTGTATGTCAATCAAGTGACAAATTTCATAGTGAGGCTGGATGATAGGCTGACCACAAAAACGTTAAATCGTGTCATCTGGACAGTTTATTTATTAATTTTTTTAAGAAACGTTTTGTCTTTCATCCGAAAGACTTCATCAGTCTGAGTCCTGCCAACAGGATCTGTTGTACTAAATAGCACCTTATTGGAGTGTGTCAAACCAGTCTGCTGTGGAATTCCCAGGAACTGGCTTTACACATGCACAATGGAGGACCATCAGTCTAAAACAGTCGATCATTAGTGCATAACAATCAAACGTATAGGCAAAATGGCTGCTTACTACTCACCGAACCAGCCTGAGGACAACCTGGCCAAAATTGATAAAAAGAAAAAGCGTAAGTATGCTCAATCATTAAGGTGCTATTTATAAGACAGGTCTTGGTGGCAGGCCTCAGACTGATGAAGTCTTTTGGATGAAAAACGAAACATTTCTTCCAAAAAGAAACTGTCCAGATGACCTGATTTAGCTTTTTTGTGATTTATTTACATGGATGATTGAGCATACTTACGCTTTTTATGATAGGCTGATGTATATATTTTTAATGCCATGCCTACATAATACTTTTGAGATTGACTGGTCGATCGCAATTGACCGGTAGATCACAGTCGACGTATTGGGCACTCCTGAACTACAGGAGAAAAAGTAAAGACTGTAATTTTATCTGGGACAAGAAAATACAGTACCATCAAAACACATGGATGAAAAACTGATCCAAAACTCTTCTGGATGTGCATTGTGTTTAAAAGTAGCTGAAGTAAAGTATAATTCCCCAGATATCTGGGATAAAGACCCTGGTTCTTTTTTGTCTTTCCATTTCTCTGTCTCACTGCTCTACAATCACCATTCATCACATTTCTACTCTGAACCCTGAATAAGCTGTCCAGGCTGAAAGGGAGAAAAAAAATTCCTGTCCCTTCCTGTCTCCTCGTAATTCCTGAAATGTGTGGTTATTTTGTATAAAAATGTGTATGTAATTGAACATATCATTCCTGAGATATTGCAGTAAATAAATGTGATGCTCAGACAAGAGAAATAAGCCTTGGAGCCTCAGTGCTGAGCCAAACCGACACTCAGTTTGTGGCTATACAAGCTGCAGCTCTGTCAACCCCAAATTCTGTGGCAGCCATTTTGTTTACTCACTTTTACATGAGCAGTAATTATCTCTGAGTGGCCCAGTTGATTTACAGAGCAGCTGTGAAGTTGTTAGGGTAGTTTTATTCCACCTAATGACTCAAAATTAGAAACAAAAGGAACAGAAAAGAACTGATATAATCTGCTTCTGGTTAGGGCTGGGCGATATGAACCAAAATTAATATCTCAATATTTTTAAGATAAATCGCAATATACTAATCGTTTTTTTTCTCTCCATAAAGTAATAACAAAAATATATTTCTGAGTCAAAGCTTTGTCCCAATTGTCATACAGGCACATTTATTAATAAACGGCTGTAACTGTAAAAAAAAAAAAAAAAAAAAAAAAAAAGTCTAAAAAAATTAACTATTTACATATATTAAAGTTTGTTTTTTAGACATTTATTTACATATATCAAATAATAATCCTCCTCAGCTGCGCTGCTTTTGCAATGTTGGTAAGCATGTGTGAAGCAGCAGGGAGGGGCTGTTTGTATTCAGAGGTAGGGAGGAGCAGGGGCCTCATGAAGTTGGCGGTGCAGACGGGCAGAAAAAGAACTACACGGATTTTCAAGTCTTAGAGGTAGTGACATTAACAAAGCAGTAGCTTATATCGCTAAATACGTGGTCCTTAGCTGCTAACAAGACGGCTAATTTTAGCCGTCTTGTTCCACAGTTGAGACTGGGACTGTGTTTTTAGTGATATGATAAGTCGCTGCTTTAGTAATGTGCTACCTCTCACTGTTTCTCTCATAAGGCACAGCATGGCTAAATTCGGTGTAAGACAACACTCCAGTAGACAATTACATGCCAGGGAGACAGAAAAGTGGGTAAAGAATTTATCTGACAGACAGCTCACCCAGCCGGAGACAGAGATTCTTGCCAGGGGACTGAAATTTGCGGTTGCGCCAAGTAGAATTCCTCTGGTGGAGATGATCACAACCACAGAATTAGCCATCCGCAACAACAACATTAAAGAGTGTGAAGTAGAACAGCTCAGAATCAAAGTTTCATCCAGCCTCAGCAATGCCAAACCACCACCTTCCAACATCAGTAGAGAGGAGAGGGATGCACTCACCACTCTTAGCAAGGACAAAAACATCATCATTCTCCCAGCAGACAAAGGAAGGTGCACAGTGATTTTGAACCAGAAAGACAATCATGATAAAGTTATGACACTCCTTAGTGACTTAACCACTTATGAGCCACTGAAAAGAGATCCAGGAAGTGGCTACAAGAAGAAGCCTGAAAATTGCCTGAAAATTTTGGAGCAGGACAAGACTATTGGCCGTATTCTGTACCCAGGGGAAGCCACACCTAGTCTGTATGGTTTACCTAAAATCCACAAACAAGGTGTACCTTTAAGACCAATTGTTAGCATGATTAACTCTGTCACTTATATTGTTTCCAAATATCTGGCGTCTGCATTCATCCCGTTAGTTGGCAGCTCAGAACATCACATACAGAACACCATGGACTTTGTGGATAAGGTGAGGGATGTCATCATGGAGACTGATGAAACAATGGTCTCTTTTGATGTCACATCACTCTTTACGTGCATTCTTGTTGATGCAGTAGAGGTGGTCAGTTTAAAATTAAAATTAGACACCACTCTGAGCAGCAGGACCACGCTTTCCACAGAACAACTGTGTCAACTCTTGAAACTGTGCCTGCAGTCAACCTACTTCACATATGGGGAGCAATATTATAGGCAGAAACATGGGTGTGCTATGGGGTAGAGGAGGTAGAAAAGAGAGTCTTGACATCCTTTTCAGGGACACCACCAAGTCATTGGTTCAGGTATGTTGACGACACCTGGGTTAAAATTAAATCTCAGGAAGTCCAACATTTTACTGATCACATCAACTCTGTGGATAAATATATCAAGTTCACATGAGAAGATGTAAAAAATGGCAGGTTGGCTTTCTTGTACTGTGAGGTCTCAGTTTCTGATGGAGGATATTTGCAAACTGGGGTGTACCGTAAACCCACCCACACAGACCAGTATTTGCAGTTTGACTCCCATCACCCTTTGGAGCACAAGTTAGGAGTATCAGGACTCTGTACCACAGAGCAGACAGCATCCCCACTATTCAACTAACAAAACAAAACAAAAAAAAGTAGAAACGTTTTGTCTTTCATCCGAAAGACTTCTTCAGTTTGAGGTGCTGTATTTAGCTCAGTCTTATAAATAGCACCTTCTCATAGTGGATCAACGAGTTTGCTGCTGACAGCTAAAACGAGCTGTTCACATGATTAAAGAGGACCATCAGCCTAACAATGGTTTGTTAGCACCCTGATGGTTGCTTGCTTTTCACAAGGGGCTGAGGGATACTATCAATAACAGTATTGTAAGAGGGGGACAGATGAACACAGAGGCCTTCACCCCTGTTTAATGATGGACGGGTTTCTTTTCACAAAGATGGCCTCCTTTACTCCTCTCTCAAACCATCGTCCCTCTCTGTCCAGGATGTGAACATCTTCATCCCTGAACGAGTGGCCGCTGGCCTGGAGATGAGTGTAGACCGCAGAATCCTGGCCTGATGATGTTGCTCTTCTGTGCTGGGCCATCCTTTTGGCCAGTGGCTGTTTAGTTTCTCCGATGTAAGACTGATCACAGCCCTCCTGACTCTGAACAGCATACACAATATTACTCTGTTTGTGCCGGGGGACTGGATCTTTGGGATGAACCAGTCGTTGCCATAATGTATTTTGGGGTTTAAAAGCCACTGGGACGTTATGTTTAGAAAATAAACGTCTCAATTTCTCTGAAACTCCCGAAACATACGGAATGACCACTGGTCTGGGTCTGGGTTCCTCCTTTTCACCTTATGACTGGCTGGAGTCCTGTTTGGGTTTCTTCTCTGCTTTTAGGAATGCCCAGTTAGAATATCCACATTTCTCTAGTGCCTGTCTTGTGTGGGAATTCTTCTTCTGCCTGGCTCCTGAGTTAGTGGGGACGCTGTCTGCTCTGTGGTACAGAGTCCTGATGACTCCTAACTTGTGCTCCAGAGGGTGATGGGAGTCAACCTACAAATACTGGTCTGCGTTTGCAGTTTAAATGACTCCCATCACCTTTTTAATACCTTGTCTCCTCATGTGTTCTTCCACTTTTCTTACCTAAGCAATAAGGGCAGCGCTCATATGGAGCCGCAGCCGCAGTACACTTCCGTCTATCCTTCAGATGGCTGTATGGAATGAAATTTTGCTGTACTTAACTGTACAATGACAATTTATTAACCTTTACACCGAGGTATGAGCACATCACACCAGTTCTGTCCTCCCTACACTGGCTTCCTGTGAGAACTAGGATGGATTTCAAAATTCTCCTCCTGACCTATAAGTGCCTAAATGGCCTTGCACCCATCTACCTCTCTGAGCTACTGGAACCATATGTTCCCTCTCGGGCTCTGAGATCATCCGATCAGCTGCTTTTGGTTGTTCCAAAAACACGACTGAAGCTCCGAGGAGATCGGGCGTTTTCATTCATGGGTCCCAAACTGTGGAACAACCTACCCCCCAACATTAGGCATGCCACCTCCCTTCCTGTGTTCAAATCCCTGCTAAAAACATATCTGTTCTCTCTGGCGTTTCATACGGTGTGAGTTGATTTAGTATATCTTGTTCCATGTCTTCATTTTAATGCTGTTGTTTTAATTTTTTTAAGGTATATTCTTACTGCTTTTTATTTCTCAGTGTCACCCTTAGTGTTAAGCACTTTGATAACAGTCTATCTGTTTTAAATTGTGCTCTATAAATAAATATGACTTGACTTGACTTGACTTTATTTAACCAGGCAAATGCCCATGGAGATCACAGATGTCTTGCAA
This sequence comes from Nematolebias whitei, assembly GCF_014905685.2. Lineage (NCBI taxonomy): Eukaryota > Metazoa > Chordata > Actinopteri > Cyprinodontiformes > Rivulidae > Nematolebias > Nematolebias whitei. The sequence continues at coordinate 4,441,688 of NC_056498.1, forward strand.
GGAAGGCCTGGGCCTGAAGGCAGCCTAACATGCATGTTTTTTGGTCTGTGGGAGGAAACCAGAGTACCCGGAGAAAACCCACGCAAGCACAAGAAGAACATGCAAACTCCACGCACAGAAAGACCCCAGGTCCATCCGGGGATTGCACCCAGGACACAGATGATATACACCTCTGTAAACTTACGAGGTGAATAATGTGGTCGACATTTCAGTCAGTTTTTCTGAAGCTTTGAAGCAGGAACTGTTTATCAGGACACAGTTTGTGTCCTGATAAACAGTTTGTTTACGGAGACGCATAAGGCCCCCCCCAATAGCAGGCTGCGATCTGCCTGGAAAAGCTGTCTTTTTTTTTCCTGCTAGAACACTTAGTCTGGCATGTTTTTATTAAGCCGTGCTTCCATGAGACAAAGTACCATATTTTCCAAATTATACGTCGCTCCAGTGTATAGATCGCAGAGTCAAAAATGTCTCATGAAGAGGAAAAAACCATATATAAGTTGCTTCAGAGTATAAGTCCCATTTATTATGCGTAGCTGCTGACCCCTTGCGCCCGGGAAACATGGGCTGGTCCCCGCCATGGGCAAGTGCAGAGAGGTCGGGTCGCACTGAGAACAGTTTGTCCTAGTCGGCACCCATGCGGCAAGGGGGCCCTGTGCCTCCGCTGCTGGAGCATGGAGGAAGCTTGCAGCGAGGCACATGGTCCGCAATCCCAGGAAGCGGCAAGGTGCGAGCGGGGGGATGCTGTAGAGCTTGCGGCTAGAGCTGCAAGCCACCTTCCTCCCTGGACCCTTTCAGGCCAACCCAGAACTGGTCGCGGCGCAACACTGCGGTGGAAATGCGCCCAGCGGGAACCAGCCATACACGGGGGGAATGTCCCTTGCGATTGGCCACCCTTTCTGCCGAGTTGAATCCTCTGGGCAGACTGTGTGGACCCCACCTGCTTGCATATTTTATTACTTGCAGTTTGTAATCTGCAGAATAGGATTTTCTTTTGGGGAGCATTTTACTTGTGTTTTTCTCAGTTGTCTCAAAGTGAATGTTTGGGTGGGGGTGGGGGGTTTGGCGTTAATGGCAATCAATTAATTCTATAAACATTCAAGTCTGTATGTGACGGGGGTCATCGACATGCAAACTGCTTTTATATTTGGCAAAACCATTTTCCTGAGGTTTGTAAAGGAAAACACATTTGTTGTCAGTGTTGTTGAAGTGCACCTCTATTGTTGCTCCCTTTTCATTACAAAATTGGTTAGAATGAAAGAATCTTTTTCTTAAGAAAAATCAAGTACAAGAGTTGTCAAGGAACCTAAGATTGAGGGTTTATTTAGATGTTTTGTTTTAGGCACGAGTCACAAGGTGCCAATGTTCAGGTTTTTATTTTGTCTGACAAAGTATTTAAATGTTTTCTTTCCAGAAGTTTCATAAAAAGAAATATTTCAAACATTTTCTTGTTTAAGAAACTGCTTGTTCATACCATCCTGATGCATGCTTAATAATCCAGGTAGAAAAATCGAAAGAAAAAAAAAATCTGGTCCTCTAGACATTCAAAAAACAAAACAAAGCAAAACAACAGCAACAAAAAATGTAGAAACATTTCGTCTTTCATCCGAAAGACTTCCTCAGTCTGAGGTGCTGTATTCAGCTCAGTCTTGCCTGTTCATACATTTTGATTTTCTTCTGACACGTTGTTTTTTTCAGCCTTCCTGTCACATCATCAGTTGCATCTTATGAGGCGTTCAGAGTCCTGTGGCACCTCTGCTCAAACAAAATGTGGAGCAATTCTCTTGCAGTCAGAAACACAAATGAGTTCCATCTGTGTTGATGTTGGAGAGCAGCACCGCCCCCTACCTCCTTTCACCTCCTCCTCTACCCTTTCCTCCCTCCCTTTTTGTTCCCTGAGTTAACCCTCTCACACTCTGAAATGTGTTGCTTAATGCACACATTGAAAATGAAATGATCAGATTTGTTTGGTTTCTCTTTGAGCCTACAGAATGTGTTGATTAGTGTATGACGGACACACTAACAGACTGGATGACGTTATCCTGAGCAGTCTTGGACTCATTTGGATTTCCTTTATCTGTGCTTCTTATTTTAAAGCAGATAACTCCTTTACCCCATGAAGCCAGTATCTTATTGGACAGTGACAGTTGGAGAATAGCTTGCAACTCAAAACTGTGAGCTTAGTAGGCAGATTTTGAAACACAAAGTTTTGAGTATTTGCCACCAGGTAAGCTGTGCAGCTGTGTTTTCCACCTCCAGTTTATTTATTTATTTATTTTGCCCTATACAGCTTCTACAGCTTGTTGTGTGTACAGCTAGCAGGACTGTTTTCTAGGCTATGTCCATGGTTTGTTTGCCCACATCATACCCACCTTGACTTGCTTCATACCCATAATTGCCCCCACATTTACACACACAGAGAGAGAGAGAGAGAGAGTGTGTATGTGTGTGTGATGTGATTTTTTTTCACAGTGATTATTCTGGTTAGAGATTCATGAGTCTAACAGCCTCAGGGTAGAAGCTGTTCCTGAGTCTAGTGGTTCTATACTTAATGCTCCTTAACCTCCTTCCTGAGGGGAGCGGGGCAAAAAGTGTGTGCGCTGGGTGAGTGAAGTCCTTCATGATGCAGGTGGCTCGCTTCCTGCATCTGGAGGTGTAAATGTCTTTAATCTAACAGTTAAATTTTAGACACAAAGATAGGCTGATTTGTTCCAGTTATTAAATTTTTTTTTTTGGCAAATTTCTTTTTTAATGTACAGTAAATACAGCTCCTTGCCAACATTTGCTACTACTTTATAGCGATGACACTGTTATGGTATTAAAAATGAGCCAGATTGTGGAAGGTTTTTGCACAGTATTAGTGAGGTATTCTGAGGTTAAGAACGCAGTGGGCTCTACATTGTGCTTGATAGGACGTGAAGAATTCTGAGCATGAGCAAAACGTCTATAGCAAGGTTTATTGTCCCCGTCATAGAGCAAAGAAGGGAAATTGGAAATACCATTTGCCCATCCATCTGTGCATGTTGTAAGCATGATAACTTGAAAAAATATGTGAGGTACTAATTTTTATTTTGGGGACCGTTTACATGGCGCATATTTTGAGTGAACCCGCTCCTTTCTCTCTGCGGTTCTGCTGATCATTTACACGACACCAGTGGCCCCCTCTTTGAATCCAGGGGTTTCTGAATCCACCTTCCAGAGTGGAGGTTTTTAGCTGACCCCCCGCTGATAATGTAAACATCTCCTGCTGAGGCTTTGTGTTAAACCACATGTGCACATGCACGCGCAGACAGAAGGCATTTCTATCAACATGGTGGCGAACACATTGCTTTCAGAACTATGACTGATGAAATATATTTTTAATCTCGTAGTTAATCTACGTCAGAATGTAGCTGCTGTGACCAACATCTGTGTTGGAAGAGACACCGTTGGATCCAGTTCTAATATCGCTGTTTATAGAACGAGGCACGTGCACACATCGCGCTGCACTATAACATACTAAATGTGTTAATAATAAGTTTAATGATATTAAACAGTATTTATGTTAGTGTGAGCTATAAAGTGAAGCTATCTGCACTAAATGAAGTTATCTGGACATTATGTAATTCAAATTATGTGATTAAAATGATGCAAAACATTTTGTGTGTTATTAAAGTTGAAAGTGAAGACATCGGGTTTAATTTTATTTATTTATTCAACACCACAAACTGTATGTCACACAAACACTGATAATCAAACTGAACACACTATTAAAAACATGTTAACTGTAAACTACATTAATGAACTGGACTCTTCCCCTGTTTTCATCCTGGATGGCCCACGTTGTCCATCTGGCTCGTTCAGGCTGTCACTCCTTTGATGAATGCAGCTTAAAACATTCAATGGATTGAAGAAAAAAACTGAGGAGAATTTTAAATAAATAGTTCATCCAACATCTCTCTCTCTTTGACGTCCTGCACTGCACCTGGGCCGAGCCTCGTTCAGAACCGGTCTGCCTGGTGGGAGAACAGCTTCTCCTCGCAGGAAAAATAAAAATAAAAACTCAGTTGGTTGTTGTGTAATTGAAGTAAACACAAGCTATCATTATTAAGAATGTTGAGTTACCTGCTGTAAATCAGCTACTGATTATCATGGTGTAGAAAGTACGACTCATCCTCGTCGACTTGGTTCTGGTCCATTCAGCGGCCGGTGTGGAGCTGTTAGATGAAGCGGTGCCGCTTGGCGTCAACTCTGTCAACTCTTATCCTTTAACTTGTTGTTAAGATGTTGTTAGCTGAGCTTTAAGCCCAGAGGAAAGTCCTTACAGGGAGCGGGCCAAGAGCATGCATGCGCATTAGGTGAATGTACAAAAATCACATCACCAACTAATGACCCGGCATGGCAACGACAACAGATTCGGGGGTCTGGGGTATATTCCTCCGGATGCATGTAAACACAAAATCTGTTCATGTCAATACGGATCTTTTTCTCTGATTAGCATATGAAAAAACCCACGTTTCCCCCCACTGTATCCGTTTAAATAGGACCTTGGTGTGTGGCTGCATGTAGGTGTAATAAATGTTCCTTTAGAAAATGTATTTACCACATTGTTGGAGAAAATCTCTCTCACTAACGTTGTTTACCCCCCCCCCCCCCCCCCCCCCACCCCCACACAAAAAAAAAAAAAAACCCAAACACTTAATTGTAAGAGAAAATTTTAACAAGCATTTTACTTGCGGACCCATTCAAGACAAATTACATACATGAATGTGTAATGCATATGCATGGAACGTCACAGAAATTGGCAACGAGCTGCATTATCTGCTCGTTTTTATACTTCTCTCAGTTCAACCAAGTTGACAGAGTTCAAGAGGTGTCCTTGAAACCCAGCTGCAGCCTTCTTACCCAGTGCTCTCTTGTCAATCCAAACATATGGTTCATGGGCGGAGATAAGATAGTGTCTTGGGAGATGGTTTTGGCTTCTTTTGGGCTCCTTGTTCTCAGGACGGAGGGGAAGAATATTCTCAGTCATAGTAGTAAATACATCCTTAATCTTTGATCAAAAATTGTCTGATGCCCATCAAAATCAAGAATTCACCACTGCACCTGGGGGTGGAAAAAATTGCTCCCACCACTTACCAGGATCTGTCACTTTGCTGCCGCAGACAAGGAAAATAAAAAAATACCTTGCTTGAGTATCAAAAACATTAAAGTTTACATGCTTTCCTTGTTTAATTCCAGTCCAGAAAAACACCGATTTCCAAAACTACAAACAATCAGTATTCAAATCTTTCAGCGACACGGGACAGTGGCTTACTACTTGTAATTTTTGTTACAGCACATAGCATCGTGGGTGTAGCATGGGGTTAGTGTAACCATTGCCAAAGGCCTGCACAGCTGCATGGCCTGGTCATTGATGATTTGAAGCAGGACTGGCCTCATGGCCAGGCTACAACTAAATTTTTGACATAAGGGTAGAGGTGATTATATTGACAAAGCGGAAAATAGCAGGAAAAACAATTTGGCAGATACAAAGTCCATTTTGAGTGACTGGTTTGACTCAAACCAGCCACTAAGGAGCACAGGCCAGTGTATCCCTCGTGCCGGTCCCAAGCCTTGATAAATAGTGAGGGTTGTGTCAGGAAGGGCATCAGATGTCAAACACTTTTGCCAAAACTAATATGCAAGTTCATCAAAGTGACACCATACTGGATTGGTCAAGGACTAGGTTAGCAGTGACCGCCACTGGTGCTGTTGACAAACGGGTTGCCATCAGAAATTGTGATACTGTTAAGCCCCCAGTATACTCCCGTGTATATCAGTTCACGCGTACGTATTCTGTACTGGGTTCAGACTTGAAACTTGAGCGTACACCCTGAGCAGCTGCAGAGCAGCTCCACAGACAAGGGGCGTTTACTTCGGGACAAATTGAGGTCGCCGATTGGTCATTTGCTGACACGCCTACTGGATTGATTGACAGGTCAGAAAAAATAAAAATGAGCGCTGGCAGCCTCAGCCGCAAAGGTGTTCTGTGTTATATGTTGTTAATAAAAATATCTAAAAAAAAAAAAACTAAAAAAAAAAAAAAAAACAGGGAGCCCTGGCTCTGCAGCCCACACGTCAGACCAGCCCACCAGGAAATCTCCAGACCCTCCCGCAGCCATGCTGGACCTGAGTTTAATTCGCTCGTGACAAATTCCTTCATCTCTCACCATTTCAGTCATGGCATCAACGGAGGAGGAAAAGATCGCTTGCCTCTTGGCAAAAAAAACAAAAAACTAAAGACAAGGCCAGATCAGGGATGAAGAAGGGGAATTTAATACATTGGTGTCGCATACAAAACAGTCCGTCGCCGGGCAGTTTGAGCGATACCACGTACGCGTATGTAAAAACTGAGCTTTGCACGGACATGCCCTGGGGGGTACGCTCATACCTCCATGTACGTATGAACGTACGCGGGAGTATACAGGGGCCTTAAGTCAAAAGCCATAAGGATGAAAATGTGTCAAGAGGTAGAGGGAGAAGAGGAATGTCAGGAATGTAGGACTTGGGGTTGCAACTCTTAATGTGGTGACAAAAGATATGTTTACATTAATAAAATTCTTTGACCAGATTGAAATGTTTTCAGATTAAATAATTCAAATGTACCGTTTACATGGGCACAATCCGTTCATGACAAGCGTTTACATACAGCGGGCTTTGTTCTGAACAGAAGTATTGACATGCACACAGTGGTGAACTCTCTTTAAAAAAAAAACCATTGAAGTAGTAGTTCTACTTCCTTTTTATTTCAGGGATGAACATAAACACACCTGAGCGCCCAAAATGGACCCGCGACAGGTTTTAATGACGGTGGAGACATTACTGCACTCCCTGACTGAGCTACAGGTAATACAGATAATTTTGAGCTCTTTCAGTTTCTAGTAGAAATATTGTGTCGCTCACTGACCAGTTTTGCTTCCCCGACATGATATTATTAGCATCTAGCAAGGCGGAAATGACAGGGCGCACATGCGCAGTCAGGACAGTTTTTCACGATCAGGAAAAAAAATGAACAGATTAAGTGTTTACATGGATAGTGTTTGGGTTATGAATCGGCGTAAACCACCCGTTTTGTTCTGATCACAAATTATTTTGGCTCACACTGAATAAACAAAAATAACCCGAATGTAGCGTTTACATGACACATTTTTATTCCAAACGGCCGTTTCATCCGATTACTTATGTCCATGTAAACATAGCTAATGATAGGCAAAGGTAGAGAGCTGGCTGGCATGATACAGAGAAGGAAAGTAGATGTTTTATGTGTCCAACAGACCAAGTGGAAGGGCAGCAAGGCTCACAGCATTGGAGCAGGGTTCAAACTGTTTTACCATGGTGTAGATAGAAAGAGAAATGGAGTAGGGGTGGTCCTGAAGGAGGAGTTGGCAAAGAATGTCGTAGAGGTGAAAAGAGTAGGGATGCACAATATTATCGGCATGGTATCGGTATTGACCGATATTAGCGTTAAATTTCAATATCGGACATCTGTCATTCCATTAAAAGAACTCGCCAATATAAAAGGCGCTGTTTTTGCCTGCAGTGGCAGCACAATGTGATGATGTTGCATCACAACGTGATGACATTGCAGCGGCAGCGCAATGCGATGACATCACGTGTGCCTACCCGATCTTACAGCGGAGAGGAACATTCAAAATGTTGGCGGTGTGGAAGTTTTATTTTTTGTTGGTGAGGATGTCGGATTTCGAAGATTTATGGACTACGTTGAGCCTCGCTACATCGTCCGCAGTCGGAGATATTTTTCCGACGTAACATTACCCGAGTTACAAGCCATAATTTCTGACGTCATTGAGAAGCTAATAACCGATAGCACGACTTGTTGGGTGAGTTTTACCACAGACATTTGGACATCGTGTTCGCCTCGTTAGCCTGATTAAGTCTTATGGCACAATGGATAGACAAAAACTTTGAACTTAAAAAGGCTGTCCTTCATGCACAGGAGTGCAGAGGATCCCACACTGCAGCTAGGAACTGGGAACAAGCCTCTACAAGTGAGACAGCATTGCAGGCGACTAATGCTAATAAATAACATTTAACACTTTTCATTTAATATATGTCAAAGTGCTATACATATCATATGGCTGTTACTGAATATATGTCACCAGCTCTTACAGCTGTTGCAAAATTTTTGTAGCAAATAAGCCTAAATAAGAGGGCTATGATCTGACACAGGAACTTATATAAAATATTGGTATGGGCATCGGTTATCGGCCGAATAAGTTTTAACATATCGGTATATCGGATATCGACCAAAAATCCAATATTCTGCATCCCTAGAAAAGAGTGTCAGATAGGGTGATGTTCTGAAGGTAGAAGTAGAAGGTCTGATGTTAAATATTGTCGGTGGTTATGCTCCACAGGTTGGAAGTGATATGGGGGATCCATCATCCATCCATTATCTTTTACCCGCCTCTTTCATTTTTGGTCATGGGAGTCGCTGGTGCCCACGTCCAGCAATCACTGTGCGAGGGGCAGGGTACACCCTGGATAGGTCGTAAGTCCACCACAGGGCCAGGGTGATATGGAGGACAAAGATACATTTTGAAAGGATCTGGATGAAGTGATAGAGTATTCCCAGGGAGGAGAGAGTGGTGACTGGCGAAGACCTGAATAGACATGTTGGTTAAGGAAACCGAGGGGATGAGGAAGTGATGGGTAGGTTTGGTGCCAAGGAAAGAAACCAGGAAGGACAGATGGTGGTGGATTTTGAATGGAAAGGGCTGTATTCAACATTTATTTCTAAAAGAGAGAGGGCCATAGAGTGACCTATGAGTGAAGGTAGGAGTATGCAGGTAGACTACATATTGTGTAGAAGAAGAAACCTGAGGGAGATTGGGGACTGTAAGGTTGTGGCAGCCTGGCAGGGGAGAGTGTGGCCAGACAGCAAAAGGTGGTTGTGTGTAGAATGACTGTTGTAAAGAAGACAAAAAGAGTAAAATCAAAGAAGACCAAATGGTGGAAGCTGAGGAAGGATGAATGTTGTGAGAAATTCAGAGAGAAGCTGTTAAAGGCTCTAGGTAGTAAGAAAGAGCTTCCAGATAACTGGAACAACACGTTCCAGAAGAGAGAGGTGATAGGGCCTTCTCTGTAGCAGGCCCAAGACTTTGGAACGAGTTATATCTGGTTGTCAGGCAAGCCCCCTCCCTCTCGGTTTTCAAATCCCGTATAAAAACACACTACTATTCAGTAGCTTTCAACACCAGAGGATCTGTGTTTTGAACCTGTTTGCTTCACACAGATTAGTCGTCATATTTATTATCTGCATCGTTTTTATGTCTATATTCTGATTTACTTCATTTTGTATGTTTCTTTGTGTGTTACCTGTTGTTGTTTATTTTTTATTTTTTTTTTTATTTTTTTTATAGATGGCCTCCCTTCTCCCCTTACAGCCATCCTCTCCACACCATTATTATGAAATATTTATTCTAGTGACTATCTAGTGTAGGTTTTTTTTTTTTTTTTAATAGGATAGAAAGAAAGAAAAGACAAAGTAAGACTCCAAAATATAAGAAATATACACAAAGAGAGCACACGGCAAAACACCCGGCCACTGTCTGTTCACCTGCAAAGAACATGACAAAACACAGCAACAAAATACATATGTATAAAGAACTTAAAATATTCATGGCTTTGCAGTAAGTTTCCATAAATATATATACCCATACGTACGCCTATATACATACATACATACACATGAATATACATTCACATACATATCTATATATCTATATATCTACATATAAAGCCTACATAAGCATCCCTGCTTCTATTTGTGTGTGGTTGTGAGCATGCATAAGTGTATAAGGCTTCTCTAATAGAACATTTAATAGTAACTGTGAAGCAGCAGAGACCCGATCCCCAAGACCAGAGGTAGACAAAAAAGGGGGGACCAGAGCCCAAGACCCCAGGAGGGACCCCGACCGCGGAGCCCCCAGAGCTACCCACACAGGACGAACCACTCACCCACCCCCCAGAACGGACCACAGGGGAGAACTGGAAGATCCCCACCAGCGACCACATACAGTGACCCCCCGGGGCCAACAGCGACAAACTCATAGGCCTCCGTCGGAACCCGCCGCACCGATGTAGGTCCAGGTCCGGGCACCGAGGCCCGGGCACCGAGGACTCACACCACCCAGGCCAAGGCCCGACAGGGCCAGAGGACCCGAGCCCCACCAGGCAGACACCAGGCCGAGCCGACACACGCCCAAGCGCCCAGCCCCCGACACCAAGGGCCCCAAGCGCGCCGGCAGGCAAGGGCACACCCCACCAGGGGGCCGCGCGATAGGGGCGCGATGCCAAGCACCCCCAGTTGTATCAAAGAGGGGGCAGTCCGAGTCTCGACCTAACAAATACCCATTCATACACAGACACAATCACACAATCCCAACCTCAGTCTCACATTCACTCACTCAAAGACATACAATAACGATACATTTCATTCTTATTCCCGATACGCACTCTATACCCCCCAGGTCCAAGACATGTACCCTCCCTCTACAGGGGGCAGCCCATGCCCAAACCCAGGAGGTAAACCCATTCATTCTCGAGCGGAGAAGAGCCAATACCCCAGACCCGGCCCAGGCCATGCCCCGCTGACAGGATACCCCCCCACCACGAAGAGGACACGCCACCGACCACCCCCACACACCGCCAACAACCAAGCACGCGCCCCCAGCCGACCGCCCGCCAGGCCCCGGCAGCCACCCCGGCCAGCGGGCCAACCATGGCACCCAAGAGCCAAGCTCAGGGGGTCCAAACAATCCCAGGGAGAGCACAGCGCCAGCACCGCCCATGGCAACCCCCTACACCCTGAACCCCCACATAGTCCTGGTCAACACCCGACGGCCTTCCCTTCTCCCGGACCCCACCCCCGGAATAGCAGTCAAGGAACTAGGGGGGTAGGAAGAAAAAAAAATAAAAAAATAATAATAATAATAAGACCCCGACACATACACCCCGGCCCCTAGATGTGCTGTTGATGTGTGTTGTTGTATAGTGCCATTAAAAAGGAAAGAAGAAGGAGCAAAGGCTGGCATGATGCCAGTTTCCCCTCCACCCCAACTCTATCCAAACCCTAGTGTCTAAATGCAACCGTTGTAAGTGAGCACAGGCACAGGGGGTGAGAGTAAGGTCATCCCACCACCCATAGCCATGTGCCCACCTCAAGTTCCTATATATGAATGTCATGAGGATGTTATGAATGAATGTCTAAGGTGTACACTAAAATTGAGTCCCAGGTGGCTATGGTCAACAAAGATGTAAAATTGTTGCAGCACACCCGAGCCCAAACAACCCTAAATGTATGGAATTGAAATGAAGAGGGCGGAGGTGCATGGTGAGGGATGGGGAGAAATAACTGTGAGAGCAAATGCTCCCACAGGGAGTCAGCTCCCCCACTGACCCAACAGCCCCCCCCCCCCCCCAGCTCCCCAAGGTCCACCCAGGGATTGAGGCCAAGACACCTCTCCATCTGGACCGACTGCCAGGCCCGCTGAGCTCCAGACCAGAGAGAGACAGAGCCCCGAGGGCCGCCAGAAGCAGTACCAGTTGCCTACACACCCGAGGGCCGCCAGGACCCCCACAAACTGCAGTCAGCCCGCTACCACATGAAGCCAAACCCCACCAGGACGACCCGGCCAAGAGCGCCCGCCCAACCGCCGACAGTGCCAGGAAGCACCGGGAGCGAGCCCCCACCACAGGAAAGGGGCCAGCCAGCCGGCCATGCACAGTCCCGGGCCGCCCCCAAGGACATCCACCCCATCCCCACCCCAGAAGAAATGCTACACCCACCCCTCATTCGGACATCTCTCAAAACACATAGCACACTAGACACCTAGGCTGGGTCAAACTACCCCCTCTTAGGGGCCACTGGTCACGCCCCCAAACACCCAACCCCCTAGCCCATGAACCCACAACCCACCAGCGAGCCGAAGGCCCCCGCCCAGAACCGGGCACCAGAGCGCAAGCCGGCCCAGAGCCCGGCAACCCGCCCGCCAGAGCCCAAGATCCCCGAACCCCACAGGCCCAAGCCCGGGGGCGACAAGCCCCCAGAACCCCAAGCCCCCGCGCCCACCCCGAACCCACACCAGCACAGCCAGGCTACCAGATCGGTGACCTACGACCGCCGCCACAGACCACCTGAGGGCCTGCATGCAGCCACCAGCAGACATCCCCCAGAACCACCCAGGCCCTCCCCAGAGGGAAAGCAGTGCCCCCCTGCCCAGGTACCCCCAAGAGCCCAGCCCCCGGCAACCCCCCCGGGGCCCCAAACCCATACACCTGCCTCCACATCAACCCCAAGGCCCCACAAGGTCAGATCCCAGACTACCCACCCTCACTATGTAACGGAGCCGATCAAAGGAGCCCACAGAGATTGATCCAATGTGTCGGCAGATGCTGTTTCAAGACTAATATGATCTAACAGAAGATTTTTATACTGATTAATGCTAAGATTATTTTTATTTTTCCAATTCAGGAGTATGGTTTTCTTTGCGATGCATAAGGCAGTGAAAATCATGCGACATGTATTTTTTTCCAGGGTAACATCTTCCAAGATAGCCAATAAGCAAACAGATGGAGAGAGTGGAATATTACATTTCAGACATTTAGACAAGTCTTCACAAACCTGGACCCAGAACCTTTGAATGGGTGGGCAGAACCAGAGTGCATGGATATAATCATCAGGAATATTGCCTGTGCACTGTGAGCAGTTGTTAGATGATGTAAATCCCATCCTAAACATTCGCTGACCTGTATAATGTACTCTATAAAGAACTTTATACTGTATTAATTGTAAGTTGGAGATTCTAGTCATTTTAAATGTTCTTAAACATATTTGAGACCAGGTGTTTTGGTCAAAATTGATTGATAAATCTGACTCCCATTTTGCAACTGGTAGCATTATGGAGTCATTGATTCTAGACAATTTTTTGTATATTTTAGATAATAATTTGGGGGATTTAATATTAAGGAACTCTAACACACATATTGGTGTTTCTAACAAAGTTTTATTAAGCTTAAATTTATTTTTTATGATAGACTTAATTTGTTGATATTCTAAGAAGTATTTATTTTCAATGCCAAATTGTATTATTAAATTATTAAATGGAATAAAATCTACACCTTCATATATGTGTTCCAGACATTCAATTCCCTTGACTCTCCAACCTGGGAAATTTAACATATTATTTTCTTGTAGGATGTCAGGATTGTTCCAGATGGGTGTATGTCTACAGGGGAGTAGTGAAGATTTTGTCATTTTCAAATACTCCCACCATGCTGTCAGAGAAGAGCTAATACTGATGCTTTTAAAGCAAACATGTCTTTTTATATTTGTGCTAATAAACGGTAGATCTGAAATCTTAATATTATTGCATAAAGTTTGTTCTATGTCTATCCAAGTTTCATCTAATGTATTCGGATTTAACCACTTCGAGATATATTGTAACCTATTGGCTAAATAGTAGTGATAGAAGTTGGGAAGTTCTAATCCTCCGGTATCTTTAGATTTCTGTAATGCTTTTAAGCTAATACGTGGAGTTTTGTTTTTCCAAAGGAATTTAGATATCAATGAGTCCAGTGACTTAAACCATTCAGTTGAAGGTTTATTTGGAATCATTGAGAATAAATAGTTTATTCTCGGCAGGACCATCATTTTTACTGAGGCAACTCTTCCCATAAGTGATATGGGCAGAGATTTCCATCTAGTAAGATCATCTTCAATGTTCTTTAAAATTGGGATATGATTCAATTTTATTAAGTCTTCCAATCTAGGAGAAATATTAATGCCCAAGTATGTAATGTTACCTGATTGTAGTCGTTCATTGAGAGAAGAATTAAACACGCAGTTTATTGGAAGAGCTGTAGATTTTGACCAATTTATAGAATAATCAGAAACTTTTGAGAACGAGTTTATTAATTCGATAACATTAGATATTGAATTTTCTGTGTTCTGAAGAAAAAGTAAAACATTGTCAGCATAAAGACTAATTTTATGTTCTATATTTCTACACAGTATACCTTTAATATCAGCAGTTTGTCTTATTGCTGCTGCTAAAGGTTCAATAAAAATAGCAAATAGTGCAGGTGAAAGTGGACATCCCTGCCTGGTCCCCCTCTGTAAACAGAAGCTTGAAGATATTTGATTATTTGTCCTGACACATGCTCTTGGTGAGTTATATAATATTATTAACCAATTAATGAAATGGTCCCCAAAACCAAATTTACTCAATGTAGCAAATAAAAATTTCCAGTTTACCCTATCAAATGCTTTTTCTGCGTCCAAAGACAAAATAGCTGTTTCAATATTTTTACTATTTGAATACTCTATTAAATTATATAATCTGCGTGTGTTTGTGGTCGAGTGTCTTCCTTTTATGAATCCAGTTTGGTCAGGATGAATAATGAGAGGAATTATTTTCTCTAATCTTTTAGAGAGGACTTTACTAATTATTTTAACATCCACATTAATAAGAGAGATGGGGCGATAACTGGTAGGTAGTACTGGGTCTTTGCCTGGTTTTAATAGTAGACTAATGTTGGCTGAATTCATATGTGTTGGAAACCTGCCATTTTCTTCTGACTCATGTAGCATTCTGTGAAATATTGGTTCCAGGATGTTCCAGAACTCTTTATAAAATTCTGCTGGATATCCATCTGGGCCTGGAGATTTCTTATTAGGCATGTTTTTAATGGCTTCACGGAGCTCATCTGATGTTAATGGTGAGTCTACTTCTGAAGATTGACTACTGTCTAGTTTTGGAAGTATTACTCTCTCCAAGAATTGATTAATATCTTCATCTGTTGGATTTATTTGTGGAGTGTATAGAGTTTTATAGAAATCTCTAAAAACACTATTTACTTTTTCCTCGTCATAAGTTATGTTACCATTTGTGTCTTTAATACCATATATAGACATTTTTTCTTTATTTAATTTGAGTTGATTAGCTAAAAAGCTACCTGATTTATTACTGTGTTCAAAATGTTCTAAGCGAAGTCTTTGTACCAAGAATTTGTTTTTTTTGTCAATACATTCATTTAGTTCTAATTTTATCTTGCATAGTTTTTTCTGTGTTTCCTCTCCTTGTAAACTTTCTAATAATTTGATAGATTTCTCTAATTCCTCAATACGTTTATTTTCTTTTTTCTTTTTGTTTGTTGAGTAGGATATTATTTTCCCTCTCATAACTGTTTTCCCAGCCTCCCAGAGTGTACACGCTGATGTACCTGGCAAGTCATTAAACTCTAAATACGATGTCCATTCATTTTTAAAGTATTGTATAAATTCTTCGTCCATAAGCAGTGAGGTATTTAATCTCCAGTTTATACTTTTTGAGATTTCTTTCTTATTATCTAAATTTAAAGTAACTGGTGCATGATCGCTGACAGCAATAGGGTGTATCTTAGTGTCTGAAATGTTGGTCAGCAATGAGTTGCTGATTATAAAATAATCCAAACGAGAGTAAGAGTGATGCACATGTGAAAAGAAAGAATACTCTTTACTATTAGGGTGAAGAGACCGCCACGCATCGCAGAGTCCATAATCACTCATGTACTGTTTAACTACATTTATGGATTGCCAACTGCGTTGAGCTCCTACTGCATTCAGCCTGTCTATTTTGTTATCTAGACCAAAGTTAAGATCACCTCCCAGTACCAGCGAGCAATCCATGTGATTTGATAGAGTAGAGAAGAGATCATGAAAAAAAGCAGCATCGTCCACATTTGGCCCATATAAGCTAACAATACAATATTTTTGACTGAGTATGGATAATTTTAATATTATATATCTACCTTGTGGGTCTATAACTGTGTCTAATATTGTGAAGTTCACATTTTTATGTATTAATATTGCTACTCCTCTCTGTCTTGAGTTATAGCAGGCTGAAAATACATCAGGAAACTCAGGAGATTTTAGCTCATCCACAGTTGACGGTAATTTATGAATTTCTTGGAGTAATACAACATCTGCCTTTAATCTTTTAATCTGGCTAAAGATTCTATTTTTTTTATGTTGGTTACCGGCTCCATTAATATTCCATGTGACAAACCTTAAGATGCCCATATTTGTGCTTGTGAAAATATAATTAAACCACACCCATTATCACAAATATCAAAAATAGTAAAACACCCAGACAATAACATAATCCTTAATGATTGATTATTTATGATTTATAGATAAACTAAGTGCTGTTTTTGAAGGTAAATCATGGATGTATTCCTTTATGAGGTATTTGTATGTATGTATATGGATATATATAAGCCTTTGTGCCTGTGTGCTAATAATTGTTGAGTCAGAAAAATAGAGACAAAAAAAAAGAAAGTGAAATGATAATAAACACGTAAAGATAAAAGAAGAAAAAATAAAAAAAGAACCCCCTTACCATATTAAGTGTCATGCCACCGTGTACCACCACCATCTGTGTAACCCACCAACCGAGCTGTGCTGAAAAATTACATATATATCTGGTAAGTAATATGAATATATATGCTTGCTAATACATTTTAAGTAAAATTAGCAACTGAAAATCATACTTACCTTATTTATATTACTAATAGAGCCAGGGAGTAACCTCTGGATCTCTAAACAGCTGACCATTGATGTAAAGTTTGTCTACAGCTACAGCAGCTCTTCTGCCCTCGTTTATATTTTTCTTCCTAATCGGGAACAGAACGCGCCTTCTACTCAGAATTTCTGCAGGGAATTGGTCGTTCATGCTGAAGTTCATGTCACGCAGTTCCCTACCTCGGCTTTTTACTTGTTCTTTTTGTTTATAGTGCTCAAACTTAGCTACAATCGGCCGCGGCCGATTGTTTCCAGGTTTCTTACCTCCGAGGCGGTGGACCCGGTGAAAAGTGATGGATTTAACCGCGTCACTCGGCAACTTCAGCTGGTTCTGGAAGAAGTCATGGACGGAGGCCTCAGGGTCCTCGTCCGCTCACTCCGGTATTCCCGAGAAGACGAGGTTACCCGCATGCTCCGGGCTTGGATATCCAGGATTGATTCTTTGATTTTTTTATTATCCCCGGATAGCAGCGTCATCTCCTCGGTGTGTTGTTTCACTGTCCCTCTCAGCTCCTGATTTTCACTAGCAAGTAATGCTACCTGCTGTTGACTGAATTCCAAAGACTCCCTGAGGCCTTGAAACTCTTTATGTAGCATCTCTACTAATGCTAGTCGGGCATCTAAGCTAGTTAGCTTCTGGTCAATTGACTCCAATATCTCCTTTAAACCTGAATTATCAGACGGTGCCGTAACGCTGTCTGAGCTTCCCTGTCGATGCCGCTTAGCATTGGGGATGTTAGCTGAATTGCTAGCAGCACCGGATGTTTCTTTAGGCTTACCCATGACCAAGCTGTCAAAACACTCGTCAACAAACGATTCCAGGCTTTCCAAAGTCTCCTCGTCCAGTTTGTTTGTTTGAATCAAAAAAGTTTGTTAGTAATATATAGGACTTTCTCAATGATCTTATATTTAATTAAACAGTTTTTATTTAAATAAATACGAACTTACCAAAGTTTTATCATAATACTCACGCACAGTTTCTTCCTAGTTCTCAGCAACAGCTCATTGCACCGCCACATGTTGTTCTGTCTGTACAGCACTTTGGCTGACATTTTCGCTGTTTTAAGTGCTTTATAAATAAAATGGTATCGTATGGTATAACTGGGCTACTAGGGCATTAACAGAGTACTCGAGTAATCTACACATTGATTGCTAGGACATCTATCAATGTTAAAAATGTAAAGTCGGGTATCAGTAGTGACGTCATATTATGTGACCACCGTATGACCGTAGGGGGCAGTGTTGCACTGTTGCAGGTCACAGAGTATGGTGTATCACTGGGTCCTATCTAGAGGATGACACAGGAGTAGATTTTCACTCCTGTCCTGTCCTGGTCCAACAGAAAAAAATCCTGTCCTGTCCCAATCCTGGTCCAGAGTAAAAAAATTAATCCTGTCCTGTCCTGCTCCTGGTAACATGACTCCTGCTCCTGTCCTGCTCCTGTTTTTTTTTCCTCTTCATTTAATTTTTAAGAAATGCATTGAATTTGAATTGATTTTCTAACCATTCCTTTTTAAATTACTTTGTGTTCTGCAGTTTGATTTCAAAAGATATGACAGGAAGAGTTAATCTGTGGTGAAATATGGAGGCATTTATTGCCTTAATTCAAATAAAAACCTTCACTAAAGGTCACAAAACAAATCCATGGCCTGTAGTCCTTATATTTTTTCTACAGAGGATTAGCTGCTGAGTCCCTGTTTCTGGCTTTTTTGAAGGTCAGTTACAGTAAAAACAAAAAATGAAAACCAGTACATGGGTCACACCATGTCTACCTTAGATGAAAGAACCCAAACAGAACAAATAGAAGTTGCTTTTTACTAATTTATTGAGCAATTGTTTCCTTCCCTTTAGACAGTAACGTTCCTGTCATGGTTTAAATTGCTTAAATAAAAAACTAAACAAAAAAATTGCACCAAACAAACTGTCATCAATGAACAAAACTGCATAAAGGCATTACATTCATATTGTACCTGAGTTTTTGAAAAAGGAAAAAAAAATGTGCATATAATGCAAATACTAAATAAAAATACAACTGCCATATATATATATGGTGGTTGACTGGTGCAAATGTGCTGCAAACAACTACACACACAGTAATACTACAGTGGTCAGCAGGTGCAAACTGCTAACATGCTGCAAACAGTCAGCTACTGCACACACAGCTAACAGTTAAAAAGCATTGCAAACGCATAAATGATGCAAACTCTAAAACAACAACAAAAACAAAACAAATGCAACAGAAAAATGCAGCGAAAGAAAAAAACCTGCAATTACAGAAAATAAAACATACAACCCAAAAAACGAATGCAAAGGAAAATGCTGAAAAGTACTCTACTCAGTGCACATTAAACTCATAAAATAAGCCAATTTGGGGCCAGTTGCCACTCAGCTGTAATGTATTTGCAGGGTTCTGTTGACCAGACCAGCAGTTGTTTTGGTGTTATTTGTATTTGAAGCATTTTTCCTTTGCATTTTTTTTTTGATTGTGTGTCATCTATTTTCTGTGACTGCAGATTTTTTTTTCTGTTGCATTTGTTTTGGAATTTGATTCATTCCTGTGTTTGCAGCACGTTTTAACTGTTTGCTGTGTGTTTTACACCTGTCAGCCACCGTGCATATCAGTCTACTTTCCCACTCTTCAGCACATATGAATAGTTGTCATTATAAATTGCTATGTAGGAACAAAAGTTCATCTACATTTTCTGGATTGAGGGTGGAACGCCTCTCCTCAATCAGTCTCCCAGCAACACTGAAACTACGCTCAGAAGGAGTGCTTGTTGCTGGGATTGCTAGCAGCCTCTTGGCAACTGGCACTAGCCCACCAGACCTCTCATGCCAGAAGTTGAGCAGAGACTGGAAGCCTGTCAACTTAGAGTCACTCATGTACTGTACCACAAACTGGCGGCCCCATGACTCTGAAATACCACCACTGTCCCCCTCCTGTTGCTGCTTTTCAACACAAAAGGAAAAGAAGTCGTGCACCTCTGTGGGACTGGGAACTGCCTCTCGGGGTGGACCTTTGGAGAGAAAAAACACAAAAAAAGAGATTCTTATAGAACATTACCTGTATTGGACATTACCTATTAGATTATACAGACGTGTGTGTGAATGAATGCCTCTAAATAAATGATAGGAAGAAATGTTGTTATTACATTTTAGAATTGCTGTGAGTGCTCTGTTGATGCTAGTTTTACTCACCCTGTTTCTTCTCAAGGCTTCTCGCTCTCTTCTCTGTCCCTGCTGTTTCTGTGAGTGCTGCCAGGGTGTTGATGACCTCCTCATACTCCTGACCGGAGAGCGTTTTCCTCAAGAAACTCCTCAGGCTAGGAGAGAGAGCTGTGGCTAGCTTATGGTACAGGTGGATTTTGAATTTCATCTCCACTGCCTGGGCCAACTTCTCTTTCAGCTAGAGGAGGAGTGAAACCACATGATGACACATGCAGTGATATGATAATGATGTATGCAACATCATTATTACGGGATATAAAAATTTCTCAGGTGGACAGGCACTGTGCTTTATTATAGGCGTGGAGGAGTTTTAAATTTATTTCAAATTTAACTTGTACAATGTTTATTTTGGACAACATCAGACTCAGTTCTGTTCTTGCCTTTATCACTGTTGTTGAATAGGGCCAAACTCCTGTTAGCTACTTGAATGATCAAACTAAACAATAAAAATAAACAAAGTATTAAATTACCTCTTTCACAATTGCACTATCTCCATCCTGGATCAACAAACCCTGCAGCAGGGTTGCCTTGGTTGGGAGGACGAGGTGAAGAGTGGGTGCCTGATGGATGGAGAGGTGCCTGGTAGCCTCATCAAAAGGTTTCAGGAGCTGGATGACGTCCTCAAGAAGGTCACAGTCTATGTTGTTGAGGTAACGGAGCTCGCTTCTGCGAAGCAGGATGTCGTGCAGCTTACCAGACTTGAGAGCATCATTTATTGACTGGAGCATGGCAAGTCTGGTGTTCCACCTCGTCTCCACAGCTTCAGTGACTGGTCCAGTGCTTTTTGTAACCTAAAATTGAAAGAAGACCGTGCACAAGTCAAAATAGGGTTACAGGGACTATAAAAATTGCAATTTATTGGCCTTTCTTTTGGAAAAAATATTTTATTAAAAAGAAGAGCTTTACAACTGAAACTAAGTCAAGAAAATGTGACCTTTGCAGTTATAAATTACAGTACCTCAGTTTTTCTTTATTTATTTCACTTATCATATTTTATGATTATTTAAGCAGCCTCACCAGGCAGAGATGACAAGATTTTATGTATCTTACCCTGCCCTTTTGAAATGTGTGACCAGGGTCTTTGCGTCCTTAAACAGCTTGATGACGCTGCTGTGTACTGGGTTGTCCTCATCCAAGTGGTCAAATACGTGTTTTAAGATCAAGTTGATATTATGGCCGGCACAGGAGAGTCGCACATAATCCTTGAAAGCAGCGATCATGTTTGAGCCATTATCTGTCACAAACACAGTGTGCTTGCTCAGGATGCCAAATTCCTGTTAGGTAAAAAAAACAAAAAAAACAAAGACAAACCAAAAACTTAGCAAATAAGAAGACCAGACATATGATAATCATTAAACAGATTGATCAACAGTCATGTAATTGTACGAAGCACTTTTCAATAAATTTATAGTACTACATTAGGACAAAACATATTACACATATTACACATGTGTTGTGTATCAAATGAAGGAAAACTCCATCTGCAATTAAGGTAAAATACTATGGTAATCTGCCTAAGTTGCTGCCTACCACGGCACAGACTGATGTACAGCGAAGGACCGTGACAAACGCTTACTGATGCACTTATTTATATTCCAGGTTAGTCTGCTCCTGCAACCTGGAACACCTTTCAGCAG
The DNA here is from genome assembly GCF_014905685.2 of Nematolebias whitei. Taxonomy (NCBI): domain Eukaryota; kingdom Metazoa; phylum Chordata; class Actinopteri; order Cyprinodontiformes; family Rivulidae; genus Nematolebias; species Nematolebias whitei. The sequence continues at coordinate 4,463,156 of NC_056498.1, forward strand.
GAACTGAAGTTGTCCACCTTAATTTATTGTGAGGGGTTTTAAACATTTCTTAATGTCAATAAAAATCTCAAAGCAAATATATTCTTGTTTTTAGTATTTTACATTTTTTATGGCACCCTGATTTATTGTTTTAGACACTACTTTTATTTTAACTGTATTTTTACAGCATTTTTACTGTAGTTTATCGTTATTATTGTTCTCTGTTATTGTTGTCTGTACTTTATATGTTCTGTCTGTCTGGATTGGAACAGGTCTCTTGAAAACGAGTCCTCGTGACTCAATGAGGTTAGCCTGTAAAGGTTGAATGAAAAATATATATATTTGTCTTTTCTATTGTTCCTTCTGTGACATGTTCTTGTTATTGCTGCACCATGTTCTCATACTTTTCCCAATTTTACGAATTAATTGGCAATATTTATTGCATATGGACTGTACTTATATAGCGCCTTTCTGTCTTATTTCAAGACACTCAAAGCGCTTTACACTACAATCTGTGCCTCATTTACCCATTCATACAGCTCTGTACTAGACCTCTACAAAGCTAATATGCCATGTAAATAAAGATAATTATCTCATTTGAGTGTGAGATACCTGAAGGATTTTCTCCACAGTCCCTCTGATGTGTTCATTGGATTTGACACCCTCCATCTTCCTTGTGGCCAGAATACGGTTCACCATCTTCCCATCCAAGATGTAATGGACTGTAACGGTGATGTAGTGTGTGTTTGTCCTCTCCTCTGTCCAAAGGTCTGTCGTGATTGCATGGTCTCTAGTCTGCACCAAAGGAATTACGTATATTGTTATTAGCTCTCAAAGTATATTACATGTAAAACAGATGACTAATTTATAGTTGAGAGATTAAGCAGTTTAAAAGGAGGAGAAAACACAGATTTAGTGTTAGGAAATCTATAATTATAGCATGATGTCAAGGTAAAATGTTTGTACTGTATTATAAAATAGTGCAGCGTGACAGACATACCTGATGGAGCTCTTCCATGACCATTTTTTTAATTTGATCATATTCTCCTTGAACATGACGGGAGACCGTGCGTCCACATGGCAGTATGTCTTGTGCCTCAGCGTTGTTTCCATACTTTGCTCCAATGTCGATTGCCTCCTGTATGACGTCGATGAAACCTTTCCCATCTACTACAGCAAATGGTCTCAAATCTACGCCGCACATGCGGGCTATTTTGTTGGTCATACGAGACTTGACTCCCGACGGTACTTTTCGTTTAATGAATGAAGAAATGCTTGGCTGATTCGTTCCGAAATTAGCCTTGCAAGTGTGCCTCTTCAGACCGCTCGTCTCTGAGTCAGTGACGTACTTTATTATAACTGAGCATGTTTTGCAAGCAGCGTAGAGCGTCTTCACACCGTCACACTCGACTCTCATAAAGTTCTGAACTATTAGCGCCTTCCCTGACAGTTCTGTTAACCTAACAGATGCGTCATTATTCCTAACTTTGCGTTGCAAAATATTTTTTACCCTCTCGGTTTCTCCGCTGGCGTATGCTCCCTCCATGATGTTTGTTGATACAGTAAACAAAGAGGTTGGAAAAGGCGGCCGGAAGTAGCTGCTGGAAAAGGCGCCGGAAGCTGTTGGCGCAGCCGCCTGTCTGAAATTTATTATTATTATTTTTTTTGCCTATTTCTTTTTTTGTCCTATGTTGGCTCCCGCTCCCGTCTGCTCCTGTTAAGTTTTCGTCCTGTCCGGTCCCGATAACGGGAGTTATAATAAAGTTGACTCCGGTCCCGCCGGAATCCGGCCGGATTCACGTGACCGGCAGTACTCCCGAAAAAATGTCATCCTCTAGTCCTATCCACCAAACTAGAACCAGTTTCGGTTTAAGTTTCGTTTTTGACGTGCTGCGTTTCTTCACGTTTGCAGTGTAATAATAATAACTAATGGTTTAGTTTTTCCTGTGACTTATTTGCAGTATGATAAATGGTAGGAGCATAATATACGCTCCCAATGTTTTGTTGGTCTTTTTTTTTCTAAATAATTACCGTTTTTTGCGGTTTTATTTATTTATTTATTTTTGCATCTTGAGATCTATGACGTCATCAAATACTTGAGTTCTACTCGGGTTTTATTATGTTAATGTCGAGTTTAAAAATTATATACTCGTTCAACCCCTATGGGCTACTACAGTAACAGTAATTAGAGAGACAGGTAGAAAGGTACTTGGTGTGTCATGTGGGCAGACAAAAGATAATATGGAAACCTGGTGGTGCAGCACGGTGGCACAACTGGTAGGGCTGCTGCCTCTCAGTGAGAAGGTTATCCTGGTTCCAATTATGGTCCAGGGGCCTTTCTGGGTGTAGTTTATATGTTCTCTCCATGTCTGCGTGGGTTTTCTCTGGGTACTCATGTTTCCTCACACAGACCAAAAACATGCATGTTACACTAAATGGTAACTCTAAATTGTCCCTACGTGTGAGTGAGAAAGTAAATGATTGTTTATCTCGTTTATGTGGCCCTGTGATGGACTTGCGACCTGTCCAGGGTGTACCCCACCTCTCGCACAGTGGTGGCTGTACATGGGCACCAGTGACCCGTGCAACCCAAAAAGGAAGAAGCAGGTAAAAGATAATGGCTGGATGGATGGATGGAAATGTTGTGGTGGAATGGTGAAATGCAGGAAGCTATTCAAAGACAAAGGTTAACTAAGAAGAAATAACCTGAAAGAAGAAGAATGAAAGTCAGCCATAGTAAGACAGAGTGCAGAGTGTGTGAATGAGGGGAAGGTCGGTGAAACAGTGAGGCTGCAAGGAGCAGAGATTACAAAGGTGCAGGGCTTCAAGTACTTGGAGTCCACTGTCCCGGAAAATGGGAAGTGTGGTAAAGAGGTGAAAAAGAAAGTCCAGGCAGAATGGAGAGGATGGAGAAAAGTTTAAGGAGTGATTTGTGACAAAATGGTGTCAGCAAAGATCAAAGGAAACGTTTACAAGACAGTGGTGAGACCAGCTATGTTGTATGGTCTGGAGACAAAGACATGGACAAAAAGACAGGAGAAAGAACTGGAAGTGGCCGAAATGAAGATGTTGAGGTTCTTAGGAGTGACAAGGATGGATAAGATTAGGAATGAGATCATCAGAGGTACAGCACAGGTTGAACAACTGGGAGATAAAGTTAGAGAGACCACACTGAGATGGTTTGGACATGTCCAGAGGAGGGACAGTGGGTATATTAGTAAAATAATGTTAGAAATCTTTTGAAAGTAAATCAGAGTCGGAGTCAGAGAGATTTATTTGTCATACACACCACAAGTGGTATATGAGGTGAGATGAAACTATGTACACAGGGTCCCAGTTACATCCAACAATAACACAAATTGTAAAGAAAAACATTAGTAAGATCCTAGTCATGAACTAAGAATATACTACATTCACTAAACTAAAAATACACAAAGCACTAATAGTACAAAAACAATGCGCCAAAACAACAGCAACTTCTTGGAAGACGTTGTCATGTTGATGGGCACCAACCTAAATGCGTGTTGTTTTTTTTAGCCAAACCAAATGTTTTTCAGATTCCAGAGGAAGCAGCCTCACAAACTAAATGTGTCCCTCTACAGCTTCAGAATGCATCACCAGCAAGAGTTGGCTCACATACACAGGTTTTGAGTGGAACCAGGCCTGCTTTAGCATGTCCATTGAAAAGATTTGTCTCCAGAGCTTCGGTCTGCTTTTGAATAATCTTTTTTTATTTTTTTTATGTATGACTTAATTCCTCAGTAGAGTTTCTACTTTGTGGCACTGTCAACCACAGCAAAGCATTTGGTGACATCAGCACTGTGGAGGCAGGAAACAGGTTCTTTTAACAGATCATACTGAAATGTGTTGTACCTCCTCATGAGGGTACTAAATAAGTGGCAAATTGGAGATTGATTGAGTTCAAACTCCAATGAGCAGTGGGACTTCACTAACTGACACATGCCCACAGCAGGGTTGGTCTTTTGGGCCAGAACAGTTTCTGCCGACTCACACTCCCTGGAAAAGTCCCTGTTGAGAAAGTAAAGTGTGGATGGAAAAGCTATTTCACAACTTTTTCCTCACTTTAGTGGATTTTTAAGGCTTTTTACAATGCCAAGATTTTTTTTCCTGACACATGATGTGATGGAGGTGACTTCATAAAGCAAAAGGGAAAACTGAAAGGATTACTGCAAATAACCAAAACAGTTTACAGTTGGACCAAACCACATTTGAGGGGTTTGGATGAATAAAGATTTTTTTTTCTTAGTCAAAATTGAAGCCATGTCATTACTTTAATGTCACAATTAGACAACAATAGTTAAGGTGATAGAATTGTGGTCTGCAGCGATCTTGCAGTGTCAGTGAGTACCTGCTGTACTGATTGTTGGGGCAACATTGAGTGTAATACATTATGCAAATTTAAACCATTCATTTAAAAGACGGCCTTTTTTAACAAAATTAAAAAGATTTTCATTGACTTAAAAAATTAAAAATGATGACTAAACTGTTCCAACACCCACCCACCAAGATATTTCCCAGGACTTCCCTGACTTTGCTAGTGTAGTTGGAAAATTAGTCAAATAACCGTTGATCAAAGGACTGAACTGTAGTCCTGTATCACCAAGATCAAAGAGCGTGTCATCTAAAGATAATATAAGATAGAACTACGGGTAATACTTCATTGTAAAATGTCCTTGGCCGTGAACTCTTTTGAGTTTTCTTCAAGAGAAGCTTTGTTACTATTGTTGTTTCAGTAAAATAAACAGTGAGAGCTTATCTAAAAAAGTTAAATCTGGTCCTCTGGACATTCAAAAAAACAAAACAAAGCAAATCAACAAAAAAATGTAGAAACGTTTCGTCTCTCATCCAAGAGACTTCCTCAGTCTGAGGTGCTGTTTTCAGCTCAGTCTCTTAAATAGCACCTTCTCAGGGTGGATCAACCAGTTTTGCTGCTGACAACCAAAACCAGCTGCTCACATGCTCAAGAAGGACCATCAGCCTAACAATGGGTCATTAGCACACTGATGGCTGTTTACTACTCACAGAGGGCTGAGTGATACTAGCAATCACAGCATTGTAAGAGGGGGACAGTTGAACCCGGAGGCCTCCACCCCTGTTTAATGATGGACGATTTCTTTTCACAAAGATGGCCTCCTTTACTCCTCTCTCAAACCATCGTTCCTCTCTGTCCAGGATGTGAACATCTTCATCCTTGAAAGAGTGGCCGCTGGCCTGGAGATGAGTGTAGACCGCAGAATCCTGGCCTGATGATGTTGATCTTCTGTGCTGGGCCATCCTTTTGGCCAGTGGCTGTTTAGTTTCCCCGATGTAAGACTGATCACAGCCCTCCTGACACTGAACAGCATACACAACATTACTCTGTTTGTGCCGGGGGACTGGCTCTTTGGGATGAACCAGTCTTTGCCGTAATGTATTTTGGGGTTTAAAAGCCACTGGGACGTTATGTTTAGAAAATAAACGTCTCAGTTTCTCTGATACCCCCTCAACATACGGAATGACCACTGGTCTGGGTCTGGGTTCCTCCTTTTCACCTGATGGCTGACTGGAGTCCTGTTTGGGTTTCTTCTCTGCTTTCAGGAAGGCCCAGTTAGGATATCCACATTGCTCTAGAGCCTGTTTTGTGTAGGATTTCTCCTTCTGCCTGGCTCCCGAGCTAGTGGGGATGCTGTCTGCTCTGTGATACAGAGTCCTGATGACTCCTAACTTGTGCTCCAAAGGGTGATGGGAGTCAAACTGCAAATACTGGTCTGTGTGGGTGGGTTTGCGGTACACCTCGGTTTGCAAATGTCCTCTATCAGAGACTGAGACCTCACAGTCCAAGAAAGCCAACTTGCCATTTTTTACATCTTCTCGTGTGAACTTGATGTATTTATCCACAGAGTTGATGTGGTCATTAAAATGTTGGACTTCCTGAGATTTAATTTTAACCCAGGTGTCGTCAACATACCTGAACCAATGACTTGGTGGTGTCCCTGAAAAGGACGTCAAGGCTCTCTTTTCTACCTCCTCCATGTACAGGTTGGCAACAATAGGAGAAACTGGAGACCCCATGGCACACCCATGTTTCTGCCTATAATATTGCTCCCCATATGTGAAGTAGGTTGACTGCAGGCACAGTTTCAAGAGTTGACACAGTTGTTCTGTGGAAAGCGTGGTCCTGCTGCTCAGCGTGGTGTCTGATTTTAATCTTAAACTGACCACCTCTACTGCATCATCAACAGGAATGCATGTAAAGAGTGATGTGACATCAAAAGAGACCATTGTTTCATCAGTCTCCATGATGACATCCCTCACCTTATCCACAAAGTCCATGGTGTTCTGTATGTGATGTTCTGAGCTGCCAACTAAAGGGATGAGTACAGATGCCAGATATTTGGAAACATTGTAAGTGACAGAGATTAATCATGCTAACAATAGGTCTTAAAGGTACACCTTGTTTGTGGATTTTTGGTAAACCATACAGACTAGGTGTGGCCTCCCCTGGGTACAGTCTGTGGTACAGAATACGGTCAATAGCCTTGTCCTGTTCCAAATTTTTCAGGCAATCTATTAACTTCTTCTTGTAACCACTTCCTGGATCTCTTTTCAGAGGTTCATAAGTGGTTAAGTCACTAAGGAGTGTTATAACTTTCTCATGATAGTCTTTCTGGTTCAAAATCACTGTGCACCTTCCTTTGTCTGCTGGGAGAATGATGATGTTTTTGTCCTTGCTAAGAGTGGTGAGTGCATCCCTCTCCTCTCTACTGATGTTGGAAGGTGGTGGTTTGGCATTGCTAAGGCAGGATGAAACTTTGATTCTGAGCTGTTCTGCTTCACCCTCTTTCATTTTGTTGTTGCGGATGGCTGACTCAGTAGCTGTGATCATCTCCACCAGAGGAATTGTACTTGGTGCAACCGCAAAGTTCAGTCCCCTGGCAAGAATCTCTGTCTCCGGCTGGGTGAGCTGTCTGTCAGATAAATTCTTCACCCACTTTTCTGTCTCCCTGGCATGTAATTGACTACTGGCGTGTTGTCCTACACTGAATGTGTTGTTATTGGAATAGTGATGGTGTTGATGAGTTATTAGTAAGTTAAACTTATTTTGTTGTCGAGTCTTGGACTTGACATGCTGTGCTAAGCGTGCCTGATCTGTACAGTCCAACACTTGCTCAAGTGTGGTCTGATCTAGACACATACCAGACATTGGTCCAGAGGACCAGATTTAACTTTTTTAGATTTTTCTACCTGGATTATTGAGCATGCATCAGGATATAGTGAGAGCTTAGTTTCTGATGTTAGGGGCCGTTTACACGGCGTGTATTTTGAGTGAATCAGCTCCTTTCTCTCAGCTGTTCTGCTGATCATTTACACGACACCAGTCGCTCCCCTCTTTGAATCCAGAGGTTTCTGAATCCACCTTCCAGAGTGGAGGTTTTTCTCTGACTCCCCGCTGATAATGTAAACATCTCCCGCTGAGGCTTTGTGTTAAACCACATGCGCGTGCAGACAGATGCTATATTTCTATCAACATGGCGGCGGATACCGTGCTTTTTGAACTATGACTGATGAAATATATTTTTAATCTCGTAGTTAATCTACGTCAGATTCCAGGTGCTGTGACCAACATCTGTGTTAGAAGAAACTCAGTCTGATCCAGTTCTAATATCACTGTTTATAGAACGAGGCACGCGTACACATCTCGCTGCACTATAACATACTAAATGTGCTAAATAGTAAGTTTAATAATAATAAACAGTATTTATCTTTAGTTTAAAATATATAATGAAGCTCTCGGAACTAAATAAAGCTATTTGGACATTATGTAATTCAAATTATGTGATTAAAATGATGCTAAACATATTGCATGATATTAACGTTGAAAATTAAGACTTCAGGTTTAATTTTTATTTATTTATTCAACACCACAAACAGTATGTCACACAAACACTGATAATCAAACTGAACACTATTAAAAACAAGTTAACTGTAAACTACATTAATGAACTGGACTCTTGTTTTCATCCTGGATGTCTCACGTTGTCCATCTGGCTCGTTCAGGCTGTCACTCCTTTGATTAATGCAGCTTAAAACATTCAATGGACTGAACAAAAGAACTGAGGGGAATTTTAAATAAATAGTTCATCCAACATCTCTGTCTTCGACGTCCTCCTGCAGTGCACCCGGGCTGAGCCTCGTTCAGAACCGGTCCGCCTGGTGGGAGACAGCTCCTTCTTTCAGGAAAAAATAAAAACTCAGTTGGTTGTTTTGTAACCGAAGTAAACACAAGCAAACATTATTAATAACATTGATTTACCTGCTGTAAAACAGCAACTGATTATCACGGAGTAAAGTCTGACATCGTCGACTCGGTTCTGGCCCACTCAGCGACCAGTGTGGAGTTGTTAGACGAAGCGGTCCCGCTTGGCGTCAAATCTGTCGACTCTTATCCAAAATCCAGCCAAAATCCAGCTTTTACTTGTTGTTAAGTTGTTGTTAGCTGAAGTTTTAGCCCACAGGAAAGGAACTTGCCGAGGCAGCACGCATGCACACTAGGGGAATGTACAAAATTCACAGCACCATCTAATGACCCGGCATGGTAACTACAGCAGATTTGGGAGCGCGGGGGGGATTCTTCCGGATGCATGTAAACACAAAATCCGACCGTGTCAATGCAGATCTTTTCCTCTAATTAACATACAAAAATCCTACGTTTCCCCCCATTGTGTCCGTGTAAATAGGGCCTTAAATGTAATTATCGTACTTTCTGGTCTGTAAGCCTTTACTTTTTCCACTGGCTTTTAACCTCGCGGCTTATACAATGCTGCAGCTAATTTATGGATTTTTTTTGGTGGTGGTGGGGGGGAGGGGATGGGCTAACAAGCTTCCTGCCGCCAAAAACATTTAGCTTCATCACACCCGGGTACACACATAACTGCCCAATACACGTCTCTCTTGGGGAGTGGGTCCTTGTGACTTTCTTTTACCGTTTAACACACACAGACAGAGCGAAGGGGGGATTCCCCCTTGATGGAGCACGTGCTCTGCGGAGGGGGATTTCACGCAGCGCGTTACAATGTGAACACCCACGGCTTATATATGTACAATTTGTTTTTAATTTAATGTGCACGGCTTTATGTTTGGGTGCACTCTATACACAAGCAATTATGGTATAATGTTGGACCATTTCTTTGTTTACAACTCTTTGCATGGTACTATGTGTTGGTTATTCCTCTGCCATGAAAAACACAGGTTACAATGTTTCCTCAATTGGAAAACCTGACTTTTGAAGAGATAAACACTTTAACAGAGCCTTTGTCTGTGCTGTTTTTAAAATTAGTTTTCCTGCCTCTTCTTCTTTCACGGTTTAAATTCAGTTTTTGTAGAGTCTCAGTTATCAGAAACTGGACGTGTGTGAGAGCTAAAAAAGCTCCATTATATTTAAATATAAGGACAGCAAATGGTCACATTACCTTCTGCAAAAACAAACCTCAAATAGTTAAGGACCATAAACTGGTCCCCTGGCGTCTTATCTTCAGGGGATGATGTACTGATGACTTCTTGAAGTGCTGCACACTCCAGCCTTATCAGCTTTCCTTCAGGCTTACCAAAGCTGGTATCGGATCTCTACCTTGGGTCACGAAACATCAAGTAAATGTCCCCATCTCCAGAAATCACACACAGTCGGTGTTTGGAAATGCCAGTAACATTCTAAAAATATATATACTCAAATCTATCCATCCATTGTCTTTGCCCGCCTCTTCATTTTTGGATCGTGGGGGTCAATGGTGCCCATTTCCAGCCGTCACTCTGCGAGAGGCAGGTGACAACCTGGACAGGTCTCCAGTCCATCACAGGGACACCTGGATAGTCTCCAGTCCATCACAGGGACACCTGAACAGGTCTCCAGTCCATCACAGGGACACCTGGAAAGTCTCCGGTCCATCACAGGACACCCTGGACAGGTCTCCAGTCCATCACAGGACACCCTGGACAGGTCTCCAGTCCATCACAGGACACCCTGGACAGTCTCCAGTCCATCACAGGACACCTTGGACAGGTCTCCAGTCCATCACAGGACACCCTGGACAGGTATCCAGCCCATCACAGGGACACCTGAACAGGTCTCCAGTCCATCACAGGACACCCTGGACAGGTCTCCAGCCCATCACAGGGACACCTGAACAGGTCTCCAGTCTATCACAGGGACACCCTGGACAGGTCTCCAGTCCTTCACAGGGACACCCTGGACAGGTCTCCAGTCCATCACAGGGACACCCTGGACTGGTCTCCAGTCCATCACAGGGACACCTGGAAGATCTCCAGTCCATCACAGGGACACCTGAAAGATTCCATTCCATCACAGGGACACATGGAAGGTCTCCAGTCCATCACAGGGACTCCCTGGACAGGTCTCCAGTCCATCACATGGATACATAGAAATAAAAGAGACAAACAACCATTCACTCTCTCACACCTAGAGACAATTTAGAGTTACCAATCAGTCTAACATGCATGTTTTTGGTCTGTGGAAGGAAACCGGAGTACTCGGAGAAAACCCACGCATGCACGGAGAGAACATGCTAACTCCACCCAGAAAGGTCCCCGACCGGTATTTGAACCAGGACGACCTGCTTGCTGACAGGCAACAGCTCTATCAACTGTGCCACCATGCTGCCCTTTAATCAAATCAATAATCATAAAGAAAAATATTATCATAACTGTTGAGGCTGGTTTGTCATTGTATCCTCATTTGATAAAGTTTTTAGCTATGTTTGTTTATTTAACCAGTCATATTTGGGTCAAAGACTTCTGCTACTGTTACTTTGAGGGTCGACAGCTGAAAGGGATTAGATCTGAACTTATTTTACAGTTCAAAGAAAGAAGGCTCGCCCATGTTTACTGTGGTTCTGGACCTGCTTGTTCTGACCCACATTTGCACCTCATTGTGAGGTGAAAGAAATGCAGGAAATACCTGACCCAACACACTTGCCAGTTATTTTTTCAGCCCAGCTGGGAAAGCATGGCACTTCTGTCAGTATTGACTCTCGGGTGGAGGCACCTGTTGAAATAAAGTCCAGTTCTCACTGCTGCTCTCGAGGCAGGAAGTGGGGAAAGTTATGAAGAGGAAAAGAATTTGACGTTTCACAAATGGGAGCAGTGAAAAGGTTGTGTTTTGTTGGAGGTAACACTGGCATCAGTGGTTCATGTTTTAACAGGGCTGGAACATTTACAGTGGTTGAGTAAGTTTAAAGTGGGTCGAGGCCAACAGAAAGGAGACTTTCTAAATCAAGATTTGACATGAATGCTTTAATTTCAATTCAGTTTATTTTTTATAGTGCCATGTCACAACATAAGTTGTTTCAGGGCATTGTACAAAAACATTCACATACATAAAATGCCAATTACCATAATTGTCCATGCACAAGCTGCTACTTTTTTTCACACTGAAGACTACATGGCTTATACAGAAGAAACAAACACAGAATGATAGGTCCAGGCGCAGGTGCAGGTGTACCCCCTACTGGAAGAAAGACAAAAAAAAAACACAGGTTAAGATAGAAATAATTACAAATACAAACAGGTAGAGTAGAACAAGTAAAGACAGCAGCAGAGTGAGGAGATGTGTTCAGTTTGTCCTCCAGCAGTCTAAGCCTATAGTAGCATAACTAAGGGACAGCTCAAGAAATCCATGCCAACCCTAACTGTCGGATTTATCAAAAGGAAAGTCTTAAGCTCAGTCTTAAAACTGGACAATGTATCAGTCTCACATACAGAAACTAGAAGTTGGTTCCACAAGAGAGGAGCCTGATAACTGAAAGCTCTTCCTCCCATTCTACTTTTGGAAACTCTAGGGGTGCATTCACACCAGCCCTGTTTAGTCCACTTTAATCGAACTCTAGCTCGTTTTCCTAGAAAGTCCGGTTCGTTTGAGGAGGTGTGAACGCGCCATCAAACTCTGTCACGGAACAAAAAGGCGAACTCTGGCCTGGGCTAAAACCTAGGTCTCGGTCCGGTAGAAGAGAACTCCAGCGCGGTTCGAGTACAGTGTGAATGTAAACAGACCGGGCCCCGCTCCACAAGCAAGAAGTGGAGTACAGCGCAGGGCAAACAAACACGCATTTCTCTTACCTTATATGGAGCTGTCAGCTGCCTTGTGTGGAAAAACAATATTCTCTGTGGTCTTCTGTCTCATCTTCTGCTCATGCTGAGTCCATTTTTGAAAAATGACAAAATATAACTCCTAAAACTGTTAAAACTTGATGCCACTCCGTTTTTGTTTTTATTTCCAGAAGAAGAAGTGTCTTCAGAGGTTTTTGTGTTGTTTCTTTCAGTAGCTCTTGGTGCAGCGCCCCCACAGGCAAGCGGGGGAATAGGTTAGTTCAACAGGTTGACTTGACTGCACAGTGCAGTGTGAATGCAAACGCACCAGCTCAAATGTAAACAAAAGGTCATGAATATTGGCCCCCAACCGAACAGAGTCTACCGGACTATCAGGTGTGAATGCACCCTAGGAGTCACAGGTAAACCTGCAGTCTGAGAGTGAAGTTTCCTAGAGATATAACTCAGGGCAGTTTGTCTTTCTTTCAACCAGCGCTGCTCTTTGGGTTTTCAGTGGTTTTAAATGAATACTTGTCAAACAATGTAGAAACTAGACTTACTGTGGTATGTTATCAGAGCAAACTAAGCACTTTGGTAACAACTGTTGTTTTAAATGTACTTTATAAAAAATTTGACTTGACTAATAATTACAATCCATAAAATGCATAACCAAAATCAAGCTATTGCTTTTCCCATCAGAAGTTAATCAAAGGCATCTACCCTCATCTATGACCATAAGCTCTGGGTAGTGACCGAAAGAATGAGATTGTGGATACAGGCAGTTGAAATGAGTTTCCTTTACAGGGTAGGTGGACTCTCCCTTAGGGTGCATTCACACCAGCCCTGTTTAGTTCGCTTTAATCAAACTCTAGCTCGTTTTCCTAGAAAGTCCGGTTCGTTTGGGGAGGTGTGAACGCGCCATCGAACTCTGTCACGGAACAAAAAGGCGAACTCTGGCCCGGACTAAAACCTAGGTCTCGGTACGGTAGAAGAGAACTCCAGCGCGGTTCGAGTACAGTGTGAATGTAAACAGACCGGGCCCCGCTCCGCAGGACAAACAAACACACATTTCTCTTACCTTTATATGGAGCCGTCAGCTGCCTTGTGTAAAAAGCAATATTCTCCGTGGTCTTCTGCCTCATCTTCTGCTCATGCCGAGTCCATTTTTGAGAAATGACAAAATATAACTCCTAAAACTGCTAAAACTTGATGCCACTCCATTTTTGTTTTTATTTCCAGAAGAAGAAGTGTCTTCAGAGGTTTTTGTGTTGTTTCTTTCAGTAGCTCTTGGTGCAGCGCCCCCACTGGCGAGTAGAGGATTAGGTTGGTTCAACAGGTTGGCTCGACTGCACAGTGCAGTGTGAATGCAAACGCACCAGCTCAAATGTAAACAAAATGTCATTAATATTGGTCCCCAACCGAACCGAGTCTACCGGACTATCAGGTGTGAATGCACCCTAAGGGAGAGTCCAGCTACCCTGCAGATGAAATTCATTTCAACTGCCTGCATCCATGATCTCATTCTTTTGGTCACTACCCAGAGCTCGTGACTATAGGTGAGGGTAGGAATGTAGACCGACCGGTAAACAGAGATTTGCCTTATAGCTCAACTCCCTCTTCACTACAACAGACCCGTACAGAGTAGGAATGTGCAATATGGCATAAAATTCATATCACGAAATTTATTGTGAAGGGTGGCGATAACGATATATATCGCGATATGATTTTGATATAAAACTTGGTAAAAAAAAAGCATAGGATGTCCTTTTGCCATCATATATTTTGAATTAAGAAAATTCCACCACTAGGTCCAGAGAGTTTTTAAATAATAAACAAATTGAGTATTGGGCTTCTTTCTTGTAGTGCAAAACAGTGCAAAATATATCAAATGTAGTTTTAGCCATATGTTTTAAACAAAAAAATATGATGTTAACTCTTAACAGTTTCCAATATTCTTACTTAAGATATGAACAGCAACAGAGCAGCATTTTACACTGAAACACTTCACCCTGCAACCCTCTAGTGGGCGCCTCCTTCTGCTATAAGGAGAGCTGACACAAAATGAGTCTGTGGCTTTGACCAGAGGGTCTCGCAGTAAAATCACACAACACAGCGTTCTTTTCACAGATCAGAGAGCAGTTTTCTCTAAAGCTGACAACATTTACTTTAACTTTCGATGGAAAAAAAAAACTTTTGACAAAACACAGCGTTTTGCGCATGCGTCAGAATATGGCAACACTACGGCAAGCCAGACGTAGTTAGCTTGTAGCTTCGCTACTTAGCCCTCGAAGAAAAGACTAACGCCACTTGTGCACGGTGTTCAACTAAAACAAGTAACGATTAAATCTGACAGCCCTGATTTTACACTTGAACACTACTTGCGCACAGTTAAAAAAAAAAGAAAAAAGTAACGATTAAACTGACAACTCTGATTTTACTTCAGACACAGCATTACTGCGGTTAGCCGGTAAAAGACAGATCTCTATCCTAGGCTAAATTTCTATCGTTTCTGCCGTATACCGTATATATCGCACATTCCTAGTACAGAGTCTGCAATACTGCAGATGCTGCACCAATCCATCTGTCAGTCTTATGTGCCATTCTTCCCCTCACTCTTGAACAAAATCCCAAAATACTTGAACTCCTCCACTTGAGGCAGAATCTCACCCTTGACCTGAAGAGAGCAATCCACCGTTTTCCAGTTGAGGACCATAGCCTCAGATTTGGAGTTGCTGATTATCTTCCCAGCCGCTTCACACTTAGCTGTGAACTGCCCCAGTGAGAGCTGAAGATCACGGCACGATGACGCCAACAGGACCACATTATCTGCAAATAGCAGAGATGAAATACTGAGGCCACCGAACTTGAATCCCTCCACCCCCTGGCTGCCCCGAGAAATTTTATTCATAAAAGTTATGAACAGAATCGGAGACAACAGGCAGCCCTGGCGGAGTCCAATTCCCACCTTGAGGGGGTCTGACTTAATACTGGCAAAGCAAACCAAACTCTCTCACCGCTTGTATTGGGACCGAACAGCCCGTAACAATGGTCCCCCAATCCCATACTAATGGAGCACCACCCACAGTGTACCCGGAGTACTGGGAGAAAACCCACACATGCATGGAGAGAACATGCAAACTACTCAGAAAGGCCCCTGGAACGGGACTTGAGCCGGGCAACCTGCTCACTTAGATGCAGCAACTCTACCCGTTGCACCACCGTGCTGCACTTTAAAAGACTCTTAGTCATATTTTTAACAAGTCCATACAATAATTGAAACTGGCATTTTTGCCAGTTGAGTTTCAAGATATTTTTGAATTATGACTTAAAAGTTTTTACACAGGGGCCATTTGTTTGAGGCTTAAATCTGCTCTGCTGTCAGGGAGTGACGGGCACTGGTCTTTCTTTACCATGGTGACCAAATAAGCCATTGGCAGCGGCTTAAATATATATATCTGATTTCTTTACACTATTTATACAGTTTATACATCAAAATGGCACCAT
>NC_056498.1:4479851-4483436 GCF_014905685.2 Nematolebias whitei
CATTACCAGTACATACCTAACCCTAAACCTAACCATTACCAGTACATTCCTAACCCTAAACTTAACATTACCAGTACATACCTAACCCTAAACCTAACCCATCCTCAATTCACATCTCCTAAATCTAACCCCTAACCCATCAAAAACACTTGAATCTTATGAGGACTGGGCTTTGGTCCTCACAAAGAGCAGTTGGTCCTCACAATGTAGTAGGTCTTCAAAAATTGTCCTCACAAAGAAACATAAACACACATACACAGATGTCAAATAACTACCACCCAGGTAACCTTGTGCAATTCACTTAACCTCCTGCTGTCCACAGACAACTGAGACCAGTGGTGGAATGCTGTGCTTTCACTGAGCAGCTTCCAGATGGGAGGTTATGTAACTGTGAGGCAGGGTGGTTCTGGAAACAAGCAGCATAAATAAATACTGCACACAATTCTTTACCTACATGGCACAATACTTCACACTTTATTCCAACTTGTTATAGAAAGTGGATGAGGATTAAAACCCTTATTGGATAAAGGTAAATTCCCTCCATGTCAGCTGCAGAAATGCAAAGGATAACAATAATGTTTTTGCCCTGGTTTGAGTGTGTGTCTGTTACTACATTATCTCATGGACCACCAGAAACATTTTAATAAAACTTCCATCCATCCATTATCTTTTACCCGCTTCTTCCTTTTCGGGTCACGGGGGTCATTGGCGCCCATATCCAGCTATCACTGTGTGAGAGGCGGGGACACCATGGACAGGTCTCCAGTCCATCACAGGGACACAAAGAGACAAATGAGACAAACAACCATTCACTCTCTCACTCACACCTAGAGACAATTTAGAGTTACCAATCAGTCTAACATGCATGTTTTTGGTCTGTGGGAGGAAACTGGAGTACACGTAGAAAACCCCTGCATGCACGGAGAGAACATGCAAACGCCACCCAGAAAGGTCCCGGGCCGGTTTTTGAACTGGCAACCTTTCCGCTGAGAGGCAACAGCTCTACCAACTGTGCCACCATACCGCTTGAATAAAACTTGCACAAAGTAATCATTGTCTAATTACGTCTATATCCTATTAACTTCTGGAGACAGTCCACTTCAAGATGGCTGCCACATGTAACTGTCATTAGCACAAAAATGGCTCTAATTCAGTCAATTTTACAGATTTTGAGCTGTTCGGTAGTAGTTGAGACTGACTCCTGACACACTCTGAAAGCTACACAAGATCTTTATTTAAAAGTTTTTCTTATTGGGTGTTTGGAGTCAAATCTGTCTGTTAGCAAAATATCTCCTGAGCCAGTAGAAAGTTTTATATGGAACTCAGGAAATATTCACTGGTTGTACCTCTACAACCAATAAACATTTGAAGACAATCCACATCAAGATGGCTGCCACAGACAACCTTTTTCATTTCCATAAATGGCTTAACTTCAGTCAGTTTTACAGATATTTTACTAAAAGGTTTTGTGGTCATAGCCAAGAGTTATTCATACTTCATACTAGGGCTGCAATAACGAATTGATAAAATCAATAAAAATCGATTATTAAAAGTGTTGGCAACGAATTTAATTATCGATTTGTTGTGTTGCGTGATTATGTGTCTCTCATGATGTTGTGGAGCTGCTTTATTCACCTGAAGAGCATTGTCAGTGCAGGCTGACTAAAGTTAAAAAACTCTGCAGAGTGAGTTGAACAGAGCGAGGCAGAAGACGGAAGCAGAGCGGAGGCGGTGTTTTCAAAAGAAATTAAGTAAATTTTACAAATGACCAACGCAGCGAAAACTGTTCGACCCAAGTCCTTAAACGTGTGGGAGCACTTGACGCTTCATAAAGATAAAAACTGAGAAACATGCAGCTTTGAAAAGTGACGACATCGCACGGGAGCACCACAGTGAAATGTAAACATGTCGGAGTCATTGAGGAGGATGAAGGTGCTCAACAGCAGGTGAGTCTCTACAATATTCTACATTTGTTCTGTTTCCAAGAGAGAAAACGTGACGACAGTCTCTCTGTAGCTGAAGCTGCTGCTTGTTTATCTGATTAATGACGGTGATAGAGAATGTGTGTTACTTTTTATTTAATTTAATTGGTACAAGCAGTGTTTAAATGTGATTTATAAATAAATCTAACACAAAGATGGTAAGAATTTAATGATTAAACTGCAACTTTTAATTTGCAGGCAAAGTCTGAAGACACTGCAAGTATGGAAGGATGAATTACATTTAAACAGGAATTAAAGTAATTTATTACATCTACTCAAATGTGTAATTGTGTGTGTGTGTCTGTGTGGATAACAGAGGACACACACACACACACATATGTGTGTGCGTGCATGTATAACACACACACGCACTATATATATATTTATATATATATATATATATTATATATATTTATAATATATATATATATATATATATATATATATATATATATATATATACAGGTCCTTCTAAAAAAAATAGCATATTGTGATAAAGGTCATTATTTTCCATAATGTAATGATAAAAATGAAACTTACATATATTTCAGATTCATTGCACACCAACTGAAATATTTCAGGTCTTTAATTGTTTTAATACTGATGATTATGGCATACAGCTCATGAAAACACAAAATGCCTGTCCCAAAAAATTAGCATATTTCATCCCACCAATGAAAGACAAGTGTTTTTAATACAAAAAACGCCAACCTTCAAATAATCATGTTCAGTTATGCACTCAATACTTGGTCAGGAATCCTTTTGCATGAATGACTGCTTCAATGCGGCGTAGCATGGAGGCAATCAGCCTGTGGCACTGCTGAGGTGTTATGGAGGCCCAGGATGCTTCGATAGCGGCCTTAAGCTCATCCAGAGTGTTGGGTCTTGCGTCTCTCAACTTTCTCTTCACAATATCCCACAGGTTCTCTATGGGGTTCAGGTCAGGAGAGTTGGCAGGCCAATTGAGCACAGTAATACCATGGTCAGTAAACCATTTACCAGTGGTTTTGGCACTGTGAGCAGGTGCCAGGTCGTGCTGAAAAATGAAATCTTCATCTCCATAAAGCTTTTCAGCAGATGGAAGCATGAAGTGCTCCAAAATCTCCTGATAGCTAGCTGCATTGACCCTGCGCTTCATAAAACACAGTGGACCAACACCAGCAGATGAGATGACACCCCAGTGACTGTGGAAACTTGACACTGGACCTCAAGCAATGTGAATTCTGTGTCTCCTCTCTTCCTCCAGACTCTGGGACCTTGATTTCCAAAGGAAATGCAAATTTTACTGTAATCAGAGAACATAACTTTGGACCACTCAGCAGCAGTCCCAGGTCAGGAGCTTCTGACGCAGTCTCTTAATCAAGATTGGCTTGATCTGGGGGATGCGGCACCTGTAGCCCATTTCCTGCACACGCCTGTGCACAGTGGCTCTGGATGTTTCTACTCCAGACTCAGTCCACTGCTTCCGCTGCTCCCCCAAGGTCTGGAATCGGCCCTTCTCCACAATCCTCCTCAGGGTCCGGTCACCTCTTCTCGTTGTGCAGCGTTTTCTGCCACACTTTTCCCTTCCCACAGACTTCCCACTGAGGTGCCTTGATACAGC
>NC_056498.1:4483536-4516476 GCF_014905685.2 Nematolebias whitei
TATATGTATGTATGTATGTATATATATGTATATATGTATGTATGTATATATATATGTATATATACGTATATATATATATATATATATATATACGTATATATATGTATGTATATATATGTATATATACGTATATATATATATAAAATGTGGGTGGGGTAGGTGAATCACCCACAACTCCCCCCACCCTCATTCGTCCCACTCTGGGCCCTTGAGCAAGGCCCTTAACCCCCACCATCTGCTCCTCCGGGCGTCCTAGATAGCAGCTCTCTGCTCCACACAGAGGGTTGTGGTAGCTCGTTGGTCTGTGGTTGCGTCAGTAAGGACATCTGGCGTAAAAATAACTGCCAAGTCTTCATGGAACTTAGTTTGCTGTGGTGACCCCTAACGCATAGAGCAGCTGAAGGAAAAAAACAATTATAATAATAATATATATATATGTATGCGTATGTGTGTGTATATATATGTGTATGTATATATATATGTATAGATGTGTATATATGTATGTATATATGTGTGTATATTTATATATATATACATATGTATGTATATATACATATGTATAAATGTATGTATATATATATATATTTATATATATATATATATATATATATATATATATACATACGTGTGTGTATGTATACGTGTCTGTGTGTGTGTGTTTAATTGCACTTTGAGCTACTTACTTGCCTGAACCTAACACTGTAAGTGAAACAAGGCATGTCTTGAGTTGCTGTAAATTATACTATAATACATATTTACTCTCTCATTCCAGAAAACAACAACAAATAATGACAGCCTTTATGATGGACAGACATCATGGACACCACAGCAGCAGCTGTCTTCACTGAAAACATCCTGAACATGATCGTCACTGACATGAGGCCTCTGTTGATGGTTGAAGACGAAGGCATCACTACAATGAACCACACTTTTAATCCAGGTTACAATAATCCACACTTTTAATCCAGGTTACAATAATCCACACCTTTAATCCAGGTTACACTCTTCCCTCAAGGACACATTTTACAAAGCTCATGGAGAGAATGTGTGATTTGTTACGTCAGTCAAATGTTCTATTTTGGAATAAAGAGGTGGAAACTATTTTAGTTTTTTTTTTTTCCCCCTCGATTCATCGATTAATCAAATTTTTTTTTGCCAGATTAAACAATTATTAAAATAATCATTAGTTGCAGCCCTACTTCATACAATTAGTACAAGTCGTTGTGTAAGATCTTTGCCTGAAAGGCTCACTTATTCGAAATCTAATTTTTATAACTTTTCCTGCAGTCATTCTAGTCTTTTTCTAATGGAGCAGTTGTCCTCTGTCCTCGCAGCGTCCCACAGATTCTGTGGCAGCAACATGTAGTCAGGGCTTTTCCTACAACTCGGTGCTAAGCTTAATACTTGGCATGAAGGTTCAGATGCGAGTCTGAGGCCAGTGCCGGGGCAACAGACTAACCTTCCACTCAGAGTCACCAAACCTAGGTCAGGGCTTCTTCACCACCGTGTAATTGCACATTAGGACTGTGGAATTCTAACCTTTGTGATCTACACCAATAGATCTGACCTGTACAAACTTTTTTGCCTTTAGTGTTTGTAAAAATGTATTCTTGTCATGAAGGGATGGCACAAAGGCATTTCCTTTAACATTACTGCTCTGGAGGTTCAGGAGGACCTTTAAACACAATACCGTAATTCTCGGGCTACAGAATGCACTTGTCTGTAAGCCGCACATAGTAAATATAAGATAAATCATAATTTTGTACATAAGATGCTCCAGTTATTTAGCTGCAGGCATCCACCGCACTGTTCATTGTCAGGATCTGTGCCCAGCCAGCTCTGACATAATGTGCAGTTTTCTTGTTAGTTGTCTTGTAATACATCTACTCAATTGTGTGTAATTGTGTGTGTGTGTGTGTGTGTGATGGCGTTTCACAGACTATAGCTTACTTTAAACACACATTCAGACTGCATGATCGTCACAAGTCTTTATGATGCTTCGCGATCTGACTCATGGTTAAAACCATTCAACCTACAAAATGAACACAACAACTATCTAAACATAATCACTGGACAGAACAGTGCCAAACACCAATGTATCTGAATCTATTTTAAAATTATATACCGGTCAATTTTCCCCTGAAGTCTTAGAGGTCATGTGACTGGAAGTCAGAGTCCTGGTAAATTAAGGTAAAAAATTCATTAAATTAGTACCATTGATTTTAATTGTTAAACACTTTTGGTAACAGCTGCTGTTTTTAAATGTACAGTAGCCCCTCGCTACTTTGCGGTTTGTTTATCGCGGACTCACTCTATAACAGTTCTTCAAAATTCATTCATTCAACCTTTACTTATACAAGTTAATCCCATTGAGCCTCGAGGACTCATTTACAAGAGAGAACCGATTTCAACAAAGAATGATGACAACAATGGACAACAGCGATAATAGAAAACCATAATAAGGTGTACAGATTTATTTATTTATTGTTACAAATTAAAATAAGATGGCAAAAAGTAACAAAAACAGCTAGATTCTAAGGCAATGTAGAAAACTAAAAACAGGAACATGTCTGCATTGGTCCCTGCCAGGAGTCCAACAGATTCTTAAAGCCACTTAGAGAGGTCAAGGTCGAGTTTTTCAAATCTTTTGTAAGATATTCCAGGAAACAGGAGCGGAGTAGGAGAAGGCCCTTTTGCCTAGTTCAGTCTGCACTGAGGGAACACTGCAGGTAATAATGTCCTGAGAGTGCACGCTGTAGCTGCACTCACGCAGAGACATGTAGGAGGAGATGTATGAAGGCAGCAGACCAAGAAGTGATTTAAAGATGAAAATGTACCAGTGAGAGAGTCTGTGTGAAGTTGATAGTGACCAGTTAACCAGTGAATACTGGGTGCAGTGGTGGGTACGATAATCACAGCCAGTTATGAATCTTAGTGCACCATGATAGACAGCATCCAACATCTGCAGGGTTCTTGTAGGAGCGTTCATGTAAATAATGTCACCGTAATCAATGGAGGGAAGGAAAGTCACAGATACAAGGTGTTTCCTAACATTCAGAGTTAGACAGGATCTGTTTCTGAAAAAGAAACCTAGTTTAACTTTAACTTTCTTTACCAAGTTTTCCACGTGGAGCTTAAAAGAGAGATGTGAGTCGACCAAGATACCCAAATATTTATAGGAATCAACAAACTCAATCGGGACACTATTTGAGGATAAATCAGAGGAAGAACTGCTGGGACCGACATCCTGTTTGAAAAAAGCATCCCTTTGGTTTTATTGGCATAAGTAAAATATACAATAATACAAATAATACAAAAATATACAATACAAGAGTAGGCTTGACACACAATTAGCTGACTGATGGAGGAGCCGCACTATCGACATGAAATTTTTATTTAAAATGGATTATTTTTAATTATTTAGTACATGCTGCATGTTTGGGCAGCCCTGAGCTGCAGAAAAGCATCCAGGCTGTCATATTGCAGCTTTTGTGCAGCCCACACTGCAGGATAAGCTTCCTGTTGTATCTGATCTGCATTGGAGCTGTTTCTCCGTGCAGAGCGGGGAAGTGGGCATGGCCAAGAACGCTTGCAGGTGGCTGAGTGCAGCGTGGCTGAGAGGAGGCAGAGAGCTAAAATCATGACATTCTGTGCTCTTTGAGCATTTTAGAGTTTAGAAACATTGTTTATAATATTGCAAGAATGTGGGAAGGGTTTAAAATGTCTTTATACTGTATACTATACTGTATACTATTTCCTTTTATGAAAAAAAAAATTAAAAAAAGTTCAGTTCTTTAGCAACGTTGCTACCCGGGTAGTGTTGTGTATGGAATCTAATCTGTAACCCAAGATGGATTTTCCGGATTGTGAAGGTTCTTCTGTGAAATGATGTCCCGGCTGGCCACACCATTTACACCTGTCCACAGTTTGCATGGGCTCAGCTCACTATCACGATCAAAGAATCCAGAGTCACTATAAAACCAATCTGCATGAAGTGCAGAAAGTAAATCATTCTGTTCCTGTTCAATTAAGATATTCCATGTTCTTTCTCAAGAATACAAATCATTCACATATTTCTCCTTTTTAGTTTTTTGTAGCTAGATAAGATTACGTTTCTGGTGAACTACCATTAAATGCAGTAAACAGTAGTTAACTGTTAAGTACTTTTGGTGTTAAACGAACAAAATACATTGACAACTTAAATATGCAGTGCATAACTTGTAAGTTAATCAAAATTAGTGTTAGACTGCATAACATATCAGGCATATTAAACATTTTGTCTTTCTTTTGCTTTTAAAATGTTGAATAATGAATTTATAACACTTCAACGTTTATTATTTTAACCAAAAACAACTTATAGTAGATTTAACATGGCTTACTATGAACTGCATGTGTTTTTAATGAACCAATATGATTTAGAATACAAAAAGCACATTCTTTGTCATTGTAGAGCTAATTCTAATCTTGTAAAAGGATACAGGTCTTTAGCATTAGCACCTGTGGTTAGTGCTAGCATAAGCTCGATTAGCATTTTTATTCATATTTCTGTCAGTACAATGATGTAAAACACACCAAAGCAATTAAACATTAGGACAAAGTCCAACAAACTCCTGATTGGTTTATTTAGAGAGATATCTTATTTTCTGGCAGTTTAATATTTAACTTATCTATACATTAGCCGCAAGCTAAGTGAGCTCAACTTATTCACTCACTGGAATTTACACAAGCCATTACCCAACAAGCGGTCCCCTTGGTTTCTCACTGGGATTTCCACAGATAATTCTCAATGAGTAGTTCCTTCTGTCACTCATAGACAGGTTGTAATGTCCAGAGTTTGGTCGGTCAGTGTGCACGTAAAGCGCATGCCTCATTATATAGGGAAAAATTACTAAACCATGTTGGTTAAATTCAATTCAGTAAAAACTGAGTGCCCTCTGCTGGACCTTCCCAGTATAACAACATAAATTACAAGATATGGGTTTAGTAGCCCAATGTTTCATGTGGGTTACATGGGGAAGACGGCAGACATAACAACTGGTCAGAAGACCATCATTGATACCCTCCATAGGATGGGTAAGCCACAAAAGTTCATAGCTAAGGAGGCTGGCTGTTCACAGAGTGCTGTGTCTAGGCATATCAATGAAAAGTCTAGTGGAAAGGCAAAATGTGGCAGGAGAAGATGCACCAGCAAAAGAGATGACCGTGGGCTTCAGCGGATAATCAAACAGAAGATTCCAGAATCTGGCAGAGATCCAGAAAGAGTGGAATGAGGCGGGAATCACAGCTTCAAAAACCACCACATTCAGACACATCCAGGAGATGGGCTACAACTGTTGGGTTCCTCAGCCCTCTTTTCCGATGAAAGCGAAGTGTGCCTTTCATTCAGAAATCAAGGTCCAAGGGTTTGGAGGAAGAAGGGTGAGGAACAGAACCCATACTGCTTGAGGTCCAGTGGGAAATATCCTCAGTTAGTCATGATTTGGGGTGCAATGTCCAGTGTAGGTGTTGGTAAACTCTGCTTTCTTAAATCCAAAGTCACCGCAACAGTCTACCAGAATGTTTTAGAGGACTTTGTGATTCCTTCTGCTGAGGATCTGTATGGAGATGCAGATTTCATCTTCCAGTAGGACCTGGCCCTTGCCCATGCCTCCAGAAGCATCAAAACCTGGTTTAATGCCCATGCCACAGTGCTTGACTGGCCAGACAACTCGCCAGACCTAAATCCCATTGAGAATCTATGAGGTATTATCAAGAGGAAAATGAGGAGCACCAGACCAACAACAAAGAAGAGCTGACAGCAAGCTTCAAGGAAATCTGGGCTTCCATAACTCCCAGTCAATACCACAGGCTGATTACCTCAATGCCACGTCACATCGAGGCAGTGATTAAGGCAAAGGGATTCCCAACCAAGTATTGAAGATTGACATATTGTTCAGAAAGTACCATATTTTGATTGATTTGTTGTGATCCTAATTTCTTCCTTTATTTTCTGCAAAAACTGATTAGTGTGGGCTGATGTCTTCACAGAATTCAAATTTTTTGAAATCCTGTTTTCGTGTGTTTCATGAGCTTGAAGCCCAAATTATGTAAAAATAAACAAATAAATACTTGAAATCATTTAAATTGTGGGTCTTGAGTCTATCATCTATTAAAGATTAACTTTTTGAATGGAATTATAGAAGTTAAACAACTTTTCCATGATATTCTAATTTTTTGGAAAGGGTCTGTATATATATATATATATATATATATATATATATATATACTTCACGTTTTTTCACTTATCGCGGGGCTTCAGGGTACAGATTCCCCATGATAAACGAGGAACTACTGTACTTTCTAAATAAATTGACATGATTTCTGCTCAGCAGAGCTCATATGAGGAGGAGGAAGGGGGAAGAGCCCTCCCTCCCATTGTCTCCTCCTCCTCCGTTTCATGCATCAGCTAAGCTTAAATGAGATACTGGTATTTAAACGCATATTTACCATACACAGAAGTTTTTTTTTTTTACTGTGTACTTATTTAAATATGTACCAGTTTTGACTGACTGACTGCTTTAAAAATAAATCTGATGACTTCTCCACTGAGCTGTCATGACGGAAGGGAAAGAATCCCTCCGGTTTGTTGTCTCTGTTCCGTTTCATGCTTTTGGATGTGAGTTTAAAATGAGATACCTGTATTTAAATGCATGTTTACCATACTCAGAAAGATGCCACTTAATTAAAAAAAAACTTTTACTAAAACATGTTAAAGTTCAAGCTCAAGGTTCTTAATTGTCATTTGCATCACATGTGGTACATCACATGTTGTACAAGTGGTGGAAGGAAATTGTGTACACAGGGTCCCAGGTACATCCAACAACAGTGTTTTATGAAATTTCTTTAACAGGGTTCGTGAACGGTCGGCACCAGATATTCACATGAGAGGAAAATGAAACAAGGAGACTGTTTCTGCTAGAAATAATAGTGTCATTTATTAATCTGCCACAGAAAAACAGCCAAGCAAAACATGTACACTCGTACACTCTTAACACAATATGATATGAGAGCCTCTCACCGTGACACTTGGTCGGGAAGCCTTCGACCCAATGACAGGAATCACACCAAAACTGCTTTGCACCGCGCGCTGGTCCACAGCAAGACTTCTGACTCTCTGTGTTTGTTACATTTCTTATATACCCCTCCCTGACTGGATCGCGTGAGAGCAGTGAAAAACAAGTTTGATGGTTGTCAGGAGGACAGACAGAAAGTCAGTATCTCATAAAAACATGTTGTGCAAAATCAAGGCAATAACCTGACCTTGGAAACATGTTTTCCATCATCAAGGCAGTCTGTACAACAGAGCGATGGCTCATAAAAACATGTCTTTCAAACCCAAAGTCGTGGGTGGATGAAAGACCTGTCTACATCAAACTCCGGGTCACTGTAACCGCAAGATGGGCCAGATCCTACGGTCAGAGTATCCCCCGGAGGCTTACTTTAATTCCTCCAAAACACATCTGCAGCACAGGCCTGACTTTGGACAGATAAGCTGCATATAAAGTGAGTATAAGTATAAATTGACATAAAAGCATCAAAATAATCATTCCTATATCAAACAGCAAAAATATAAATTGTAAAATAAACAGTACTAAGTATCTAAGATATAAACTAAGAAATACTCTGAACACTTAATTGTGCAAAACAATACGCCGAACTAAGGCAGCACAAACATGAGTCTGTGTGAGTAGATGAGTACGAATGAATACAGCATCATAAAATAAATCAGCAGCATGAGATCAGCTGCATGGACAATCAGCAGTACATATCAACAATCAAAGTGACATTAGTTATTTATTTATTTTTTTCCACAGTGATAATCCTGATTAGGGATTCATGAGTCTAACAGCTTCAGGGTAGAAGCTGTTCCTCAGTCTAATGGTTCTACACTTAATGCTCCTCAACCTCCTTCCTGAGGGGAGCAAAGTAAAAAGTTTGTGTGCTGGGTGAGTGGGGTCCTTCATGATGCAGATGGCTCTCTTCCTGTATCTAGAGGTGTAGATGTCTGTGATGGTGGGGAGGCTGACACCAACAGTCTTCTGTGCAGCCTTCACCACTCTCTGCAAAGCTTTTCTTTCTGCAGCTGTGCAGCCTCCATGCCACACATTGATGCTGGAGCACAGGATGCTCTCCACTGCACACCTGTAGAAGGAGGTGAGGACTGAGCTTCACAGACCAGCTCATCTCAGCCGCCTGAAGAAGTAGAGTCTCTGAGATTTCTTGATAAGGCTGGTGGTGTTGTTGCTCCAGCTGAGGTTGTTATTCATGTGTACACCCAAGTACTTGTAGCTGGAGGCCACTTCCACCGCAGATCCTCTTTATGTTCATGGGAGGGGGGCGATATGGCTCAAATATTAAATTGATATTTCAGTGCATTCTGACGATAATGATAAATTTCGTGATATAATAAAAAAAAAACAACACAGAAATCAGTTATTCATTTGACAAAATTAACAACACGTTGCTTTGCAGTATTATATAAAAATTACAAAACGACAAGGGCTAATTTTACTGAAATTGCTTTATTTAGTATTCAGTCTTCAAATATAAATATAACAATGATCCTTCTGTTATTTAGATTGAAAAAGTCTGCACAAAATATAGATCAACAAAATCCACCACAAAAACTAAAGTGCAGATGAAATTTCCCAAAATAATTAAATAAAATTAAAGCTTAAGATCTGTTGAGCATAAATGTAACCTACAACAATATATGTTGCCTTTAAATGAGCTGTAACTTCCAAAACTTGACAAGGCGTCCAGCTGACCCTGAAGCTTGTGGTGTTTCATCTTCCTCTGTTCCTGCAGGAATGATTCCATTTCTCTGATGCTCTGTCTTTAATCACCTGCCTCTTTTCTTGGTCCAGGGACCGACTGTGGAGATCAAAAGACACTGTTGAGCTGTGCGTGTTTATACCGGCAGTTTAGAGCGGGGGGAGACACAGCTGAGCTGCGCCCACACCGGCAGCTCAGAGCGGGGTGGGGAGAGAGAAAAAAGACCAGCTGCATTTGTACCGGCAGCTTAGAGCAAGGTGGGGGGGAGGGAGAGACAGTTGATATCTGGGCCATATCATATCGTGAACGATATGATATGGCCCAGCCCTAGCAGTAGGTGTGTTTGTTCTGTCTGAAATCCACGACTATCTTATTCATCTTCGTCACATTGATGTGAAGGTTCTTCCTGCACCAGCTCTCCTGGTGTTCCACCTCCTTCCTGTAGCTGGACTCATCACTGTTTGTGATGCATCCAACCACCGCTGTAACGTCTGCAAACTTTACAATATGACAGCTTGGATGGGTAGCTGCACAGTCATATGTGAGCAGAGTGAACAGGAGCAGGCTCAACACACAGCCCTGAGGGGAGCCAGTGCTGAGGGTCATAATGGAGGAGGAGAAGTGGATCCTCACAGACTGCTGTCTGTTTGTTAAGAAGTCCAGGCCCCATTTGCAAATGAAGGGGTTTAGTCATAGTGTGAGTAGTTTGTACATCAGTGTCTGGGGAATCATGGTGTTGAAGATGGATGTGAAGTCCATAAAGAGCATATGGATGTAAGAGTCCTTGTGCTCCAGGTGGGTGAGAGCAGTGTAGACAATTTAGTCACCAGTCACCCTAACATGCATGCTTTTGGTCTGTGGGAGGGAACTGGCATACCCGGAGAAAACCCACACATGCACAAAGAGAACATGTAAACTGCACCCAGACAGACCCCTGGCCAGGATTCGATCCAGCAACCTTTTTGCTAAGAGGAGCTTTTAGCTCTACCAACTGTGCCGCCATGCCTTTCTGCACAGCCATTCTCACAGTAGATAAAAATAAATATAAAAGCAAATGTAAAACATTGATAAAATCACAGTGAATCGTTTAAAATCCTAAAGGTGGCAGGGATAAAAGTCGTAGTGTGGTTGGTCCTGCATCTGTGTCCGGAGGGAAGCAGTTTTACTTCTCGGGTGTTGTGGACCTGCTAGGTTTGGCTGGGTCTTTTTCACTGACTTCTCCTTGAACAGGTCAATGAGTTCCCTAAGGTCTGTGCTTCTCTTCTTAACCACCCCCAACAGTTTGTTCTTACTCTTACATGTGTAAAGAGAAAAAAAAAAAAAACAATAAAAAAAACTGGGCTGACTAACGACAGAAAAAACAAAACTAAGAAGGACAGGAGGTAACAGTGATGAACTGTAAAAACACAAGACACCAGATTACTAAATACAATAATTTTAATCAAATCAATCTCTAAAAACAATTTAAAAATCACTGCGCGCCTGTAGTGTCTAATAAACCAACACCCAGTCACGGCAAATCCAGAAAAGCGTTGACGAGTGTGGCCCTACCAGACAAAATAATATATAAACAAAACCACATAATCCAATTTAAAAACCCAGAAGCCTGCAAGCCTACCTGTGGCGTCGGAACTACCCCACGCCCAGGCAGTCCCACTTCAATCTCCTCTTTGTTAAAACTCTGTGGTCCTGTTGTAAAAATATACACATCACACATCAGAATAAATCAACTGTTTAAAAACAATCAACACCTTAAAAACGATTTTCCTCCATACCACCACAATCGCATGCACCACAGCGTGCGTGAACCCAGCACACACCTGGCCACTAAGGAAACTGCACCCTCCCATCAACACTGCCAACTTCCCTTTTAAAGAGGATTAAACCACTGGGAAATTGTGACACCCTGTGGTGCCACCTGTTCCATTCAGTGCATGTGAGGGCGACTAACAGCTTTAAATGTCTCATATCACTGGGTCACTTCCTAAAAATGAATATTCTATGCCGCTGTTAACTTTAAACCTGAAACCCGATCCTGTTTGGATTGTTCCCGTTGGTGTTTCAGATTAAATGCATTCTATGGGTTGCAGTGAGCGGTTGCAGTGAACGGTTGCAGTGTTATACGGGTTTGTCCGCCTGAAGTGGTATTTCAAATTCGGGTTGAATGTTATTTAATTAACGGCATATGGACAAAAGTTTAAAGGGAAACCTCTCATCTATGTGAAAATAAATATTATAAACTGAATTTATTTTTGGTGTGATTATTATTTTCTGCCTTACCTGCTCATAACTCATGATATAAGTACAAACCAGCAAAGTTAAAAGTAAGAAGAGACACAATAAAACAATAATAAAACTTTTTCATAAAAGTGTGATCTATGTTAAAACCACAGAGTTAAAAAGAAATAACCCCTGATGAGCCTTTTTATAAACTAAATCTGTGTGGGTTTCAAAAGTCAGACCATTATCAAAAGTTGCCCCCAGGTTTTTGTAAAGACGTGTTCACCAAATGTAACCACACGCGATGTGACAGTTCTCTCTTTAATGTCAGTAACCATGTCCTTTGTTTTTAAAACATTTATCTTCAAAAACGAGGATTCACAGCAGTGAAGGCCCTGACAACAGGTCCGTGATCAGGGACATTATTGCTGAGGAGGGACAAGATAACGTGATCATCTGATGATTTTCAAATGCGGCGCTGGCTGTGGATACCTACTGCAACAATCATTACTATATAAAACAAACAAAAAGGGGTGAAAGAACACACCCCTGAGCAGCACCAGTAGAAAAAAAACAAAGAAAACATCTGATTAAACCCCACTGATCCTCATCTGCTGAAATATTCAATTAGAAAGTCACCCAACCAGCATATGAGGTTGTTCTCATAATAATTTCTCAGTCAGGATATGGTGTTGAATCCAGTTAAAATCAGAAGGGAAATCAATAAAAATGCATCTTGAAAAAGTTGTTG
Organism: Nematolebias whitei; assembly: GCF_014905685.2. Lineage (NCBI taxonomy): Eukaryota > Metazoa > Chordata > Actinopteri > Cyprinodontiformes > Rivulidae > Nematolebias > Nematolebias whitei. The sequence goes on from NC_056498.1 coordinate 4,495,322, forward strand.
TGCCCTCCAGAGATGCAGCTTGAGTTTTTCAGCAGAGGCACCAACTCATTCAACTGCAGTGAATCAGTGAATCAGTGACTCGGTGCATCTTTAAGTCAGTGAATCGGCCCCATTCAGCTGAGTTGCTGGAAAATAAAAGCAGAGAAAAAACACATTTGTGTTCTTGTTCACATTAGTATACGTGTGAGTGTGTGAGAGAGAGAGAGAGTGAGCGAGCGAGAGAGAGAGAGCTTTGAGTCACTACATAGCTGAGCAGTGGGATCACTCTCTGCAGTGTAATGTAATATGCTTTTTGATGCACACACACACACACACTCACACACACGCACACTCACTTCAGCATCAGATTATCGCTCATATAGTTTCTTAACAATTTTCTAAAGGAAGTGTCTGTAAAATAAGTAATGCTGTGGCCGTCTCCATCAACACGATGCAGTCCCGCTTCACATCAGTCCTTGTTGCTCATTGTTTGACCCTTCAGGCTTTTGTTTCTTTACACTTCTCTGACTCCCCCCTCCTGTTTTCCTCTCCAGGGGAACAGTTTTCTCTCTTCAGAGCTGTTGTAGGGAGGAGAACATGGTGGGCTTGGAGTTTAGGGGTGCGCTGTTTCCCTGCCAAGAAGTGAGTTCATCGAACTGCTGTTTCCTCCAGAGGAGATGTGATAAAGCGATAAGGTTTTCTCCAGAGGTCTGGCTCTTCGCTCATCTTCTGATGGGGGGGAACAAAGAAACGGGAGATAGAACAGGGTGATTAGCGAGGTGTGTGTGTGTGTGTGTGTCTCTGGGTCTTTGTTCTATTGCTTTTAAAAACATAACCTTGCACCTATAGCTGTAATGTAAGATGAGACGCAACGGCTCATATTTTGAGTGTCAGCTGGCTCCAGAAAGAGAAAGTAAATAAAGATGTGCTGAGTTACAACATCTTCAGTGAAGAGTTGGAAGGACAGTGGGCTGGTTATCAGAGTTCATCTTTCATTTTGAATCTTGTTCTGCTCCAAAGCTTAAATCTGACTTGACCTTTAGTGGAGTAGAGTTTGTTCAGCTCATGAAGTCATAAAATGGCTGCAGTCCAAAAGCTGAGTTCAACTTTAAAACATGGGGTGGTGGGGTGGGTGTGGGGGAGGTTGTTGGGCCACTCTGACCTAACTGGAGTGAGAAATAAGAATTGTACGAAGCAAATATTTTCAAAAAAAACTTTTCATTCTTGAGAATATAGCTGTTTTCCCCCTAGTTAACTTGTCTTGGCAGGGCGCTCATCTCCTGTGGTTTTATTCATTGAGTGAGTGAGTGAGTGAGTGAGTGAGTGAGTGAGTGAGTGAGTGAGTGAGTGAGTGAGTGAGTGAGTGAGTGAGTGAGTGAGTGAGTGAGTGAGTGAGTGAGCGAGCGTGCTAGCATAGCTAGCTAGCTGTTGCACGCACTTTGTACAAACTGGATTCCAAAAAAGTTGGGACACTAAACAAATTGTGACTAAAAACTGAATGCAATGATGTGGAGATGGCAAATGTCAATATTTTATTCGTAATATAACATAGATGAAAGATCAAAAGTTTAATCTGAGTAAATGTAACATTTTAAAGGAAAAATATGCTGATTCAAAATTTCACAGTGTCAACAAATCCCAAAAAAGTTGGGACAAGTAGCAATAAGTAGCTGGAAAAAGGAAATTGAGCAAATAACGAACAGCTGGAAGACCAATTAACACTAATTAGGTCAATTGACAACATGATTGGGTATAAAAAGAGCTTCTCAGAGTGTCAGTGCCTCTTGGAAGCCAAGATGGTAAGAGGATCACCAATTCCACCATTGTTGCGCAGAAAGATAGTGCAGCAATACCAGAATGGTGTTACCCAGCGTAAAATAGCAAAGACTTTTAAGTTATCATCATCAACCGTGCATAACATCATCAAAAGATTCAGAGAATCTGGAACAATCGCTGTGCGTAAGGGTCAAGGCCGTAAAACTCTACTGGATGCTCGTGATCTCCGGGCCATTAAACGTCACTGCACCTCAAACAGGAATGCCACTGTCAAGAAAATAACAGATTGGGCTCAGGAATACTTCCAGAAAGCATTGTCAGTGAACCCAATCCACCGTGCCATCTGCCGTTGCCAGCTGAAACTCTACAGTGCAAAGAGGAAGCCATTTCTAAGCAAGCTCTACAAGCTCAGACATTTGCACTGGGCCAGGGGTCATTTGAAATGGAGTGTGGCAAAATGGAAGACTGTTCTGTGGTCAGATGAGTCACGATTTGAAGTTCTTTATGGAACACTGGGACGCCATGTCATCCGGACCAGAGAGGACAAGGATAGCCGAAGTTGTTATCAATGCTCCGTTCAGAAGCCTGCATCACTGATGGTATGGGGTTGCATGAGCGCTTGTGGCATGGGCAGCTTACATGTCTGGAAAGGCACCATTAATGCAGAGAACTGTTCAGGTTCTAGAACAACATATGCTCCCATCTAGACGTCATCTCTTTCAGGGAAGACCCTGCATTTTTCAACATGATAATGTCAGACCACATTCTGCAGCAATCGCAATATCATGGCTACGTAGGAGAAGGATCCGGGTACTGAAATGGCCAGCCTGCAGTCCAGATCTTTCACCTATAGAGAACATTTGGCGCATCATAAAGAGGAAGTTGCGACAAAGAAGGCCCAAGACGATTGAACAGTTAGAGGACTGTATTAGACATGAATGGGAGAGCATTCCTATTTCTAAACTTGAGAAACTGGTCTCCTCTGTCCCCAGATGTCTGTTGAGTGTTGTAAGAAGAAGGGGGGATGACACACAGTGGTAAAAATGGACTTGTCCCAACTTTTTGGGGATTTGTTGATGCCATGAAATTTGTAAACAACAGATTTTTCCCTTAAAATGATACATCCTCTCAGTTTAAACTTTTGATCTGTGATTTGTGTTCTATTCTGAATAAAATATTAGATGTTGGCACCTCCACATCATTGCATTCAGTTTTTATTCACAATTTGTTTAGTGTCCCAACTGTTTTGGAATCCGGTTTGTACTAGGGCTGGGCAATATGGGCCAAAATGAATATCTTAAGATGAAAGGCGATATATGATATATATTGCAATATTTGTTTTTTTCTTTCCATAAAATAATAACAAAAATATATTTCTGAGTCAAAGCTTTGTCCCAATGTCACACAGGCACATTTATTAACAAACAGCTGTAGCTCTACAAAATAAATGTCTAAACAATAAACTATTTACATATGGTAAATGGACTGTACTTAAATAGCACCTTTCTATCTGATCAAGATACTCATAGTGCTTTACAACAATTTGTGTCTCATTTACCCATTCATGCAGCACTCTACTAGATCTCTACAAAGCTAATAGAACAAATCATTCTAAAAAGAATAACCAGTGCTTTATCACATTCATACACTCATGGGACACACATCAGAGGCAGTGAGGGGTTCAGTGTCTTGCCCAGGGACACTTCGGCATGTGACTGCTGGTGGATTCAAATCCCCAATTCTTCCATTGGAGGACGACTGCTCTAACCACTCAGCCGCCCATATATTAAATAATAATAAGCATGAGGGAAACGGTATCTAGCGAATTTCTAGCTAGCTTTGCTCTATGTCAATGCTGGCAGTTGTCAACTGGGAGGAGAGGGGGGTTCCGAATCAGTTCAGTACGCAGGGCACAGGGCGTGACGCCCTGCTTTTATAATGGTAGGGGAAACACGATAGAGCAGGACTATTCAAGGCCACTTCTGGCCCACAGGTGACTTCAGTCCAGCCCACCAATGAGTTAAAAAATGACAATTTTCCTGAAAACTAAATAATCAGGGCTCATTTTAATTTTAAAACTTATTTAAGAGCAATTTACAAAGAAACATCCATCCAACTGTTTATTCATTTGTTCATTCATCTATCCATCTTTTAACTGCTTCTAACCAGGGTTTTATTCCTTCAGTAGTGAAAGAATAAATTAAAGTTGTTCCTTGCTGTATCTTGGTTCACTTCACTGTATCGCAGGTTTGTAAACCTTGCTTTTTATATTGTACAATACTGTACATTCATCTCATCATCATCTTCATCGCCAAAATGTTTAAGAGCATATGAAGTGTTTATAAGACAGTGGGAAGGGTTTATAAGGCCTTAAAATATATATAAATTAAAAATAATAATATAACGCCATTACTTGGCAGATTTTCATCTACCACGAGATTCTTTGGTTTCTTTGGAACATACAGGTGCTAGTCATAAAATTATAATATCATGAAAAATTTTATTTCAGGAATTCCATTGAAAAAGTAAAACTTGTAATCATATTAATTCATTACACACAGACTGATGTATTTCAAATGTTTATTTCTTTTAATGTTGAGGATTATAACTGACAACTAATGAAAGCCCCAAATTCAGAATCTCAGAAAATTAGAATATTATCAAAAAGTTTCAATATTGAAGACACCTGGTGCCACACTTTAATCAACTAAATAACTAAAAACACCTGCAAAGGCCTTTGAATGGACTGCAGCTGGAGTCAGTGCTTCAAGAACCACCACACACAGATGTATGCATGACATGGGTTTCGGCTGCCGCATTCCTTGTGTCAAGCCACTCTTGAACAAGAGACAGCATCAGAAGCGTCTTGCCTAGGACTGCTGCTGAGTGGCCCAAAGTTATGTTCTCTGATGAAAGTAAATTGTGCATTTCCTTTGGAAATCAAGGTCCCTGAGTCTGGAGGAACAGAAGAGAGGCACAGAATCCACGTTGCTTGAGGTCTAGTGTCAAGTTTCCACAGTCAGTGATGGTTTGGGGTGTCATGTCATTTGCTGGTGTTGGTCCACTGTGTTTTCTGAGGTCCAAGGTCAACAAAGCCGTCTACCAGAAAGTTTTAGAGCACTTCAAACTTCCTTCTGCTGACCAACTTTATGGAGATGCAGATTTCATTTTCCAACAGGACTTGGCACCTGCACACATTACCAAAGCTACCAGTACCTGGTTTAAGGACCATGGTGACCCTGTCCTTAACTGGCCAACAAACTCACCTGACCTTAACCCCATAGTAAATTTTTGGGGTTTTGTGAAGAGGAAGATGTTATACACCAGACCCAACAATTCAGAAGAGCTGAAGGTCATTATCAGAGCAACCTGGACTCTCATAACATCTGAGCAGAAACACAGACTGATCGACTCCATGCCTTGACGCATTGCTGCAGTAATCCAGGCAAAAAGAGCCACAACTAAGTATTGATGCTGTACATGCTCATACTTTTCATGTTCATATTTTTCATGTTCATACTTTTCAGTTGACCAACATTTCTAAAAATCCTTTTTTATTAGTCTTAAGTAATATTCAAATTTTCTGAGATACTGAATTTGGGTTTTTCATTAGTTGTCAGTTATAATCATCAACGTTAAAATAAATAAACATTTTAAAATGATCCAAACATGAATCAGTTCTTGTGACATTTTTAAAGTTGCTGCATCTGACAGGGAACCAGAGGCGACAGTAGGAAGGAAAAATGGGAAATAGGAAAAATAAATGAATGTACCATAATTCTCAGGCTACAGAACGCACCTGTCTCTAAGTTGCACATATTAAATATAAGCTAAATCGTAATTTTGTAGGTAAATAAGACGCTCCGGTTTTTAAGGCGCGGGGATCCACTGTTCATTGTCAGAATGTGTGCTGCTCCCAGCCAGCTCTGGCTGTGTGCAGCTTTCTTGTTGTAGTACAAGGATCCGCCACTTGATGGCGGTGCACCGCCATTGCTTGCTTTCAACACACCCAGACTGCAAGATCGTCACAAGTCTTCATGAAGCTTCGATGTGACTCATTGTTACAACCATTGTACCTTCAAAATGAACACAATAACTAAGCATAATCACTGCACATAACAGTGCCAACACCTACGCAACTGAAATTATTTAAAAATTATTTACCATTAAATATTACCCAGAAGTCTTATCAAGGTCATGTGACTGTAAGTCAAATAGTGCCGGTAAAAATTCATTAAATTAGTACCATTGATTTTTATTGTTAAACAGTATTTGTAACAACTGCTGTTTTTAAATGTACTTTCTAAATAAATTTGATGTGATTCTCCTCAGCAGAGCTCATATGAGCAGGAGGGAGGACAGGAGATGAGCCCCACCCCGCTCCTGTTGTCTCCGCTGCACGGAGCAGAGCTTAAATTGGTATTTAAACACATATTTGCTGTACACAGAAAGATTTTTTTTAAAACTTCTAAAAGTTTATAACTATGATAACTATGTATCAGTCTTGACTGACTGTTTGCTTTAAAACTAAATCTGACTTCACTTCTCCACCACTCGCTGAGCATTCATGACTGAAAGTGGAGGGGAGAACCCCTCGTCCTGTTGTCTCTGTGTTCGGATGCGAGTTGAAAATGAGATCCCAGTATTTAAACGCATATTTACTGACACAGAAAGATGTCACACAGAAAGAATTTTAAAAACTTTTATTAAAACATGTACCAGACTTGACCTCTTTGCGTCTCCAATTCCCGACTATCCCATGTGTTGATGCAAACTTTATGGGCGGCAGCTGTTCCCTCCTCGACAGCCGATCGATTGCTTTTAACATGAAAGCTGCACCATAAGAAATTCTCAGTGCGTTTTCCATTGTTGCTGAACAAATGAACAGGTCTGTGCATGAAGCACAAAATCTGGTAACACGGGAACGATCTGAGGAAATTAATTCACATCTATCTTGGGGGACGGTCGTCGAGAGTGCGTCATTGGTCATTCAGGTTAGACTTCTGGTCACATGATGACAGAGTGGGTGGAGTTATGGTTGGGTTTTTGAAACCGTGAGCAAAAGACCTTGTACATCTGAGGGCATTCCCTCTGTGTCACAAACACCTGCCCCCAAGAGGAACAGGGTGCTGGGAGCCACAAGCACCCAGCTCTGTCAAAGGGAAATTTTAGTCAGTGGCAGGAGGTTACAGAGGGATGGCAGGTAGTCTGTCTAAATTAAAATTATAAAAATTTACTTTTTAAAAATCATGAAAAAAAAAAACTTTTAATAAGACGCTCCTGCATGTAAACCATGGGGTACAAAGTGTGGGGGGAAAAAGTAGTGGTTTGTACAACGGCAATTACGGTATATGTAGTGGATAGGGTTATTATTTATGTTTATAATTTAATTATAATTATAGGGCACCACCCTTTTATTAGGAAATTTAAATTTTTGGTTTAAAATCATGAAAACAGATCAGTGGCTTCTTAAATGTTTTTAATAGGAAGTCACAACTGACTCCCCATTACACATAATGGGCTCATTGTGCTTTTGAAGAAGAATGTAATTTTCATACGAGGTTTGATTTTATTATATGGCAAATAATAGTTTATTATCCATCCATACATACATACATTCATTATCTTTTACCCGCTTCTTCCATTTTGGGTCACGGGGGTCGCCGGTGCCCATGTCCAGCAATCACTGTGCGAGGGGCAGGGTACACCCTGGACAGGTCGCAAGTCCATCACAGGGACACATAGAGACCATTCACGCTCTCACTCTCACTCTCACCTAGGGGCAATTTAGAGTTACCAGTCAGCCTAACATGCATGTTTTTGGTCTGTGGGAGGAAACCGGAGAAAACCCACGCATGCACGGAGAGAACATGCAAACTTCACCCAGAAAGGGCCCCGGACTGAGATTTGAACCGGGGACCTGCTCGCTGAGAGGCAGCAGCTCTACCAGTTGCACCACCGTGCTGCCCTTTGGAAAAAGATATAAAGTTTTTTTGCTTAACTATTTTCTATGATCAGGATGTACGTATGGATTATGACTGACATAATAAAACCCTAGTTAGAAGCAGTCAAAGTATGGATGGATGGATGGTTTGATGGATGATGAATATATAATGGATGGATGGCAGTGTATCAATGAAGCTGGGCCTGCTTGCATCAATGTGTCTTGGTTGTTAGGACTTTGTAGCATGACTGGTCACTCTGCCCTCCTGTCTAGACTGTGACCATGGACCAGGTCGCTGAAAAACTGGTCATCTCAGGGATGTTGAAATATGGCAGGAAATGCTTATTTGGGAAGAGCTAAAGATTGTAGCAGCATCTTGACTGCCTTTATAATGAAGGAGGTTTTCCAGATTTCTTGTAATCTAATCTCATTTAGACATTCAGGTCATGGAGGTTGCAAAAATAAAGCCGTGTGAGAAGGTAGCCTTCAAAAGATGGCCCTTTACTAGACTACCCAGATTTTGCTTACAGTCTTAAATTACAATAAACATTGTAATCATGGTAGAATAACCATAATCCTGTATTTTAGCTTTATCCACTTTATTCCAAGACTCCATGGTATATTGCGTGGATTATGGGCATGCCTTCCAGCACGGACCGAGTCTGGCGTTTGTTTTTGTGCGAACCCCACATGAGCTTGTTTCTCTGAGCATTGTGGATTTAATTTAAACATGTAGGAACACCACCTGTCAGAGCTCAAACAGGATCGTATTCAAGGATGCAAGGTTCTTTATTGCCATTCGCATCACGTGGTGGAGCAAAATTGTGTACACAGGGTCCCAGTTACATCCATATAAAATGTAAAAGAAAAAGAGTAATAAGATCTAAGATATGAACTAAGAAAAACATTAACTAAAAATACAGTAAGCACTAGTAGTATAAAAACAATACGCAGAATATATGATCACACCGCTGCCTGCTGAGGACAAGGGATGGAGGACGACCAGAAGAAGTAGCTGCATATTTCATCTACTAGCACATTTAGCTACTTCATGGCCTCGGTTCTTCTGATGGTGAAGCGATGAACAACCTGAAAAGCTCTGAGGTGTATCAGTATCTACACAGTAATAAGGTCGGTGGTGTTTTGTTAAAAGAGGTGGGACACAATCTTATTGACCTTAAATCAGACACAGAGCTCAGCCAAAGCCTTAAATTTCTCCATCACTGAGCTTGGGTTCATTACAGAGAAAATCATAAAACTGAAGACAAACAAATACTATAAAGCTGTTCCCTCCATACATTTGAAATCATCCCTGATGTTCTCGTCACTGTGTTCAATCCTTCTGAGGATCCGGCGTCTCTTCTCCGGTGGTTTATTGTAGTCCACACACAAAGTAGGATGCAGGCTTTCCTCCATCAGCCGTTTGTCAACAAAGTGAAATGAGCAGTGTTTTGGGTGGTCTCTTCAGGTTCAGTTTTCAGCCACATTCTTCTTAATTCCTCATCTGTAGGTAGGAGATGGAAACTAGACCTCTTTTCACAGGAACTCTTTTTGTTTTGGCTCCGTGTTCAAACTCTGTTGTTGTAGTCACTGATTTAGTTTGGTCTGGTTGTTCATGCAGCCCTGAACACAACAGGTACCTGAACTCAGCGCGGCTATTTTAATAAACCTTATGATTATTAAACAAATGTAAACAAAAAAAAAATAGTGTTTTATCTGCTAAACTGAATGAAAATAACTTTCAAATAAACCACAGTCCAGGCTCTGCTACCATGGCTAACCAATGCTTACTGCTACTTCCTGTCTGACAGGAAGTTGCACCATAATCATTTATACTGTAGAGCCACCAGGAAGAAGGTGGATACAAATGTACAACTATTTCACAGTGGCAGAGCAGTTTGTGCTGACATCACCTCAGTTCAGGCACATGTTTAGTTTAAATAGTAACATTTGGTTCAAACAGTTTTGGTGCTTCTTTTTTATAAATGGAAAATCTTTACTGTCACTCATAAATATAATAAAGAAATCAAGGGGGTTTTCCATAAGAGCGAAAAATGTGCAGCTGGCACTGCTTGGTTTGGTCTTTTTATAGGAAGGACTCTGGAGGAGTCTTACAGTACTGCCTTATAAGGCTGCCTTATAGCTTGACCACTTTTCATGCTCTCTGAGGCTGTGTGTTTCTGGATTCTAGTCTGTGGAGGCTTTAAGAACGAAGGTCCAGAGGAAAAACTAAGCTTTTAATGGTCTATCAATCAGGTTGTGGGAAGCAGACATTTACAAGCACCAATTTATCTCAACGTACACTGGACTGGGGAAAGAATTCACACTTCTGCTTACATAAGTGATTTTATATGAGTGATTTGTATAACATTAATATAAAAATAAATTCAACTATATTTTGTGAACAGCCTATATTGAAATGTTGTCCTTAAAGTAAACAAACTGATCACAGACATGGTTGAAGTCTGTTAGTAATAAAAGCCTGTAGGATAAACAGTAATGTTGTATCATTGTTGTAGATACAGAAAATAAAACTCCATCTTGAAGGTGGCCTGGATGTAAATTCATTGTCTGAATTGTACTTAACCAAAACCTAATAACATCCAGCAGTTTTTTACAAACCGATTTTATTTCCTTAAATGCCAGATTATTCTTAAAGGTTCTAAAAAGGTACGTTATGGCCCCAAACGCTGTTCTCTTTAATTATTCAGATGTTTATTATCAAGTTGGCCACAGACCACAGTGCACATTTTGTCCAACTGTGTTCAAACCACCTGCTCTACTTGAAGGTTAGTTCTCCAGAGAATTAGTTGATCCCTTTCAGGTGTACAATCAGTAAAGACAGGAATCTGTAAATTGAAGTCTCAAAAGATGAACTCCCCGTCACGGCTGGCTCCAGTACAACTATGAAGTCCTGCTCCTCCATGTAAACAAATTGGATATTTTCCTGACAGAAAAACAAACATTCAGGTGTTCATTGTTGTTGATTTTCATAGTTTTTACTTTGCTGAATGCTAAAAGATGTATTTTTAAATTGCATTTAGTTTACTAAGTTATATGTCATGTGTGTGAAAACACACACACAGTGGTGCTTGAATGTTTGTGAAGCCTTTATAATTTTCTATATTTATTAATAAATATGATATAAAACATCATCAGATTTTCACACAAGTCCTAAAAGTAGATGAAGAGAACCCAGTTAAACAAATGAGACAAAAATAGTATACTTGGTCATTTATTTATTGATAAAAATGATCCAATATTACAAATTTGTGAATAGTAAAAGTATGTGAACCTTTGCTTTCAGTACCTGATGTGACACCCCACCCCCACCCCCTCGTGCAGCACTAGCTGCAACTAAATGTTTTTGGTAACTGTTGATCAGTCCTGCTCACCGGCTTGGGGGAATTTTATCCCATTCCTCCGTACAGAACAGCTTCAGCTCTGGATGTTGGTGTTTCCTCACATTGCTTCAGGTCGTTCCACAACATCTGGATTGGATTAAGGTCAGGACTTTGACTTGGCTGTTCCAAAACATGAACTTTATTCTTCTTGAACCATTCTTTGGTAGAACCACTCATGTGCTGAGGGTCATTGTGTTGCTGCATGATCCACCTTCTCTTAGATTCAGTTCATGGACAAATGTTCTGACATTTTCCTTTAGAATTATCTGATATAATTCAGAATTCATTGTTCCATCAATGATAAGTCATCCTGGCCCAGATGCAGCAAAACAGCCCCAAACCATGATACTACCACCACCATGTTTCACAGATGGTATCAGAATCTTATGCAGGAATGCAGAGTTTTCATTTCTACAAGCATAAAACTTTTCATTTAAAAAGTTTATTTTGGTCTCATCCGTTCACAAAACATTCTTCCAACAGTCTTCTGTTGTGTCCACGTGATCTTTATCAAACTGCAGACGAGCAGCCATGTTCTTTTTGGAGAGCAGTTGTTTCTCCTTCAACCCTGCCATGAACACCATTGTTGTTCAGAGTTCTCCTGATGGTGGACTCATGAACATCAACATTAACGTGAGAGAGGCCTTCAGTTGTTAGAAGTTACCCTGGCTCCTTTTGTGACCTCAACAACTGTTCTACTCCTTGCTCTTGGAGTGATCTTTGTTGGTCCACCACTCCTGGAGAGGTAACAATAGTCTTGAATTTCCTCCATTTGTACACAATCTGTCTGACTGTGGATTGGTGGAGTCCAAACTCTTTACAGATGTTTTGTAACATTTTCAAGCCTGATGAGCATCAACAACTCTTTAACTGAGCTCCTCGGAAATATCATTGTCAGTTATAATCAACATTAAAAGAAATAAACATTTTAAATATATCAGTCTGTGTGTAATGAATGAATATACTATACAAGTTTCACTTTTTGAATGGAATTCCTGAAATAAATCAACTTTCTGATCTGCTCACAGACTCATGTTCGTGTTGCTGTTGTTCATCGTGTTGTTTTTGTACCACGAGTGCTTAGTGTATTTTTATTTAACGTTGTTCTTAGTTCATATCTTAGATCTTATTGTTTTTCTTTCACATTTTAATACTTTTTTTTGGATGTAACTGGGATCCTGTGTACACAATTTCGTTCCACCACATGTACCACATGTGGTGTGTATGACAAATAAAGAACCTTGAATGATATTCTGATTTTATGACCAGCACCTGTATGTGGTGGTGGCCATCTTGTATTTTGACCTGGCTACCCAGTTTCTAACATTAACTTTTCGTATGCCTAGTTGCAGCTACATTCCAAAATGGAGGTCAGCACATTGCTTGTTTTTTAAGTCATGCAGCTCACAGGTCGGACTTACACGATACGTATGTAAAACAGGATGATGCGGGTGTCAAACTGTAGCTTAAAAAGCAGGAATCTTAAAGTGTGCTTCATTCATTTTGACCAAATTAGACTTAATGCTCTGTTTGAAGTGATTTGTCACACATTCACTGCACACATTGGAAATATTGTTTTAAATAAATACCATGAAACTGTCAGTAAAATGTCTGTGTCTTTCTGTAGGCTCCAAACAACGACCCTCCTCCACTGCCCACTTCCTCCCTTCCAGAAGGATACTATGAGGAGGCTGTACCTTTAAGTCCAGGAAAGGCTCCAGAGTACATCACCTCCAGTGAGTAACAGCTTTGTTCCAATTTTTTGTTTTATTGTTTTTTGCTGAAAAGCAGAAATTTTGTGTGGTTGTAGCTGAGCATCATCCCTGGAAAAGCAATGGGTGACATGCATTCAGTCTGCCAGTGTACAATTACTTTTACTGTAAAACTTCACAGCTTTAGTGATTATGTGTTAAAGACAAACCATTTGTAACATTTCATTTTTACAGGAATCCCTAAAAGTTAAAAACCATCCTTTGTGTGCTCTCTCAGATTATGACTCCGATGCCAACAGCACATCATATGAGTCCTATGATGATGATGATGATGATGGGAAGGGCCAGAAAATGCACATTCAGTGGCCGTCTGAAGAGGCGTCCATGGATCTGGTCAAAGATGCTCGGATTTGTGCTTTCTTGCTCCGCAAGAAACGCTTTGGCCAGTGGACTAAACTTTTGTGTGTCATCAAAGACAACAAACTGCTGGTAAGAAACTTTTGTTGGTTGTCTCTTTCAGTACTTGGACATGTTGGACAGTACTGTAGAAAAATATTGTTGCTTTATCTTGCTTACACAACAAGAACCACACTTGATGGCAGGAAAAGATTTTTAACTGGTATTTACTTGCAAGGTCAGATTTTCAGGACAGTTTACGTAAGTATACATGAAGTGCACGCATGAAGACCAGTCACGAGAATCTACCCAAAGCTGCCTCCTCAGCTTGTTTTATACACTTATCAGTTCAGCCGAGTTCAGAGTGCAGGAGGTGTCCCAGCTGCATGCCCCAGTTTCACTCTGCTCCTCATCCAGCTCTCTCTACTAACCCAGACATATGTGCTTCATGGGCAGACTTAAGATTCTCAGCCATAGTAATAAAAACTTCCATAACCGTTGAGCAAGCGTTCCCTAACAGAGGGTACTGCTGACATGTAGAGCCAAACTTCAGCGCAACCTTTAAAACTGGTTTGAACAATATATCTCTAGACCTCTGAAGGTTTCTCAAAGTTCTGTGAACAGTGCCGTTCCCATGATCAGTCCTTGTATCAGAGCTTTGACAGATTATTGTCATTTAAATTATAAGTCATTGAAGGTTTTCAGAGGTACCTAAATCATTTACAAAACTTTGCGTTAGAAAATGTTTTGGTTTGAACAACATGTGTTTCTTTCTTTTATTCATTTTATCCATTTATCTTTTACCTGCTTCTTCCTTTTTGGGTCACGGGGGTCACTGGTGCCCATGTCCAGCAGTCACTGTGTGAGAGGCGGGGGACACCCTGGACAGGTCTCCAGTCCATCACAGGGACACACAGAGACAAATGAGACAACCATTCACTCTCACTCACACCAGAGACAATTTAAAGTTACCAATCAGTCTAACATGCATATTTTTGGTCTGTGGGAGGAAACTGGAGTACTTGGAGAAAACCCACGCAGCACGGAGAGAACATGCAAACTCCACCCAGGAAGGCCCCCGGAAAGGCATTTGAACCGGGGACAGAGATGTTGCACTTCTGATGGTTAAATCTAAAATTATTTCCTATTTGGATTTGATTATTTATACGATTCTGTTGAAGGTTGTTTAAATCGAGCTCAAGTCAGTTTATATACGGTTATTTTTACGTGTTTCTGTGGAAATTTACAAGTGTTTCTGTGCCACTTGTATTATGGGTGACCACCCTATGTCATGTGATCACAACGCTGCAGATTTCCAAATATAGATGATGCTGTTTTATGACCAGGGATGCAAACAATGGCCATATGGCAGTTAAACTGTTAATTTATCAAAATACACAATGAAAGCCTTTGTGGACAAATATTAACTGACAACAAATAAGAACAAACACTAACCTGAAGGACATGAAGCAACGCTTCACTGGCATGTCCCAGCTTCTTGGGTGGTGCAACTGGTGATGGGAAGAGAGTGGGGAGCGCCCTGAACAGGGCGATTTTTTTCTTCCACTAGAACAGAATAAATCAACTTCTAGTTAAACATTTCTCTGTTAAATTAGATTAACAGCTTCATCTTCAGTTCACAAAACAATTAGGGGTGCAATGATACCGAAAATTCATTAACTTTTAGAATTATAAAGTTGTATATCCCTTTAAATGTATACAGTATTCAACTTGACAGGGCAAACAAATTGAGCTTACAAAAATTAAATAGTTTAATTAGTTTCATATTTAAAACCAGTGTCAGTGTGCACAACAAACAATTCAGTTAGACAGTAATTCACATAAATATATTTCAATCATGGCTTACCATTTAGAGCTGATATTGTAAAATCATCCGAACCATCCATGATTTTCTTGTTTTTTTAACTGCACTTTTCCCTGAGGACAGAAAGAAACATGTTTAATCACACAAAGGAAAAACTGAACCAACTTACTCTGGCTTCTATAGTGTAGACACAAAATAACACATTTGACAGCTGGACAAGGAGCAAAAGACGGGCTGAGTAAAGCCCAAGTTAATTTCCTGGTTAAGTCATACTAATATTACTAATTTATCTTTTAACATAACAATGCAACCCCAGATTAACAAATTTGTTCAGACAAAATCAAATAATGCCCAACAGCTTGTCATATCCTTGAAACATTCCCAAAGTTATGTGCCAGGTCATCTCTAACAATAATTATGTCTTAGCTCAGATCAGCAAGGTTCACATGAACTGATTCATGTTCATAATTCACAACATACATTTTTAAAACCAAGTTAACTTCAGCCTGACCTGGTTCAAAGCCTTTTGTCATAATTTGTCTGAAATTAAGCTTAAAATAAATATACAGGTTCTGATGTCATTAACCAATGTACATATAGATTATGCAGATGTTACCTTGCAGATGTTTTATTTTCTCCTGTTGTCTTTAATTTCATAAACTAAACTGGATTTCAATAAAATCATTCTCATATTTTAATGGTTTTATCAACAGAATATATAAAATTGTCCATTTAGACTGTGACTATGGTCACTTTTTAACCTCATTACCATAAATTCAGCACATGTGTGTGTGTGTGTGTGTGTGGGGGGGGGTGTTAATGTCATAAATCAGAATAAAATCTGGTAATCTGAATATAAATTTGGTCATCAGGGAGTAAAACCCACGATGAATTAACTCATCATTCTTCATTCATGTAAAATAAAAGTATGTCTACCTACAGCCCTGTCCACAAACAACAACAACAACAACAACAACAACAACAGAACAACAGAACTGTCCTTCTTGTGGCCTGTAGTCGTGTTAATCATAATGAACACGTATATATTTTATTGTAAAAAACTATATTCACAGAACTAACATGTTATTCAAACATCTCACTGCAAAGTATCGTTTCAGCACCAAACCTGTCAGTCAACATGAGCTAAGCTAGCGAGCTAACTAGCAAGCTAGCAGGTTTTAAGGCTACAGTGGCGAACAACTCATGGTGTACTATTAGAATTGATGAAACAAAACGTTCATGGTCACCAGGCTGTAATGAGTGCAGTAATTCAAAACTGGAAACATCTATATTTGATAACAACATGTCTCATTACCTTAGCTGAGTTCAGTCCACCTGCTGCTTCACTCTGCTTCCAAATGTGACCGTTACAGGACAGACGCAACCAAATGAGGGCGAGGAGGGGGAAACACGTGCAGAACCTAGCAGTCTGTTTAAAGCTTGTAAAAAGTGAAAATGATGTGCATAATGAAATAGTAGAACTCAAAATTCTACATTAAATAATATGCCTGTTGTAATCCCCTTTTTAAAAATATTACTATGCAAGTTAACTACAGTCTTGGTACAACCCACCCCCTTAAGACTTGGTATTGCCCTCTAGCACAGATGTGCCCGCCAAGAGTTCAATTTTTTTTTTTTCATTCAACCTTTATTTATACAGGTTAATCCCATTGAGCCTTGGAGACTCAATTACAAGAGAGACCTGGTTTCTTAACAAAGAGTGATGACAAAAGTGTATAACAACGACAAACAAATTTAAATGTCTTTTTTTTTTTTTTAACAAAGCAAAACAAAATGGCAACCAAAAGGACAGTCAAAAGGAAAAGTAGCAAAAAGAAAAAAAAAAACACATCTAGATTGCAGTGTAGAAAACTAAAAACAGGAACATGTCTGCATTGGGTTTTGTCAGGAACTTAACAGATGTTTAAAGTCACTTAGAGAGGTCAAGGTCAAGAGCTTCAGATGTTTTTTGCAAGATATTCCAGGAAACAGGAGCGGAGTAGGAGAAGGCCCTTTTGCCTAATTCAGTTTGCACTGAGGGAACACTGCAGGTGAAAAAAAAAATTAGTATGATTTTGGAGGAGAAGCACCGATTGAACAGCATTTGAAAAAATTTAAGCAACACTTTCATGAGAATAATGTAATACCTAAGCAACATTACATGCTGCATACCCCTGCTCAAATTCTTCATTTGGGGCCTTTAGTAAGGCACATGTGCATGCGGTTTGAATCAAAGCACTGTTGTTTTGAAACAGTGGTCATCTAAACTGAACTTGAAAAATGTCTGTAAGTCACTTGTGAACCATAATGTGCTTTTTGAATGCTGTCAGAATGAAATGGGTACTCATCATCCAATTTTTGCACATGAAAAATAACTGGGTCCTGTCTCTGAAGTAACAAATACGGAGTACATTTCTGAAAGGATGAGATCTTTAGGGGATTTATGGCATGCAACATGGAGTCAAAGTAAAGTGGCTTATTCTTAATGGGAACAAGTACATAAGTGAAAGGTCTTTAATAATCACCCATGCAAATGACACAGTTCCTGTTTTTGGACTTATAAAGAACATTTTTGTGATAAACAGTTCATTATACTGTTTTGAATACCAGCTTTATGAGACCGTGGGCTGGAATAAAGATCTTTTAGCTTATGAAGTTACAGTGTCTAATCTTGCCCAGGAGACTTAAAGCTAGTTGATCATACATCATATTATCCAGTCAGTTTCAATAGCAGTGTGTATGTTTTGACAAAATATAACCTTGATGATGTCATTGCACTTAAAAATTTAAATGAATAACCTTCAAACAGTGGAAGATATATAGTATGTTCATAATATCATACATGTGATTTGTTATTGTCTATGTTGTAAAAAAGTAATGTTACCCTGCAGCTTTGTAAAGATTGAAAGTAAATGAGCAAATAAGTGTGAATTGTTACTGGGAGGTCTTGAAACAAGATTTTACAGATAAAAATTGCTCTTAAACATACAGTATGATCTCACACGTCTCTGTGATACAGTTTTGCTTAATATGCATGTAAAGTAACTATTTTTAAGATTTGGTAACTAAGTAAGAAATAAAAGATGCATATTCCCCAAACAAGATTAATAATCTAACAGTTTCTGCTCTTGCTTAGCATATAAATCTCAAAACAAGATCAAAAATCCTTTTTGGCTGAATATAAGAATGTAAGAGTAGGTTAGATGGACTCTGTTTGCAGTGTGAGCATTATTGGCATTGGTTTATATCTTTAAGAAAATGAAAATAAAAAAATCTAGCTAAGACTGGAAACATGCACCTTTAACTGATTCATATGCTTTTTTGTTGTTGCCAGTCTCAACAGAACTAATCTGTGTGGACTTGTGATTATCAGGAACCTGTCTGTAAGATAAAGAGATGAAGAGTAAAGACTGAAGTCTGTCAGTTCATGTAAGAACTGGACCCAAACTCTGACTTTGTGGCAAACAGTATTATGGGACAATTAATCCACTGTTGATGTTTTGGGTTGAAGTAGACTGATGATGTCAGAGAAGAACAAAAATTAAAGTTTGTTATTCAATGCTGAAGCATGGTGGAGGCCTTATCATGGTTTGCAGCTCAGTTCGAGTCTGTGTTGAGGATCTAAAGGAATTAGAAGAAAAATAAATGTTTTGCAGAACTGCAAGCATGTCTGAAAACAGCAACAATCCAGTCGTACGTACGATAAAATGATGTTCGACCTTTCCAGTGTAACTTGAACCATTTTCCTCTCCTTTAGTGTTACAAATCTTCGAAGGACCAGACCCCCCAAATGGAGCTCACCCTGTCAGGATGCAGCATCACCCACATCCCCAAAGATGGCAAGAAGAAGAAGCATGAACTAAAGATTGTCCACCAGGGGGCAGATGCCTTGGTGCTGGCAGTGCAGAGCAAAGAACAAGCTGAAGAGTGGCTGAAGGTAAAACCTTGAAACCTGAATCTGCATTTAGCTCTCAAGTTGGACTCAGACCATGGCTTGATTAGTAAACTGATCAATACCGTAATGCAGTCCTTCTCAAATAGTGGGGCACGCCCCCCCTGGGGGGGCCCGGAGCAATGCCGGGGGGGGGGGGGGGGGCCCATGTGCCCCGGGGGAATTTTTTGGGGCGGGGTTTTTTTTTTTTTTTTTTTTTTTTGCACCATTCTCTTGTGTCAGGGTGCATTCGGCAACTGTTTGCTAAAATCCAGCAACTCTCAGTCTTAATAATAATAATTTATAATATTAAAGTTATGAACAAATCTGTCTGTCTTGTTGTTTGGGGAGCCATAATTGAACGGTGTCGCTGTGACACTGGTGACGCTCTGGACACTTGTCACCCACAGCACGCATGCGACAAAGAATAAACTCAAAGCAAGAGCGTTACCTGCCCCTCTTTTACTTTAACAATTTATTTTTAGTTTATCAAAGCACAATTTTTTTGTGTTTTTTTTTTTATACAGAAGTAATGTTTAATAAATGTTAGGACTCTATTCTTTGCTAACAAGTCCTCCGCTCTGGACGCATTTCACCCACAGCACGCAGCAACAAAGAGTATAAACTCAAAGAGAGAGCGACACCTGCCCCCTCTTTCCTCTTTCACATTGACAAAATGTTTTAGTTTAATCGATTGTCAAAGCACAAGTTTGATGTTTTTTGATTATTTATTATAAAAACAGATGTTTAATAAATGTTAGGACTCTATTCTTTGCTAACAAAATATATTTTATATCATTAAACAACTTGTCAGTTTCTTCTCTTGTGAGCGCGTTCCCTTGGACCCCACCACCCAGCCAGCCCGCTCGCTCTTGCGCTCTTTGCGACTTCTCTGCTGCACTGAGACCAGGTCCAGGTCCAGGTCCATCTAAACATTGAGCAGGAGCTGAGAGCTGCAGGATCACGTTTCAAACTGCGCTTCAAAAAGCTGTGCACTGCAAAACGTGCTCATTGTAGCCATTAATCCCGACTTCCTCGTTTTGATAAAAAAAATAAAAAATCAGCACAAATTGGTTAATTCATTTTTGTTTTGTAGGTCAAAGTGTTGTATATAACACTCCTGACTTAAAATGTCTGATCAATTTGAATTTATTATTATTTATTGATTGTATTGAATTTGATTGTTTAGTATCAAATGGTCAAAAATGTTTACAGTTTAAATAAGGATAGATTTTTTTTTTCAGGCAAATTAATGCACTAAGCCTTTTCTGTTATAGACTATAAAATAGTGTTAATAATCTTTGTTGTAAGTTGATCTGTATTTATTTATTTAATGTTAATAAGACAACAAATATTAAATTATACTATTTACAGTCATGGCAGAGAGATGGGGGCGCAAAATGTTTACTTCTTCATGGGGGGCGTAACCAAAAATAATTGAGAAGCACTGATGTAATGCAAATAGTGGGCGGGCTGGCTGGGGGAAGGGGGCGGGGGGTGTCCTGGGTCGTCCCCCAGAAAATTTTGAATAGATGGATTTCCTGCATTTTAGTGTACTTGAACAGGTTCTTAAACATCTACGTTGACCCCAAGGACGTCAGAAGCATCCGTAATGTGGGGGGGACACAGTAATGTGTGTAGGTGTGTGCACGCGCGTGTGCGCGCACGTAAAAAAAGGCGTTCACTAGTGAACAAAAAAGCAGCATTTCACCTAGATTTCCTTTAATTCCACACATTTAAACTTGTTTCTCACCAAGTTTGTGTAAATTCATCTGTGGATTTTAAAGACATTTTAACTTTAATGCACCTGAACACACAGCGTCACAGTTACTGCTAGCTAACATGCTACAGACGTAGCGCTCCACTTCTCTCCTCCTAACATGAATATATGTTTATGATCAATCCCCCGTCAAAAACTGCTCGCACTAAGCTGCTAAACTGGCGAGCGAGCAACACGGGCACCTCCACCTCCTCCACCTGTGTACGTTTTCTGCCGAGGCAAGAGGCAGGTGGAGACAGTGGAGAGTTGGAGGTAACCAGGAAAACCTGGAGTGGAGTTTTAGTGGCTTGAGTATTCTCCTATTAATCAAGTGGAATGGATTCGTTCACAAAGAAAGAGAAACTGCGCCGCCTGAACTAATGTTTTATAGTAAAAGTGGGGGGTCCAAATGAACGTTTTTTTAATGTG
>NC_056498.1:4516576-4518174 GCF_014905685.2 Nematolebias whitei
CCCCACTCCTGCTGCTAGGTCGGGCGAGGCACGAGGTGAGATTCTGGGTGTGGTGCATGGATAGGAGGTAGTTAACAGTCTGAGTGAATCATTTCAACACAGCCTTAGACTAAACTGTCCTAAAAAACAGCTGCGGGTAATACCGGAGCCTTAGGATTAGTTTTAGATCCCTTGGAGGAGAAGGCTGCAGTGAGGGTGTGGCTTGCGTCCTGGGTCTACCTCACTCGGGTAAGCGAAACAATATGTACATTGGTTAATGACATCAGAACCTGTATATTTATTTTAAGCTTAATTTCAGACAAATTATTACAAAAGGCTTTGAACCAGGTCCGGCTGAAGTTAACTTGGTTCCAAAATGTTGTGAACTATGAACATGAATCAGTTCATCTGAACCTTGCTGATCTGAGCTAAGACATAATTATTGTTAGAGATGACCTAGCACATAACTTTGGTAATGTTTCAATGATATGACAAGCTGTTGGACATTATTTGATTTTGTCTGTGAACAAATTTGTTAAGCTGGGGTTGCATTGTTATCTTAAATGATAAATTAGTAATATTAGTATTACTTAACCAGGAAATTAACTTGGACTTTACTCAGCCTGTCTTTTGCTCCTTGTCCAGCTGTCAAATGTGTTATTTTGTGTCTAGACTATAGAAGCCAGAGTAAGTTAGGGTTAGTTAGTTTCTTGCACCGTAGGTGATGGATGAGCTGTGGCGGATCCTGGATAAGAGCAACCTCACATTCCTGACAGAATTAAAGAAGAGATGGGAACACTTTTGCTCTATGGTTCAGTTTTACAGTGTTTGGAAGAAGATGTTGAAGCCACACAAGAACCTGGATGGAGGTTAGTAATTGTGCTGTCTTCATACACCATGTTGCTCACAGACATGACACCACGTCATCCATCCATTTTCTTCCGCTTATCCGGGGTCGGGTCGCGGGAGTAGCAGCCTAAGTAGGGAGGCCCAGACTTCCCTCTCCTCAGTCACTTGGTCCAGCTCCTCCGGGTGAATCCCGAGGCTTTCCCAGGTCAGCCAAGAAACATAGTCCCTCCAGCGTGTCCTGGGTCTTCCTCTGGGTCCCCTCCCGGTGGGACGTGTCTGGAACACCTCACCAGGGAGGTGTCGAGGAGGCATCCTAACCAGATGCCCGAGCCACCTCAACTGGCTCCTCTCGACGTGGAGAAGCAGTGGCTCTACTCTGAATCCCTCCCGGACGATCAAGCTTCTCACCCTATCTCTAAGGGAGAGCCCAGACACCCTGCGGAGAAAACTCATTTCGGCCGCCTGTATCTGAGATCTCGTTCTTTCGGTCACAACCCAAAGCTCATGACCATAGATGAGGGAAGGAACGTAGATTGATCGGTAAACTGAGAGCTTTGCCTTTTGACTCAGCTCTCTCTTCACCACGACAGACCTGTACAGCGCCCGCCTCTCTGCAGACGCTGCACCTATCCTCCTATCGATCTCACGTTCCATATTTCCCTCATTCGTGAACAAGACCCCAAGTTACTTGAACTCTTCCACTTGGGGCAGGCCCTCCTCCCTGACCCAGAGAGGGCATTCTACCCTTTTCTGGCTCAAAACATGTCATA
>NC_056498.1:4518274-4522071 GCF_014905685.2 Nematolebias whitei
ATATACACACACACACATATATATATATATATATATATATATATATTATACTTTTTTTATACAATATAACAATATACAATTTTTTTAAATTAATTAATCAATTTATTATTTAATATATTGGGGGTGCAAGGATACAGAAATTTCATAATTCTGATCGGTTGGATATTTTAGTGTCACGGTTCATTATTTTTTCAATACAAAAAAGAGAAATTTTCATGCCCTTCCCAACTTGTAATTTAAATTAAGTGTTGCTAAAGCTACAAGTTTCTCAGTGGGTCTGTGCTCGACAATGCAACCAGGTGGAGTAGTCGAACGCAGATCCTTTGAGCCTTCTACACAGTGCCTCTTCAGAAGACACGTTGATAAATAATTTTTTAAAATCTGCATTGTTCGATACATAGTGTGCATTGAACATAGAGCACTAAGGGTGCAACATGCATCTGTATTGAGTTGTTCAATGTAGTGCTCTAGGTTCAATGCGCACTATGTAAGAACAGTACAGATTTTTGAAAATTATTTTATCAACGTTTCTTCTGAAGATGTGCTGCGCAGAAGGCTCAGTGGATCTGCATTTGAAAACTTGCGTTTTTAGCAACATTTAATTTAAAAACTGTACTTTGAGATTAAACTAATGTTTTTAATTAATTTAAATAAATTACAAATAAAGGGCATGGAAATTTTTCTTGATTGTATTGAAAAAAAATATTGAACCTTGACACTAAAGTATCGAACCAAATTGTGAATTTTCTGTATCATTGCACCCCCATTGTTTTGTGAACTGAAGATGAAGCTGTTAATCTAATTTGGGCAGAGAAATGTTTAACTAGAAGTTGATTTATTCTGTTTTAGTGGAAGAAAAAAATCGCCCTGTTCAGGGCACTCCCCACACTTTTCCCATAACCACCAGTTGCGCCACTCAAGAAGCTGGGACATGCCAGTGAAGCGTTGCTTCATGTCCTTCAGGTTAGTGTTTGTTCTTATTTGTTGTCTGTTAATATTTGTCCACAAAGGCTTTCGTTGTGTATTTTGACAAATTAACAGTTTAATTGTCATATGGCCATTGTAAGCATCCCGGGTCATAAAACAGCATCATCTATATTTGGAAATCTGCAGCCTTGTGTGGGTCACATGACATAGGGTGGCCACCCATAATACAAGTGGCACAGAAACACTTATAAAAATAACTGTAAATAAAATGACTTAAGCTCGATTTAAACAACCTTCAACAGAATCGTCTAAATAATCAAAGTTCAAATAGGAAATAATTTTAGATTTAACCATCAGAAGAGCAACATCTCTGTAATTTCCCAAAGTGTGTTCTTGTGACTGAGGCACAAGTTATTGGGTATTTAATTGGCATGCATACCAACTTAAAAAAACATAAAATGATATGAATATGCTCTGTTACACATCTATTCTATTGTTGTCATCATGGATGTATGGACAGTACATATTTGTGGCTAAGTATTTGGACTGATCTGGTAGTTTTTCAGTTTCTCTGGTGTACCCTGAATAAATGTGTTTGTCCTTTTTGTTTCTTTGCTTTTTAGCCAACTGAAGATCCAGCTGTGTACCTCCAGAGGAGATCTGTCTTCAGCCCTGTCTTGCTCTTGGATGAGTCCCGCTGTCTTTTGGCCATTGGAACCACTCCCATCACCACATTTGCCAAAGAAGACCTTGGTGAAGGTTTGCTGTATCTGATGAAATACTACTACACCATGCATCTCACCTATCCAAAGTGTGTGGCAACCCTTCTCTCTGTCATTCAGACTGAAGTGTTAAAGGACAATATCCATGAGAAAGACACACAGGCTCAAACAAAACAGCCATGGCAGAGTGGAACTGTTTTATTGAGAAGTAGAGCTGTTCCAGCTACGTGTTATTAACTTCCAGGTCTGTGTTTGAAAGTTTTGAACTGAGGGCTGCAAAGTTATTTAAATTCTTGGTCTATTTTGATAAGCTGATACAAAGTACTCATTTCTTCCATCAACACATGTGCCTCAAATGTTGCTTAAAAATGTGAAGATTTTGTAGCTTTATGTTCGTTGGTTATTTGTGATAAGAACACCAAATAATAAGTTCACCATATTTGTCTTGACATTCATGTGTACATTGATTGAAATAGTTGTTGCAATTTGAACAGATAATTTAAGTAAAGGTCATATGTGCACAATAGGGGTTGAACGAGTATATAATTTTTAAACTCGACATTAACATACTAAAACCGGAGTAGAACTCGAGTATTTGATGACGTCATACTTCTCAAGATACAAAAATAAATAAATAAATAAAACCGCAAAAAAAGGTAATTATTTACAAAAAAAAAAGACCAACAAAACATTGGGAGAGTATATTATGCTCCTACCATTTATCAAACTGCAAATAAGTCACAGGAAAAACTAAACTATTAGTTATTATTATTAAACTGCAAACGTGAAGAAACATGCAGCACGTCAGAAACTAAACTTAAACCGAAACTGGTTCTGGTTCGGTGGATTGGACCCGGTGTTACACCATACTCTGTGACCTGCAACAGTGCAACACCGCCCCCTACGGTCATACGGTGGTCACATAAAATGACGTCACTACGGATACTCGACGTTACATTTTTAACCTCGATAGATGTCCTGGCAATCGATGTGTAGATTACTCGAGTACTCTGTTAATGCCCTAGTTCACAATATATGCCTGATTTATTTTCGTGTAAATGCTTTGTCTTGTTATAAGGTGGAAAATAGTTCTTAATTGCAAAAGATCCATCTTGTTTAATTGCCCTTGTTTTAAGATTTTTTCTGTCAAAGTGAGAGAAAATGAAAACTGAAAGAAGCATGAACAGACTAGTATTGAGTTTATTTTACTTCATAAAGTACTTGTAATGAGTTAGGGTTAGCCTAGAAATATTTACTTATTTCAAGAAATCTTACCAGTTTATCTTACTGCACTGGCAGATTATTTCACTTAATTTGAGAAGATTCAGACTATTATCTAGTATTTTTTTTAACTTATTTTTAGATGGGCAATTTTTGCAGTGCAGCACTGCCCCCCCCCCCCCCCCCCCCCACACACACACACACACACAGGGCTGTGTGCTGAGCCCCCTCCTGTTCACACTGCTCATGTATGCCTGTGCACCTACCCATCCAGGCTGTCATATTGTAAAGTTTGCTGACGATGCAGCGGTGGTTGGATGCATCACAAACAATGACCAGTCCAGCTACAGGCAGGAGATGGTATACCTAGAGAGCTGGTGTAGGAAGAACAGCCTTCACATCAATGTGAAGACGACGAAGGACTTTTAAAATGGGCCAGTAAAAGGTGGAACACCTCTTGACTCCTGCATGTGTGGGGAGCCACAGCCTCCCCACACATGCTTTGCTTCGTAGGGAGGATGAGGATGAGGCTGAGTGGTTAGAGCAGTCGTCCTCCAATGCAAGAGTTGGGGGTTTGAGTCCACCAGCAGTCACATGCTGAAGTGTCCGTGGGCATGACAATGAACCCCTCATTACCTCTGATGTGTGTCCCATCAGTGTATGAATGTGATCTAAAGCACTAATTATTTTTTGAAGAGATCTAGTAGAGAGCTGTATGAATGGGTAAATGAGAGCACAGATTGTAATGTAAAGAGCTTTGAGTATCTTGATCAGAAAGAAAGGTGCTACATAAGTACAGTCCATTTAACATTTTTACAAAGGAGATGGTTGTGGACTTCAGAAGGAACAATCCCCCCCCCCCCCCCCCAAAAAAAAAAATACATAAGAGGATCTGCGGTGGAAGTGGTCTCCAGCTACAAGTACTTG
>NC_056498.1:4522171-4523350 GCF_014905685.2 Nematolebias whitei
TATATATATGTATATATACGTATATGTATGCTAAAATATACTACTACTTACTACTTGTACTACTTTTCCTATTTCATGGTTTGACACTCATCGCGGGGCTTCAGGGTATGGATCCCCCGCAATAAACAAGGAACTACTGTATAGGATCTCTCAACTTTTGGAAACTATTTATTGTAACTACTATGTTTCATATAACAGTGTCACTAGCTCTTATAGTAAAGTTCAAAATTTGTGCCATTACCTAAAAATAAATTTTCCTTGTTTTTCTCATTTGCCATTACTGATGTAGATTATTCACAAATCAGAACCAGAATCACTTGATGTTTCCTGCTCTGGAGATGTGTCAAGGAGTGACCAGTTTTTCCAAAAGGAAAAGGAAAAGCCAGTGAATTTTCTCTGCAGACATGATGATTTTTGCAACATTTAGACCGCACGCAAATCACCCACATACCACAAACAGACCACAAATCGCACACAGAACACACACAGCAGCCATGGCTGTAATCTATATAGATATGGGTAATTTTTCTTCAGATATTTTAATTTCATTAATTTTAAGTTTTGGGAAAACTTTACCAGAGCAGTGAGAGGTTGATTGTTTGGCAGTTTGTGATGTGCTCAGAATGAATCCTGTCCCCCTGTATTTTGACTTTAACACTTTTGTTTTATATAAATAAAACATGACTAATAATCTCCCAAACAGGTCCTCTTCTTTAAGGGATTTGGTAGGCAGAAAATATCTCCATCTGAGGAAACACCCTCTGCTCAGTGGAGATGGAGACCAAGCCAGGGACGTGCTGTTTCTTTTTAATGGAATGGAGAAGATGCAACTGGACTTCCGGATTGGAGCATCTGAGCTTTGCAGTGACCCTAATGAGCCTCTACCTCCAGGCGTGGTTCTAGTGAACCTGCTGAGAAAATATCTACTGCCTGAGGTAAGACATTAATCATGAGTACACAATACAGCCACAGTTGTCATTTTGTTCTGTTCAAACGAACCATAAAAACAAAGCAGAAACGTCTGAGAAAATGTGTTTTTTGTGTATTTCAAAGCAATTTCTTAATAATGTGTTGTTGTTTTTTAACCAAAATATCTTTATTGGTAGCGGTATTTATGAAAAAAAAATCTGTATGCCTTTTTATAACTGTCTATTGTCGTTGTTGTCCATTGTTGTCATC
>NC_056498.1:4523450-4525094 GCF_014905685.2 Nematolebias whitei
TGCCTTTTTATAACTGTCTATTGTCGTTGTTGTCCATTGTTGTCATCATTCTTTGTTAAATCAGGTCTCTCTTGTAAATGAGTCCTCGAGGCTCAATGGGATTTACCTGTCTAAATAAAGGTTGAATGAATTTCAAATTATTTAAGCGTATACAACATACATCAAGCAGAAAACATAGAGCACAATATTAGTAATAAATTTTGTTATATTCAAAATCATATTGAGATAAACTAGTATAAACAAACAAAAACCCAACAAAGTGCCCCCACAGAATCCTGAATGTAATTCAGCCCTCTGTAAAGCTCTACACAACAACACCAACAAACAAGAAATCAAAATACAATAATGTTCTCATAAAGAAAATTGTTTGTATTTAGGAACTATAGTGTCCACCTTCTTCAGTCATTTGCACGGTCTACTGGCATTTTTAGATGTTTAATATACACAATGAATGGGTCCCAGATATGCTCAAACAAGTCCTGTTTGCCCTTTAGCACATGCAATATGTACTGTAACTGCTGATGTATGGAGTGCACCCGAGTATAAGCCACGTACTCTAAATAAAGAAAATCAGCACTTGTTTTGTACATAAATAAGTTACGCTTGTGTATAAGGCGCAGGTGTTCACGTTGTAAGATGAGTGGCAGCACACAGCTACTGAGAGAGATGTACTGCTCTTGTTGTAGATCAAGAATCAACCACCAGATGGCGTTTCATAGACTTTATTTTGCTTTCAACACACAGACAGAGTGAGTCACACAGTGGATCCACACCTCTTCATGCCAGCTAGCTCTCTCACTCATGGTTACTCTACAGAATGACCGAACACAAACTAACACATAAACTAAGCTAAGAACACACTAGTAATCAATAAATGAACCAATTCTAAATAGCTAAATAACTTACCAAAATTATTAAAAATGAACATGAATGAACATGATTTTTTACCCATAATCCCTCCCTGATGCCAAGTGACCAGCAGTCAACCACAATGACCCATTGAGGTAGTATAATTGAGAAACGAGGACCAACCCGCCCAAGAGATATGTGTATTGATTAAGGTTTAACAAAAACAACAGCATTCTCAAGGTCAAGGTTTCTTTGTCATTCTCATCATATGTGGTACATGTGGTGGAACAAAATTGTGTACAAAGGGTCCAAAGCACATCCGACAAAAGGATAAAGTGTAAGAAAATAACGGTAGTAAAATCTAAGATATGAACTAAGTAATACACTAAACTGAGAATACGCTAAGCACTAGTAGTGCGTAAACTATACGCTGAACAACAGCAGCATGAACAAGATTCTGTGTGAGAAGATGAGTACGAATGAACACAGCAGCATGAAATGAATCAGCAGCATGAGATCAGTAACATGGATAGTCAGCAGCACATAGCAACAATCAAGTGGCGTTACAGTGATTTTTATTTATTTTTTCACAGTGATAATCCTGATTTGGGATTCACGAGTCTTAACAACTTCAGGGTAGAAGCTGCTCCTCAGTCTAACTCACTTAATGTGCCTCAACCTTCTGCCTGAGGGGAGGACGGTAAAAAGTGTGTGTACTGGGTGCGTGTGGTCCTTCATGATGCAGGTGGCCCTCTTCCTGCATCTGGAGGTGTAGATGTCTGTGATGGTGGGGAG
>NC_056498.1:4525194-4526488 GCF_014905685.2 Nematolebias whitei
TTTGTTTACTGCTATTAGTGCTTAGTGTTTTATTAGTAGATGTTTTTAGTTGATATTTTTCTTAATTCATATCTTAGATCTTATTACTGTTTTTCTTTTACATTTTGTTGTCTGTAACTGGGACCCTGTGTACAAAGTACATAATTTCATCCCAATTCAGTATTTATTCAACATTTTATTTTTTTACTTTAAAAATAAAATAAATCAAGTCCTTATCGGCACAAATAAAGTGATGTGGAACATGTTGCATCTGTTCTTACCGAGCACAGAAGCTGCAGCGTTGTGCTGCTCTGTGAGGTGCAGCTGGGCTGTGATGGAGCTCTGTCAGGTGTAGACTCCTCTGATGGAGCTCTGTCAGGTGCAGACTCCTCTGATGGAGCTCTGTCAGGTGTAGACTCCTCTGATGGAGACCTGTCAGGTGTAGACTCCTCTGATGGAGCTCTGTCAGGTGTAGACTCCTCTGATGGAGCTCTGTCAGGTGTAGACTCCTCTGGAGCTCTGTCAGGTGCAGACTCCTCTGATGGAGCTCTGTCAGGTGTAGACTCCTCTGATGGAGACCTGTCAGGTGCAGACTCCTCTGATGGAGCTCTGTCAGGTGCAGACTCCTCTGATGGAGCTCTGTCAGGTGCAGACTCCTCTGATGGAGACCTGTCAGGTGTAGACTCCTCTGATGGAGACCTGTCAGGTGCAGACTCCTCTGATGGAGCTCTGTCAGGTGCAGACTCCTCTGATGGAGCTCTGTCAGGTGTAGACTCCTCTGATGGAGCTCTGTCAGGTGCAGACTCCTCTGATGGAGCTCTGTCAGGTGTAGACTCCTCTGATGGAGCTCTGTCAGGTGCAGACTCCTCTGATGGAGCTCTGTCAGGTGTAGACTCCTCTGATGGAGCAGGAGCCGGGAGGCTTGGAGGGTATTTATATGGAGACTTGATTGCACACAGGTGGATTCTATTGATCATCATCAGTCATTTGGGACAACACTGGATCATTCATAGATCCTCACTGAACTTCTGGACTGAGTTTGCTGCTCTGAAAGTAAAGGGGCCCAATAATATTACACGCCCCACTTTTCAGTTTTTTATTTGTTAAAAAAGTTTGACACATCCAATAAATTTCATTCCGCTTCAAGATTGTGTCCCACTTGTTGTTGATTCTTCACAAAATAATAAAATTTTATATCTTTATGTTTGAAGCCTGAAATGTGGCAAAAGGTTGAAAAGTTCAAGGGGGCCGAATACTTTCACAAGACTCTGTAGATATAAACCAAAGTATATGCTTAGAATTTCACTCCTCCTTT
>NC_056498.1:4526588-4530624 GCF_014905685.2 Nematolebias whitei
CTGTAGATATAAACCAAAGTATATGCTTAGAATTTCACTCCTCCTTTTTATTACATAATCAGGCAAATATGTACAAGTCATTTATGATTTCAAACATTACAACGAGTACCTCAAAATGTGGATTATTTTTGTCATTAATTATTAATTATTTTTATATATTTTTTAAGTTGTGTTGTTATCAGTTATTTATGTTTATGGCGTTATCTGCTCTGTTTTCCAGGCCAGTATCTTGGTTACCACCAGACTGTCGGCTCTGGACTGGATCCCTCACAAGTATGTGAGTCGTTACATTCAGATTTGTGGCTTCAATGATCCAGACCGTCAGCGTGCATACTTCACCAGCCGCCTACTGCAGCAGAGTGGAGAGGATGCACACAACCAAGAAGCCCAAGCAATGATAGAGCTACTTTACCTCAACCTGCAGAGAGAAAGCCAACTGGCTGCTGCTTGTTTCCTCCCATCTTACTGCTGGCTCACATGTGCTACTCTTCACTTTCTTCATTTCACCAGTGCTCAGGCGCCTATCCGCACACTAACAGGCATATATACCAGTTTTTTAAGGTTGAATTTTGGAGGTGAGGTGCTGGGCACAAAAACAGGGACTGGTGCATCCATGCAGGATAACCAGACTTCTCTGATGATGTACGTTGTCCGTACCGTTGGTAAACTTGCATTTGACGGTGTGATGCACAAACGCACATCCTTCTCAGAAAGGGAGTTGGAGCAGTGGATAGGTGGGAAGACCAAGACAGATGAGGAGCTTCATCAGCAGGCCATGTTCCAGACAGATGTACTGGACTTCTTTTTGGCTCCTTGTGTCAAGAGTAAACGGTATTTACCAAAAGAGATAAGTGAGAATGATGAGAGGCGCTACGTTTTTGCTGTCCCAGCCATGCAAGAGTACCTCGCAGCTCTCTATGTAGTTTTAGGAGAAAACAAATCAGCTTTGGAGAAGCTAACCAGTCAACTGTCGGTGGTCATTGGTCAGGCCAGTGAAGACGTCGGTGCCATTGTTAGCATCTTTTCTAAATTAATCCCTTTCCGGCTCTTTGCTGTTTTCAACCTACTGAAGCTTTTTCCAAAGCTTTACGAGAAAATACGAAATCAGAACAAAGGGAAAATTGCCAGAACCATGACAGCTGAAATGTTCCGCTCGGAGGACAGCTATAATGAGGATGTCCTGGATCAAGTGGAGCAAAGCCTTTTGGGAGTCCATGGCCCACAGCCGCAGCAATATGATGACAGCAAGCCTTTTGAGCTTTACCCCATCTTTATGGGTGGACTGTTGCATTATGGGAATCGTGTGCTTCTCCAGCAACTTGACTGCAACATTCAGAGCACAACTGTTGTCCAGATCACTCAGGCCCTTCGCAAGTACTTGGTCAGAGGTAACACATATTTCTGTCATTATGATTTATGTTAATAATCATTAAACTTCTAATTCACCTACATCCTGCATCTTAAATGTGTATGTGACACATTTATAGCTAAGAAGAATAAAATTCAACTGAGCTCAGTCTTTTCTTGTGCCAAAACCCTTTTACAGTCAAGCTAAGAGGCTCTATGTGACATCCATTCAGTCTGAAGGCATTTTAACACCTACCGCCTAAACATTTTTGGCATAAGATTTTTTTGTATTTAGTTTTAAACAGAAAAATTGTTAAAACAGTTCACAGATATTGCATACTGTTTCTCTCTGTCTCACAACCCAAGCATGCAGAGGTTTTCTTTTAACTAGACTTAAGCCCCTTTTCCATAGCTCCTCTTCAGCATGACTCGACTCGGTTCGGTACTCTTCTGAGCCCTTTTCCACAAGCACTTTTTCGTGGAACCGGCACCTTTTTTGGTCCCTTCTTCTCTGTGGGACCGGTACAAACACGCGCAGCTCAACTGCTTCTTGAGTTCCACAGTCCATGGACCAAGAAGAGTCAGGTGATCAAGGAAAAATGAATCATTCCTGCAGGAACAGAGGAAGCTGAAACACCAACAAGCTTCAGGGTCAACTGAAGACACCTTGTCAACTTTTGGAAGTTATAGCTCATTTAAAGACAACATAGATTTCTTGTATGTTACATTTATGATCAACAATCAACGATCTTAAGCTTCATTTTATTTAGTTATTTTGGGAAACTTCACCTGCACTTTAGTTTTTGAGGTGGATTTATTGATCTGTTTGTGCAGACTTTTTCAATCTAAATAACAGAAGGATCATTTTTATTTATTATTTTTAGACTTGGAGACTGAATACTTTACTAAATAAAGTAATTTCAGTAAAATAACCCTTGTTCTTTTAGTTTTTATATAATACTGCAAAGCAACATGTTAAGTTAATTTTGTCAAATGAAACGTTTCTACATTTTTTTCTTTGTTTTGTTTTTTGAATGTCCAGAGGACCAGATTTAACTTTTTTATATTTTTCTACCTGGATTATTGAGCAGCATCAGGGTATTCTCAGGCTGACTAATAATAAAGTTATGAACAAATATGTCTTTCTTGTTGTTTGTGGAGTCATGCTTGAACCATATCACTGTGACACCTCAGCTGGTGACGCTCTGGACCAAGGGAGTCAGAAGCATCCGTAATGTGGGGGGGACACAATGATGTGTGTAGGTGTGTGCGCGTGCGCGCAAAGAAGTGTACACTAATGTACAAAAAAAAAAAAGCAACAGTTCACCTAGATTTCCTTTAATTCCACACTTTTAAAACATGTTTCTCACCAAGTTTGTGTAAATTCAGCTGTGGGTTTTAAAGACATTTTAACTTTAATACTCTTTAACACAGAGCGTCAGGTCGACACTATTTGTGTTTATAGAGAAATAAAAAAACATCACCACTGGACTTTGTTACTTGTGTTCAACACTCCTCATCTAAATGATGTTTGTCATGAAGCTTGAGGACAATAAGGTGTGGGGTTTTAAAGACATTTCAACTTTAATGCACCTGAACACACAGCGTCTCTTCCACCTGCAGCGTCTTACAGCGTCACACTTACTGCTAAGAGAACATGCTACAGACGTAGCGCTGCACTCAAGCATCCTCCTAACATGAATATATGTTTATGATCAACACCCCCGGTCAACAACTGCCCACACTAAGCTGCTAAACTGGCGAGTGAGCAACACTTTTCTGCTGAAGCAGGAGACTCAGCAGCTGCACAGTTTCTGCTCTGTGTTTGAGTTGGAGGTAACCAGGTGTAGTAAGCTAGGGTCGGTTAGCTTCACTACAATCAATATTTAACGACGGGTTCTCTCTTTTTCGAGCTACTTGACAGATATGTGACAGAGATACTGTGTGGGAGACGGTCTAAAAACCAGTGACATGAGACGTTAATTTTCTTTGACCCATCAAAATGAATGTGGTCATTTATTAACAGAATCAAAATTTAACATCAACATTGTACACTTGATTATTCTGATTGAACGCAATAGACACAGCTTAATTAATGAGCTTTACAATGAGAAATCATACGGCCATGATTTCTCACTTGCAACTTAAAACAACAGACATATCCTTAGGTCTTAAATAAGTGTCTGCAGGCTTAGCTTATCTTTTACTGGCAGATAGAAGAGTTTTAAAGATGGGGAATGAAGGAGTTTAAATGGAGAGAAAAGATGTGTGAGGGAAAATGTGTTGATGAAGAACGACACCCTCCATCCGAACCCAGCTCTACCTCGGTACACTTCGGTAGTGGAAATCGACTCTTTACCTTGCAGAAGATATCTCAGCTTTGGTGTAGAGTTCTCTTTCAACGTTACCATTTCAGCGTCTCCGTAGGATAGCAGAGAAACGTCCGAAGTAGTGACGGTACTTCGTTCAACAGCACGCTCACCTCCCGGGTGGACTCACATGAGCTGTGAGCCCGTCAGAGTTCCACTCAGATGTGGAAGATTCCATAATCCCCACGAGACTCGGAAGAACTCCCAACTAACTCCAGCACTTCAGAACTTTCGTTCGGTTCTGCTCCCAGAACTTCTGTTCTTCTCTCAGAACTTTTGAACTCACTGGAACTAGGAAGTGTCGACTTTTTAAAGAGTTC
>NC_056498.1:4530724-4554049 GCF_014905685.2 Nematolebias whitei
TGTTTTCTTATGCGGGCCTCGTGTTCACTTTTAAATTGAAGGACGTATTCTTCAATTTTCTGAGCAAACACTATTTCACTGTCTAACCTTTGTTTGAGGTTATCAGCTTTCTCAACAGCTGCATAGAATGATTCTTTCAGCAAAATTGCAATTTTAGCCAGCTTTTCATAACTTGACTTTGTGATTTCTGTAGAGGTCACACTTTCTGCAACCTCCTTCAGATTGTCCAATAACTCTTTTGGGTTCATGCTCTCTGTCTGATTCATATATGGATGTAAGGACGCTGTCAGAAGCGCTAATGCATTCTCCAAGCAGTCCGCCATCCCTTTTGGGTCAAAGTCTTTTTCTAACACACCTGTCATGTTTTTCACTGTGTAGCAATTTATCTGTTTAAAACAGTTGCAAGCTTCAGATATTTTACAGGTAAATATTTGTATTCAAGTCAATGAGTTTTCACACTATTTTAGCTTTTTGGGTTTACACAGAAGTACTGTTATAAGTCAACTTATTCAAATGTGGGTACCTTTCTCAGGTTTTACCCCAATTCATGAATATTTAAGTAAATGCTCTCTGGCAGTGTTACTTTTATGTGCTTATTTTTCAACAGATATCAGTTACCAAGCTCTTTTTAGTGTATTTTACTCTAAAGCACTGAATTTTTATAAACCTGCACTTTTCTAAAAAGTCTCACAGCAAATCAGTTTAAAGCGTTTTTTAAACCGTTCTGTTCCAGAAATTTGCTATTTTAACAGTTACTCATAGAACTAAGTTGTGAAAAGAAAAAGAAAAGTTGATGATGTATCAGGATTAATCAGTCCTTCCTCAGAAAAACTGTTATTCCTGTTGTCCTCCTGTCAGTGACTTCTATTTAAAATTAAATAGGAAGATTTATTTTTTAGGTGGCAACTTAAACAGAAAAGTTTCTTTTTCCTGATAAGTTTACTCTTATTTAGTGATTTTGCAATTAAACGTGTATTATCTTTCAAGCAAAATGAGTAAACTTTTCAACTCTGTGAATATTTGAACCGTTTCTATTTTTTTAAAAAGTTCCTAACTTTATTTTGTACCTTTATAAGGGATTACCAGTGAATAAAGTCTCTTTGGTAAATGCTCTTTGCATAAATACCTTTATAACTTTTAAAATGCAGGATAACAGTGATTATTCAGCTAGAGGAACGTATATTAACTCAAAAATGCCTTACAGAAAAATAACGTTTAATTTCACTCTTTAAACCTAAAACTGAAGTGAAACTGTGATTTAAAGTTTCTCCAGGAGGGTGTAGTGTTTAGCTTTCTACAAGCAGGAGTCTATGACGACTTCCTGTGACGTTCGGTTGACATCCTGTTGTTAGCCGCTTAGCTTAAAGTTAGCTTCGGCTAAACTCGGTCAAAATCAACATTTCTGAACGAATTTAAGCGTAAACGTGGCGTAGTTTCAACAAGCACGACTTTTTAGCATGAACATGAGTTTTCTGGGACAATATTGCAGCTTTATTTAGTGATTTTAAGCACAGCAAAGCTCATTTCCGACATGGAGGAAGTGACGTGACACGTCACTCATCCGGTCGTTAGCTGTTAGCTTAAAATTAGCATCGCTAGCGTTGTTCAAAAACATCATTTAATGACGGATTTTAAACTCTAACGTGGCAAAATTTCAGCGAGTATGCTTCGAAGAACTTAACCAGCGTATCAAAATACACTTTTAAAGCGCTTTTCAGCTTTAAAAAGCAGATTTTATTTCCCTATGAAAACGAATTTTCATTTCCGGGTCACGTGACTGAAATCACCAATGACAGAGCAGCGCAGGGTTGAGAGGAAATGACGTAGCCACGTCAGTCACTTCTCAGCGAATCAGAGCGCTCCACAACAGCAATCTTCAACCAATCACGAAACGTTAAAGCAAC
Organism: Nematolebias whitei; assembly: GCF_014905685.2. Classification (NCBI taxonomy): domain Eukaryota; kingdom Metazoa; phylum Chordata; class Actinopteri; order Cyprinodontiformes; family Rivulidae; genus Nematolebias; species Nematolebias whitei. Next base: position 4,532,629 of record NC_056498.1, read on the forward strand.
TAGCATGCTAGATTAGCATAAAATCAGTTCGTCACTTTTTCGTCTTTTAAACTGTCAAAATGCACTTTTTCTGTTAAAAAATGTAACGAATCAACTCTGAGCTTAGCTGAGACTTCGTCCAGTCTTTAAAACGTTTATCCATCTATTCAAAATACTCGTTCAAACTTAATAGAACCGAACCGGACCACAGCCGGGTCTTTCAGCAGAACCTCCGTACTTTTAAACAGAATAACGTTTTCCACAGCTCATAAGCTTAGCTACACATAACAGACATACAATTTCAGCTTTCATAAAGACTTATGACACTATTTCAGCTTTCTGTGAGCTCCCAAGCTTCACAGACCAACACGCTTAAAAACATGCAGCGTTTTGACTTCAAAGCGGCGCAGCTTCAGCGCGTTTCAGCACAGCTGTTAAACTGTTACCTTTCTTTATGCCAACATTTAAAAAATCAATCTTTACACGAAATACACAGTTATTTATGAGCACGTTACGGGCCACCAACTGTAGTATGTCATATATGGATATATATTCATACTTTTTCACGAGTTCCTCATCTTTCTGACTGTGTAAATGTCGTGCATTGAATTTAACAAAAATGTAACGAGAGACGTTATTTATCTTTGACCCATCAAATGAATGCGGTCATTTATTTTCAGAATCAAAGTTTAACATCAAACATTTACATTAATTTGGCAAAATAAGAAAATAATAACAGACAAGTTTCACAGATAATGGACTTCAATCACACGGCGGTGATCGAGGACTTTGCTTCAGATATTTCTAAAATATCTGTACTGATTTTAAGAGAAAGCAGAGTTTAAGATGGAAATGGAGATTTATCTTACAGAGAGATTTGTGAGGGAATTAATCTGTTTGACCAGAAACGTGCACGCTCCATCAGATCTCAGCTTGCCCACGGTACACTTGGTCGAAAATAGAACCTTCTACCTGGTTGATGATAAAATCAGCGTCGGCGTAGGGTTCCTTTCTGACTCTTTCAGCGTCTCCGTGAGAACTGCCAAACCCTTAGAGAGTCGTACGAGGTTATCCAAACAGAAATTATAATCCCAAAACGTCTCTGGATCATCCTGAATGCGTTTGCATCCAAGAACTCTGAACTCCTTTCACCTCCTTAGCATTCTCTATCAGACTTCCGACATCAGACTCTGTGCACTCTCTCACTTTAACTCCATCACTCTTCAGCACTCTGTGTGGAACTCTCAGAGCTCTGCAGCATCAGACTCTCTTTAGCTCCATTAATCTTCAGCGTCTGGCTTCAGACTTCAGACTTTTTCGAACCGGGAAGTTGCCACATTTTAAATGAGTTGACTTCCGGGTCAATTTAGAGCTTTCTGATTCGTGGATGGGCCAGAATAGAGGTGTGTTTTGTGATGTAAGATGTTATTAAAAGTCAAGGATTGTTTTAGTGACAAACAGAAAGATTATTGTAGAACTTCAGACTTCGTGGAGTCTCACTCTTATTATCTTCTGAAAAAGTTTAAACATGACATTTCTTCTCAGTAAACATTTTAGTTGACCGAAGACGCGACCTTTAACATACTTACAAAACTTGCTTATTGCAGACAGAAAAATCAAGAAATGCATATTAACCTGATTTCTTCTTAGAATGAGGAATAAAAATCATTACTTACTGTTTATGTAAAATAAAAATGAGTAGTTCTCTTCAACCTGTAAACATTGAGTGAACCAACACAATTTGATTATCAAACATTTGTAAAATAGTAATGATCATAGAGGATTGTCTTTTCTACTTGATTAATTCAAGGAAGAAAGTCTCCAGATGGCTCAAACTGTATTTCTGGATGCAGATCAATGAAATAACAGTCTCTGTTCATCTGATCAGATTTGAGGTCAGATCAGGTTCACTACACATATATATACATATATATATACATATACAATATGTAGTATGACATATCCTGAGATATATTCATACATTAAACGGGTTCACTCATTTTTCTGGACTGTGTGATGTTCGTGCGTTGAATTCAACAGAAATGTAAACGTGAGACGTCATTTATCTTTGACCCATCAAAATGAATGCGGTCATTTATTTTACAGAATCAAAGTTTAACATCAAACATTTACATTAATTTGGCAAAATATGAAAACAACAACAAATAATTAATCAGTTTTACAACCAGGAAACCATACGGCCATGGTTTTCCGTTGCTTCACCACAGACATTAATGAAAACATCTGGATTAATTTTCTAAGCACGGAGTGAGAGTTTAAAGATGGAAAATTGAGATTTATCTTACAGAGAGATGTGTGAGGGAATTTATCTGTTTTAACCAGAACAGCACGCTCCATTGAAATCAGCTTGGCCAACGGTACGCTTGGTCGAAATAGAACTTTTACCTTGCAGACGATAGCTTCAGCGTCGGTGTAGAGCTCTTCTTTTGACTTTTTTCAGCGTCTCCGTGAGAACAGCTAAACCTTAGGAGTCGTGTGAGGTTATCCAAACAGAAGTTATAATTACCAAAATCGTCTCTGGTTCAGCTTGTTTGGTTTAGCAGCATCCATGAATGCCTGCGGTTGCATTCACGGACTCCCAAACTCCCTGCACTCTGGATTCCACAACTCTTGAACTCTTCTGGAACTCTCTGAACTCTTCTGGAACTCTCTGAACTCTAATGTTGAACTAGGAAGTTGCCACATTTAAACGGGCTCCACTTCCGGTTCGTTTGAGAGCCTCTGATTGGTGGATGGACCAGAACAGAGGTGTGGTTTGTGATGTAAGGTGTTATGGAAAGTCAAGGATAGAGATTAAGATTGTTTAAGAACAGACAGAAAGATTGTTGGAGAAAACCAGTCTTAGTGGCGTCTCTACTCCTAGTATCTGCTGTGAAAGTTAAACATGACATTTCTTTTCAGTAAACTTCTTAGTTGACCGAAACCTGAACTCTAACACACTTACAAACTTGCTCACTTTCAAAGCAGACGATCAAGAAATTGAATCATTACTCTGTAATGTACTCTAACTTGATTTCACTTTGAATTGAGGAATAAAAATCATTACTACTGTTTAAGTAAATAAAAATGAGTAGTTCACTTCAACATGTAAACATTGTTTGAACTAACACAATTTGATTATCAAAACATTTGTAAAATAGTAATGATCATAGAGAATTGTCTTTTCCACTTGATTAATTCAAGACAGAAAGTCTCAGGATCGATCAACCTGTATTTCTGGATGCAGATCAATGAAATGACAGTTTCTGACCATATGATCCTAAGGTCACTGATTTGACATCAGGTCAAGTTCACTACATGTATATATATGTAAATGTATATATGTGTATATGTATATATATGTATATGTATATATGTGTATATGTATATATATGTATATGTATATATGTGTATATGTATATATGTGTATATATATATATGTATATGTATATATATGTATGTATATGTATATATGTACACAATTTCAATCCACCTCATGTACCACTTGATGCAAATGAAAAAGAACCTGGAACTTTGAACAGACTGGCTAATCATTAAAAGAGGCCCCAGCAGCACCCATAGAAGACCTCATAAAACACAACAATAAGCTTTCTCTGGTCCACTGGTCTTCGACCAAGACAACTGCCAGAGTGCTCCTCCTGAATCAGAGGGTCAAGAATTGGTTAGAGTGTCCCATCTAACAGCCTGGAGAAAACACTCCTGGGGAGGCTGAAATGTGTGATTTCTTGATAGCTACGCTACCAGTCTACCTTTGTACAAACAGGGACCCCCACCCTTGTCTGCTACTCCACAGGTGTACTTCTGCTTTCCTCAGACTATGCGAGAGTCATCATAAAATGTTTTTTTCTAATTTCCTTTGATTCTAGTGACATTTTATCTCCTTATCTCTTAGCTGTAAGTTCTACATTTATTTGATGACCTAAACATCAATATTTGATATCAGAGCATGACTGTTCATTTTATTAAGAATGTCAATATATTACCCGAAAAACCCTGATAGACAGTCACTGAAGCCTACTGACACTGATTAGTCAAGCACTTGTGTTTTTGAATCGTCACAGGAAGTCAACGCATCTAAACACCACGGAGGAAGTCTTTGATGGATCAAACCCAGCTTTCTAGAATCTTGAACACAGGTTCTCCACCTTGTACGCTCACCTTTGTCTGAGAGGACTCTGTTCAGGATATTGGAGAGGTGGGTCTTCTTTGCTCGGACCCCGGCACTCAGATACTCTCTGTCCAGCAGATCGAGGAAGAGACGAAGCTCAGACACCAGCTCCTCCATCGCTGCAGAACAAAAAACAGTCATGTTTTAAGGTTTTGTTTCAGAGCTGCAAACTTTGACTGAAAACTTTACATCTGCAGGTCTAGCATTCCACAAAGGAATGCATATCAGTCGCTGCCTTCGAGGTCTAGGTTTAAACTAAAATCATCTTATCCAGACAAATTATGAAATTTTTTGCTAATTTGGGCAAACTTTGATAGATAAATGCATGCTCACACACAGACGGGGCAAAAACATGATCACCTTTCAGCAGCAGATCATAAAACAATACAATAAACCCTCATTTATCACATTCCCAGCCCCCTGCAAAAAGTGAAAAACCACGTAGTAGGAATAGTAGTACAAGTAGTAGTAGTAGTAGTAGTAGTAGTAGTAGTAGTAGTAGTTTATTTTAGTATTTATGTATATATTAAGGCTTATAAACACTTCCCACACTCTAGAAACATTGTTTAGAATATTGCAAAACTCTAAACACTCTAAAAGAACACAGACTGTCATGATTTCAGCTCCCTGCCACTTGCCGCTCTCGGCCACCCCCCACTTCTCCGCTGCAATTGCTGGCAGGTGGCAGAGAGCAGAGATCATGAGACACTGCAGGACGGAGCTTCACTCTGCACCTGTGTGCAGCAGGTGTAAAAGAATTTAAAATAATTTATTTTAAATAAACAATCCATGCTGCTCATGTGTCTCATCCATCAATCAGCCAATTTGTATGTCATGTCATATTTCACTTCGAAAAATCGCAAAAAAGTGAGTCCGCTAAAGTCAAACCGCCAAGTAGTGAAGGACTACTGTATAGGCCTGTCACAATAACAAATTTTACTGGGCGGCTCACAAATTATTGCGATAAAAGATAATGTCGTTTGAAATTTGACAATAATTAGTAATTGTCAAATTTAAGAAGAAATGTTGGTTAATTTTGTGTGTAGTACCTTTTTTGACCACCGGATGGCAGTATAAGGCTGTTCGAATCGAAGGATGGATAGTGAGCGAGCGAGCAGCGCATCACTTTAAGAAAAATGGGAGGGAGGCCCCTTGACGTGACATGGGCTGTCTCTCTTAGGGATGTACCAATCCACTTTTTTTCACTTCCGATCCGATACAGATATCTGCTGTTTGGTGTCGATTGATACCGATTCGATGCCGATCCGATACAGAAAAAAACTGTGCTGAATTACCAAAAATGGCTAAATCATGTAATCTGTTTCAGAAACAGGTCCAGATGACATGATATAGCCATTTTTGTTGTTGTCTACCTGGATGTTTGAGCTTACATACCCAATGCTGATTAACTTAAAACATTTGTTTTGTTAAACGCAGACATGACTGTACTGAAATACAAATTTATTGAAAACTCTGCACCATAACAGCACACAAATGCCCCTTTTGCACTGCCCCTAATAAGCCCCAATTCTGGGAACCCTTTTGCATCAGCCCTTTAGCTAGTATATTTAGCTGATTTGAGGCTGATTCAGGACCTCTTTTCGTCCCTGCTTCGCTGGTGGAACCGAGCGAGTCCAGTCGAGCTGAGTCCGGACCGAAACGTGAATGCAGGACTCTGATTGGTCAGGGGGAGGAGTCACTGGATCTCAGAAACTTTTCACTGAGCCGCCATTTGCAATTTCTCTGGATGCGGAGCAGCGGCTGGATCTATTTTTAAGATTTTAAAAACAATAATGACAACGCCGTGTTTAATGCTGAAGTCCAGGTGTTTTTTGTGTTTGGTGACCTATGTAGATGAACAGATGCTCAGATATATTCATCAGTTAACGCGGATTCCTCATTTTTCTGAACTGAATAAAACGTGCATTGAATTTAATGAAATGCAAACGTGAGACGTCATTTATGTTTGACCCATCAAAATGAATGCGGTCATTTATTTACAGAATCAAAGTTTAACATCAAACATTTACATTAATTTGGCAAATTATGAAAATAACAACATAAGCAATCAATCAGGAAAAATCATACGGCCATGATTTTTCCGTTGCTTCACCACAGACATTTATGAAAACTGTACAATTATGATCTTTTACCCACACGGATGTGGATGAGCACTTTACACAGACATTTCTAAAATATCTGGAAGAATTTCTACTTGAGAGAAAAGTTTAAAGATGGGAAAGAAGTTTAAAGAAGAGTAAAAGATGGGGTTTGAGGGAGTATGTTAACAGAACGGCACTCTCTGGGCTTTCTTCAGCTTTTCTTACGGTACACTTCGGTGGTGAAATCGACTCTTTTACCTGGAGATGTCTCAGGCGAGATTCCGTTTAACGCACTCTTCAGCGTCTCCGTAGGATGCTGTTACTCCTCCGGAGTAGCGGCGAGACTGTCCGACACAAGCTCACCTCAGTGGAAAATGTTATAATCCCATGAACCTCGGAAGAGCTCTGTTGTCATGTCAGGATCTTCCCGGCCCCCAGAACTGGGCTTCTCTCACAGAACTGGTTGAACTGTGTATCCAACAGAGCCTCCAACAGCACTCCAGCAGAACTCCATCAGAACTGAGCAGAAACTGTCCCAGAACCGTCCCCCCTTTGAGTAGACCAGGAAGTACCGACATTTTAAAGAGCTGTTTTTCGGTTCATCTGGGAGTATTCCCATTGGCCAGAACCGACCAGACGGGGTGTGTTTTGTGACGTAAAAGGTTAGAAGACAGCAAGAATTGTTATGGGACAGATCAGAAATGTTCTCACAGACAGAGAGAGTTTTGTTTTGGCGCGTTTCAGAAACAGGTGCCAAAACCTCTATATTTACGTCTGAGAGGATTCTAAAAACATGACAGTTCGTTCCAACAACTTGTTTTGCGTTTGACTCCAACCTTGGACCAACTTACACTTGCTCATTCAAAGACAGAAAATCAGAAAATGCATAATTACTCTGTAACAGCTTTAACATGAGTTCTAACTTTGCATGAGAATTTTAAAATCATTACACAGTTAATAAAATTGATTAGTTCACTGCAACATCTAAAATGGTTTGAACTAAGACACTTTGATTATCAACATTTGTAAAATAGTAATGATAATAAAAAAGAGAGTGTTCTTTCACTTGATTATCAAGAAAGAGAGTCTCAGGATGGGTGAACCTGTATTTCTGGATTCAAATCAATAAAATGACAGTTTCTGTCCCACAAGGTTCCTAAGGTCAAGGATTTTGACCTTAGGCTTAGTCGTGACACCAGATTAAGTTCACTACACCGACGACAAAATTTGAGCGAGTGGTGTCACCGCAGAGGATCATACGAGCTGCCAACATGCTGAAGCACGTGAGGCCGGACCCCGAGCCCCGGCCTCGCCTGCTCACAAAGGCCGGATTCGAGCTTTGGCAGGCGGGAGGACCGGGATGGAAACATTTTTTAAAAACATTTTATGTATAAAAAATAAGTTGTTTTTATCACTGAGGATTAAAAATAAATACACGGTGCCGGCTTTATCATGAAATCCTGTTTTCACTTTGACTTTATTAAATAATCTGTTAATTAAAGTTAATTCAACTGAAAAATCATAAAAAGACAAAATTATTGGATCTCTCAGGAATATTTCTCTCAAACATGTTTAAAGAAGAGACACAGCCTTTGGTTCAACTTTATTCTAACACACATATGTACAAATCACAAAACAAGCATCACACTTTCATTTACCATACCATTTTATTTATAAAGCACTTAAAACAGCTACAAGGCCAACCAAAGTGCTGTACAGACAGAACAACAGGTAACAAACCAAGCAAAATACAAAATGAGGTAAATCAGGTTCAAAACACAGATCCTCTGGTATTGAAAGCTACTGAATAGTAGTGGGTTTTTAAAACGGGATTTGAAAAACCGAGAGGGAGGGGGCCTGTCTGACAAGCGGAGGTAACTCGTTCCAAAGTCTTGGTCCTGCTACAGAGAAGGCCCTGTCACCTCTGCGCTTAAGACAAGTTCCTGGAACTGTGAGGAGCAACTGGTCCGCTGACATCAGGGAACGTGGTGGGACATATGGTCGTATCAGAGTGATGGGGGGAGGGGGCGCGCAAAACTGTTCAGTGATTTGTAGACATAAAGGAGTATTTTGAACTGGATTCAAAGGTGAACCGGTAGCCATTGCAGTGAGGCCAAAACTGGCGTAATGTGCTCAAAATCGGGCTGCTGCATTCTGGACCAGTTGTAGTCGTGCAATGGAGGTTTGACTGATACCAAACAGGAGCGAATTGCAGTAATCAAGCCTAGATGTAATGAATGCATGTATTACTGTCTCCAGGTTATTTTTGGACAATATGGGCTTCAGTTTAGACAGCCACCTCAGCTGGAAGAAACATGATTTAACAATCATGTAAACATGATTTAACAATCATGTTTACATGATTGTTAAGTATCAAGGAAGGGTCCATTATCACTCCCAGATTAGTGACTCTTTGTTTTTCTGACAGGGTTAGAGTGGAGAGGTCGATGCAGTGGTTTGTGATCGTGTCGTTGGGATGGAACAACATGACTTCAGACTTCTTTTCATTGAAACTTAAGAAGTTTAAAGCCATCCAGTCCCTGATGTCAGCCAGGCAGTTGAGCAGCGGTTGAATAGAGCATGTACCATTGTCAAGTCAAGTCAAGTCATATTTATTTATAGAGCACAATTTAAAACGTCTTAGGGGGAAGTAAATTTGACAGTCAGCGGCATTTAAAGATTTAAATCAAAGCTAAAAATAATCTGTATACAAGAAACAAAACCACAACGAGTGCAAATAGATCAAATGATGAAGAAAAATATAGAATTTTAAATATAGATATCTTGATGCATGCTCAATAATCCAGGTAGAAAAGTCTAAAAAAGTTAAGTCTGGTCCTCTGGATGTTCAAAAACAAAACAAATCTAGAAACGTTTCTTTTTTCATCCGAAAGACTTCTTCAGTCTGAGGAGCTGTACTCAGCTCAGTCTTTTATAAACAGCTATGAGCTGAATACAGCACCTCAGACTGAAGAAGTCTTTCGGATGAAAGACGAAACGTTTCTACATTTTTGTTTTTGTTTTGTTTTTTGAACGTCCAGAGGACCAGCCTTAACTTTCTTAGATTTAAATATAGATGTTTTTGTAGAATCTGGTCCATCAGATTTAATTCAGTTTATTTATGCAACGCCAAGTCACAACAGAAGTCGTGTCAGGGCACTGAACAGAAATATTCATATATAAAAACAATAATTTAATATTATTTATCTGAGGAGCAGACATAGCAGAACTCTCATTAGCAGGACTTGGATTCTGGACACGCCTCCAGAATCTGTCCTAAAGTGCAGGTGCAAATGCAGGCTGAGCTGAGCCAGGCTGAGTAGGGGTGTGCAGAGTTGGGGCTGGTGCAAATGGGGCATTAAACACACCAAGATCTTCACAAGCTCGGTCAAACGTGTAAAAACAACACAACTTTAATTTGTTCAGTCAGTACGCTAGTGCGTGACGTCACTCAGAGCACAAAGCATAGAATGAATAGATCTGCCCAGTCATGGATCGGTCACATTGTCACCGATATCGGATCTAAAAGTTTTTCCCGATATCGGTACCGATACTGATATTGGTATCGGATCGGTGCATCTCTAGTCTCTCTTTGTTTCGGTTCTAAAAATGGCAGATGCTCAGTGTGGTTTGAGCTCTTTAGCGTAGCATGTTTCACACAATGTTTTTAATTTATAAAAAAAAAATCAGTAAACAAGTTCTCAACTTCTTTTTGCAGAGAAAAACAACTTTTTGCACAAAGGCACAGGTTTCAACTGTGAATTATGGAGCTTCGACAAGACGGGTTTTTTTTCCCGAGGTCAGCCTGTTAGCTTAGCTCGTAGCTTAGCTGCTTTTAACGATCCAACGTGATTCTGGACGGTTAAAACAGATTTTAAAGAGTAAAGAGAAAGGGAGGGGTCAGTGAAGGACACCGGAGTTGAGCCTTTTGTCTTCCAGTGTCTTCAGTAGAAAGAGAGAGACATGAAGAAACGATAAAGCTGATAAATGAAAATGAGGTTGATAATTTTTATTTATCGTGTGATTAATTGATTTATTGTTTATTGCGACAGGCCTTCTACTGTACTGTAGTTAGGAACTATTGGCAACAGGAAATGTGGTCCACATAAAGGAGAAATGTGGTAAAGTTTCATTTGTAATCTCTTTCAGAAAATAGAACATTTTTCTGGCTTAAGGGGATCAAAGCTCCAGGTCATGTACTTCTCCTTCAGTACGACTCTTCAAAAGGACATGGTCAAAATCTGTCAAATGTTTTGTTATCCATTATTTGTCATGTTCTGATTAATGTTACACAAACTAAATGTTCAGCCATAATTTGTACGTTTCAGTGTGTTTTGGCTATCAAACATCAAACACACTAAAACCAAGGAAAACAACTTTACACGTGTGTAACTTCAGCAATTTATTTGTAGTAATTGACAGCAATTTCAATGAAAACATAACTTTACCGTACAAATCATGATGACAAAATGACTAGATACTGTTAAAAATATTTTAGGAGAATGTTTCTTCTAGAAAAATCTTAGTACAGTCATAATTTTTTATCTTCTTCTTTTGGCTTTTCCCTCTTCAGGGGTCTCCACAACGAGTCATCTTCCATCTCACTCTGTCCTCAATCCAACTACCTCCATGTCCTCTCTAATCCATATATCTCCTCTGTCTTTTTCCTGGCAGCTGCATTTCTAACATCCTTCTACCAGTATACCCACTGTCCCTCCTCTGGACATGTCCAAACCATCTCAGTCTGGTCTCTCTAACTTTATCTCCCAGTTGTTCAACCTGTGCTGTACCTCTGATGATCTCATTCCTAATCTTATCCATCCTTGTCACTCCTAAGAAGAACGTCAACATCTTCATTTCTGCCACTTCCAGTTCTGTCTCCTGTCTTTTTGTCCATGTCTCTGTCTCCAGACCATACAACATAGCTGGTCTCACTGTCTTGTAAACTTTTCCTTTGACCTTTGTTGACACCTTTTTGTCACAAATCACTCCTGAAAATTTTCTCCATCCACTCCATCCTGCCTGGACTCTCTTCTTCACCTCTTTATAGTGGACCCCAAGTCTTTGAAGTCCTGCACCTTTGTGACCTCTGCTCCTTGTAGCTTCACTGTTCCACCTCCTCCCTCTCATTCACACATGTACTCTCTTAAGGCCCCCACATACTTGGGTGTAATTCACTCTGCAGAGGTCTGCGCGTACCCGATTAGACTCAACGTGGACCGGAAGTGGACGTCTGCAAGCCATGTCCGTGCAAAGATCAATTTTTACGACTGTGTACACATATTCGGTGTCACACAATAAACTGCACGGCGACAGATTGTTTTGTATACAACACCAAGGTACAAAAAATAAATAAAAAATGAATGGGACGTGTATTAAATTGCCCTTCTTCATCCCTGATCTGGTTTAATGGCCTTTTCTTTTGTTGTTTTTCCAAGAGGCGATCTCTTCCTCCTCTGCTGATGCCATGAGTGAAATTGTTAGAAATTAAAGAATTTGTCACGAGAAAATTAAAATCAGGTCCAGCATGACTGCGGGAGGGTCTGGAGGTTTCCTGGAGGGCCGGTTTGATGTGTGGGCAGCAGGGCCAGCACTCCCCGTTTTTTTTTTTTTTTTTTAAGAACTTTTTATTAACATATAAACACAGAACACCGCTGCAGCTGCTCCTGGGCTGCCATCTGCCTCTACCCAGGGCCACTGGCAGCTCTCTTTTTTTGGACCTGTCAATCAGTTCAGTAGGTGTGTCAGCAAATGACCAATCAGCAACCTCAATTTACCCGAAGGTAAACGCCCCTTGCCTGCAGAGCTGGGCTGCAGCCCATCAGAGTGTACGCTCGAGTATGAAGTCTCAATCGTCTGCAGACAGTGTCCGCGCAGCTCACAGAGTACACACAGTATAGAGTATGTGTGAGCCTTTACTACGGCTGACTTTCATTCCTCTTCTTTCAAGTACATACCTCCACCTCTCTAAGTTCATAATATAAGCAAAAAAATAAAAAATAACAATCAGCACTCCTATGATACCTAAAACAACTTCTTAATGGCTCAAAATTTGAAAAATTAAGGAAAACAAATAACAAAATAACTATTAGACTCTGAGGTTTCTGCACTGTCTGACAGTAACAATAAAACAAGCCATCATTTTCATCACACACATCAAATAAGGCTTCTGTGAGCCAGTTGGTCCTCATAAATCAGCTGGTGGATTTAATAAGCTTGGTTTTCTGGGACAATGTTGCCATTTCTCAATCAACTCTGTTGTCCATACTAGCCCATGCTGCTAAACACAAACCACACAACAAATCATGTTGCCTTTATTTTTGCTCTGTGGTGCAATGGTGTCAGCTGAGCTGCAGAACTCCTTTAGGAATGATGGTTCTGCTCTAAACCAGTGTACCGTACTTTCCAGTCTATAAGCCGCTATTTTTTTCACAGGCTTTGAACCCCGCAGCCTACAACGCTGTGACTAATTTATAGATTTTTTATTTTATTTATTTATCCATTTTTTGATGGCAGTAATTTCATTCAATAAATATTTGCGATACTATAGTATTTTTCCAAGTACTGCCAGTCACATAACCATGAGTCAGAGAGTGAGCGTCTCATCATGAAGTCCTGTGAGAATCAGCAGTCTGTGTGTGTGAAAAGCAAACCAATGTCTATGAAACACACTCTGGCGTGTTGCATGTGTCCTCAGATGACATTAGGTATGTCCTAAAATAATCTTAACGTGTTAAAGAGAAGACAGGAAGTCATTCAAATTGCTGCAGCCTCAACAACCACCTGAAGCCTTTTGCCATATTAGGAGGGTTTTGTTAATCTGCTGCATGCACTCAAGAACAGTTGCACAAAAAATCCCGAAAACACTTAGATCAAACGAGATAAGCCTTATTGGCACACAAAGAAAAACTCACACATGAAAGGCTGCATTCCCATTCCCTTTAAGAGGAGGAGCCCAGGGAGAGACGCAGCTCAGTGTTGCCAGATTGGGTGGTTTACCGCAAATTAGGAATGCGCGAGATATACGGTATATGGTAGAAACGAATCGCAGTAATGCTGTGTCTGAAGTAAAATCAGAGTTGTCAGTTTAATCGTTACTTTTTTTAAGTTGAAAACTGTGCGCAAGTGGCGTTAGTCTTTTCTTCGAGGGTTAAGTAGCGAAGCTACAAGCTAACTACAGCCGGCTTGCTGTAGTGTTGCCGTATTCCCACGCATGCGCAAAACGCTGCGTTTCGTCGAAAGTTGTTTTTTTTTCCATCGAAAGTTAAAGTAAGTGTTGGTCAGCTTTAGAGAAACCTGCTCTCTGATCTGTGAAAAGAACGCCGTGTTGTGTGATGTTACTGCGAGACCCTCTGGTCAAAGCCACAGACTCATTTTGTGTCAGCTCTTCATTAAAGCAGGAGTCGTCGCCCACTAGAGGGTTGGAGGGTGAAGTGTTTCAGTGTAAAATGCTGCTCTGTTGCTGTTCATTTCTTAAGTAAGACTGGAAACTGTTGAGTTAACAACATATTTTTTTTGTTTAAAACATGGCTAAAACTACATGTGATCTCTTTTGCACTGTTTTGCACTAAAAGAAAGAAGCCTAATACTTTATTTGTTTATTATTTAAAAACTCTCTGGACCTAGTACTGGAATTTTCTTAATTCAAAATATATGATGGCAAAAGGACAACCTATGCTTTTTTTATTTAACAAGTTTTATACCAAAAACATATTGCAATATATATTGTTATCGCCACCCTTCACAATACATATTGTGATATGAATTTTATGCCATATCGCACATTCCTACCACAAACTGGGTGGTTTTCTTTCTGATTTTGCTGGTAAAACTTGCTTTGGGTGGGTGGGGATAATTTGGGTGGACTTGGAGTCAGATCGGCGGTTTTTAAGTTAAACTGTTAAACACATTTCAAACAATCATTCATCATTATTGGTTCAAGGCTCCCCTGACCTTTCTCCATCACTGATTGGCTATTGTCATCTGCCAGGGCGTTCACAACAGAGAACTGGTGAGGCAGTTTTAGTGTATGTCGGAGCGTCCGCCATATTGGATGTGGCAGAACTGCCGGTCAACAAATAAAGAAAATGCTGAACTTCATAAAGCACTGTTCTACAAAGTGTTTTATTTTAATGCCTGTCATTCACACACACACTAATATATTTGGAAAACAAACAGGCACCAAAGACGACATTTGTAACTTTTAAAGTGATTATAAAAAATGTTTACTCCTAAATTATTTAGGTCAAAGATAAGCACTAAACCAACGTACTGTATGTATTCTTTTGAGTGTTTACAACTACTAATGTGTGTAACACTATTACTGTGGTGATGAATACAGAAATTTTCATATTGAACATTTAATCTGTGTCTATAATAACCAGATCCTGAAATGTGACGTGTTGATTTTCTGAATAAAGAACACAGACATTCCCATTTAACTGATTTTGACTAATCACATCGATGAACATATAAACACCAATATATCTTTACAGGGGATGTGTTTGGGGAATTGGGTATGTGTGTATGTATGTATATATATATATATATATATATATATATATATATATATATATATATATATGAATGTACACACACAGACATATACATATATATGTCTGTGTGTGTGTGTGTGTGTGCACACGCACGCACACACATGCACCTGTGTGCAAAAAAAGTGTACACTAGTGTACAAAACAGCAGCATTTCACCAAGATTTCCTTTAATTCCACACATTTCTGTGTCAAGGTTGGGAATAATATATCCGGCTCATTACCTCTTTCTTGTGGGGTCCCACAGGGTTCGATTCTTGGACCCCTTCTGGTCTCACTTTATTTGCTCCCACTAGGGTCCATCCTGAGGAAACATGGTCTTTCATTCCATTGCTATGCTGATGACTGCCAGATCTACCTGCCTTTGAAACCAGCAAATGTTTGCTCCATTCACCCTCTGTTAAAATGTCTGGACGACATTAAGGCCTGGATGGCTTCAAACTTCTTAAGTTTTAACAATGACAAGACTGAAGTCATTGTCTTTAGCCCTAGCTCAACTGCCGCCACTGATCCTGTCAACCTGGACTCTCTTCAGCCATATCTGAAACAGTCTGGTAAAAATCTCGGGATGGTTTTAGACTCTGACTTCAAGTTTGACAAACAAATCAACTCTATTCTGCAGAAAAGCTTCTTCCAACTCAGACAGGTAGCTAAGCTCAAGCCAGTGTTGTCCAGACCCGACCTTGAGAAACTAGTCCACGCCTTTGTCATGACCCGATTGGACTATTGCAATGCACTGTATGCTGGGATCAGCCAGGCCTCCATCTCATGTCTTCAGCTCGTCCAGAAGCTGCTGCTCGGCTTTTAACTGGAACTCGTAGGTTTGACCATATTACTCCAGTTCTGTCCCCCCTTCACTGGCTCCCTGTTCGTACGAGGATAGTCTTTAAAATTCTTCTGTTGACCTTTAAATGCCTAAATGGCCTCGCACCCCTTCACCTCTCTGAGCTTCTGGAACCTTACGTTCCCTCTCGGGCCCTGAGATCATCCGATCAGCTGCTTTTGGCTGTTCCAAAAACAAGATTGAAGCTCAGAGGAGATCGAGCTTTTTCAGTCATGGGCCCCAAACTCTGGAACAACCTGCTCCCAACATCAGGCAGGCCACGTCCCTTCCTCACTTCAAATCTCTGCTAAAAACACATCTGTTCTCTCAGGCATTTCACGCAGTGTAAATTGATCTAGTGTTTTTTAATCTGTTACCTTATGTTTTAAATGCTTTTTATTAATTCTTCAGTTATTATTAGTGTATTGTATATATATGTTTATATATTTTTCTCTTTAATTTACTCATTGATTGTTGTTGTTTTTGTTGTTAAGCACTTTGATCACAGATTCTGTTTTAAATGTGCTCTATAAATAAAGTTGACTTGACTTGACATTTACAGTATATTTCTCACCAAGTTTGTGTAAATTCATCTGTGGGTTTTAAAGACATTTTAACTTTAATGCGCTTTAACACACAGCCTCAGATCGGCACTATAACCACTAGACTATTTTTACTTGTGTTCAACACTCCTCATCTAAATGATGTTTCTCATGAAGCTTGAGGACAATAAGGTGTGGGGTTTTAAAGACATTTCAACTTTAATGCACCTGAACACACCACGTCTCTTACACCTGCAGCGTCTTACAGAGTCACAGTTACTGCAAAGCTAAGATGCTACAGAAGTAGCACTCCACTTCCCTCAGGCATACTCCTAACATGAATATATGTTTATGATCAACCCTCCACGTCAACAACTGCTCGCACTAAACTCGATAAGCTGGCGAGTAACAGAGTGTCTCAGCTGAGTGAAGCTCAAGCTGTGAGCGATCTCTGCCGAGGCAGGAGATGCAGAGGAGAAACATTGCAGGCTGCTGGAGAGACGTAGGCAACCAGGAAAACCTGGAGTGGACTTTTAGTGGTTTGAGTATTCTACTATTAATCAAGTGGAATGGATTTGTTCATGAAGAAAGAGAAACAGCGCCGACTGAACTAATGTTACATAGTAATAGGTTCAGGTCCACATGAGAAATCATTTCAGTCCGGATCCGGACCAGAGTCCGCCATTCAGTGAGCTAGGCTCTAAACATTCTAAAAGAGCACAGAATATCATGATCTCAGCCACCTTAAGCGCTCTTGGCCACTCCCACTTCTCCACTCTGCACAGAGAACAACTGCTCAGCTGCAGCAGGAAGTTTATCCTGCAGTGTGGGCTGCTGCACAGAGGTGCAGGAGGTGCTAAATAATTTAAAATTATTTATTTATTTTTTAAATTCCATGCAGATTGGGCAGCTCATCCATCAATCAGCCGTTTGTGTGTCATGTCCAATTTTATTAAAAAAATCCGTGATAGAGCGAGTCTACGATAAACGAACCGTGAAGTAGCAAGGGACTACTGTATTTGTCATAGGCACAATGCAATGAAATGCTCAGGACGAGAAGAACCATCTTGATCCACCAAAAAAAACAAGAAATACCAAAGCATGCAACAAAAATACAAAACAAAGCCCAAAAAAAGTCAAAACAAAAACAAAAGGAACAAAAAAACAGCAAGTGGAAGTGCAGCTCCTGTCAATAGCTTTGTTTACATGGACATAAGTAATCGGATCAAACGGCCGTTCGAAATAAAAACGTGTCATGTAAACGCCCTGTTCGGGTTATTTTTTGTTTATTCAGCGTGATCCGAAATAATTTGTGATCAGAACGAAACGGGTGGTTTACGCCGAATCATAACCCGAACGGTGCACATGTAAACACTTGATCTGTTCGTTTTTATCTGATGGTGAAAAACTGACCTGACTGTGCATGTGTGACTTTGTCATTTCCGCCTGGCTAATGCTAATAATATTAGCATGTTGGGGAAATAAAACTGGTCGGTGAGCGACAACATTTCTACTAGAAACTTTGAAAGAGCTCAAAATGATCTGTATTACCTGTAGCTGTCAGGGAGAGCAGCAACGTCTCCACCATCATCAAAACCTGTCGTGGGTCCATTTTTGGTGCTCAGGTTTGTTTACGTTCACCCCAGAAGTAAACCGGAAGTAGAACTACTTCTTCTGTGTTTTTTAAGGAGAGTTTACCACTCTGCACATGTCAATACTTCTGTTCAGAACAAAGCCCGCTGCATGTAAACATAGCTAGTGCTACCATACTGCGGCGCACGTGACGTCACTCCCCATGAACATGAAGCTTACATGACTTTCACTACTTCAGTCTGTTTTCCTCTTTATGGCTCCATTTTTTCATTCAATCAACCTTTATGCGGTGGAAGTGGTCTCCAGCTACAAGTACTTGGGTGTACACATGAATGACAACCTCAGCTGGAGCAACAACACCACCAGCCTGATCAAAAAAGCTCATCAGAGTCTCTACTTCCTCAGACGGCTGAGACGAGCTGGTCTGGGAAGCTCAGTCCTCACCTCCTTCAGTGTGCAGTGGAGAGCATCCTGTGCTCCAGCATCAACATGTGGCATGGAGGCTGCACAGCTGCAGAAAGAAAAGCTTTGAAGAGAGTGGTGAAGGCTGCACAGAAGATGTTGGAGTCAGTCTCCCCACCATCACAGACATCTACAGGTCCTTCTCAAAAAATTAGCATATTGTGATAAAGGTCATTATTTTCCATAATGTAATGATAAAATTGAAACTTTTATATATTTCAGATTCATTACACACCAACTGAAATATTTCAGGTCTTTAATTGTTTTAATACTGATGATTATGGCATACAGCTCATGAAAACCCAAAATGCCTGTCCCAAAAAATAAGCATATCATGAAAAGGTTCTCTAAACAAGCTATTAACCTAACCATCTGAATCAACGACGTAACTCTAAACACCTGCAAAAGATTCCTGAGGCTTTTAAAAACTCCCAGCCTTGTTCGTTACTCAAAACCACAACCATGGGTAAGACTGTCGACCTGACTGCTGTCCAGAAGGCCATCATTGACACCCTCAAGCAAGAGGGTAAGACACAGAAAGAAATTGCTGAACAAATAGGCTGTTCCCAAAGTGCTGTATCAAGGCACCTCAGTGGGAAGTCTGTGGGAAGGGAAAAGTGTGGCAGAAAACACTGCACAACGAGAAGAGGTGACCGGACCCTGAGGAGGATTGTGGAGAAGGGCCGATTCCAGACCTTGGGGGAGCAGCGGAAGCAGTGGACTGAGTCTGGAGTAGAAACATCCAGAGCCACCGTGCACAGGTGTGTGCAGGAAATGAGCTACAGGTGCCACATTCCCCAGGTCAAGCCACTTTTGAACAAGAGTGCGTCAGAAGCATCTCTCCTGGGACTGTTGCTGAGTGGTCCAAAGTCATGTTCTCTGATTACAGTAAATTTTGCATTTCCTTTGGAAATCAAGGTCCCAGAGTCTGGAGGAAGAGAGGAGACACAGAATTCACATTGCTTGAGGTCCAGTGTCAAGTTTCCACAGTCACTGGGATGTCATGTCATCTGCTGGTGTTGGTCCACTGTGTTTTATCAAGCGCAGGGTCAATGCAGCTAGCTATCAGGAGATTTTGGAGCACTTCATGCTTCCATCTGCTGAAAAGCTTTATGGAGATGAAGATTTCATTTTTCAGCACGACCTGGCACCTACTCACAGTGCCAAAACCACTGGTAAATGGTTTACTGACCATGGTATTACTGTGCTCAATTGGCCTGCCAACTCTCCTGATCTGAACCCCATAGAGAACCTGTGGGATATTGTGAAGAGAAAGTTGAGAGACGCAAGACCCAACACTCTGGATGAGCTTAAGGCCGCTATCGAAGCATCCTGGGTCTCCATAACACCTCAGCAGTGCCACAGGCTGATTGCCTCCATGCCACGCCGCATTGAAGCAGTCATTCATGCAAAAGGATTCCCGACCAAGTATTGAGTGCATAACTGAACATGATTATTTGAAGGTTGGCGTTTTTTGTATTAAAAACACTTGTCTTTCATTGGTGGAATGGAATATGCTAATTTTTTGGGACAGGCATTTTGGGTTTTCATGAGCTGTATGCCATAATCATCAGTATTAAAACAATTAAAGACCTGAAATATTTCACTTGGTGTGCAATGAATCTGAAATATAGGAAAGTTTCATTTTTATCTTTACATTATGGAAAATAATGACCTTTATCACAATATGCTAATTTTTTGAGAAGGACCTGTACACCTCTAGATGCAGGAAAGAGGGCCACCTGCATCATGAAGGACCCCACTCACCCAGCACACACACTTTTTCACTGCTCCCCTCAGGAAGGAGGTTGAGGAGCATTAAGTGTAGAACCACTAGACTGAGGAACAGCTTCTACCCTGAGGCTGTTAGACTCATGAATCTCTAACCAGAATAATCACTGTGAAAAAAAATCACATCATGTTGCTGCTGATCTGTTTCATGTTGCTGCTGATCTGTTTCATGTTGATGTGTTCATGCATGCTCATCTGCTCACACAGACTCATGTTCATGCTGCTGTTCGACGTAATGTTTTTATGTATTAGTGCTGAGTGTATATTTAGTTGATGTTTTTCTTAGTTCATATCTTAGATGTTATCATTGTTTTTCTTTTACATTTTATTGTTGGATGTAACTGGGACCCTGTGTATATAATTTCGATCCACCACATGAGGTGTGAATGACAAAGAACTTCTGACTTTATTTATACAGGGTGGTCTCATTGAGCCTCGAGGAATCATTTACAAGAGAGACCTGAGAGACAAAGAACACAGATGAGGTACAGACAATAGACAATCAAATAAAAGCATATAAGGTGAAAGGTAAATAGAAGAAATTATATCAAAACAGCTACATTATAAAGCTATTTAAGGTACTAAAAACAGTGCAATCTGCTCAATCCTTCTCCTCCACTGCGGTGGTCACAAAGACAAAACTACGTGCGTGTGTATGTGTGTGTGTGTGTGTGTGTGTGTGCATGCACGCGTGTGTGTGTGTGAGAGAGTGTGTGCGTGTGCGCATGCACATGTGTTTATCATTAAAAATCAAAAGTAAGCACAGAAAACACAGTGGTGTGGAGAAAGACCACCCTCAAACAAGGCCTGAGGGCAAGAAAATAAAGTGCAACCAAACACCTCATACCTCGTCTCCTCCCTAAACAATCAGCCTCTTTCTGTACTTCCTTTTCTTTGAGCTCTTATGTTCAGCTCCGTCCCTTCCTCCCTTTGTCCTCAACATCAAACTGTTGGAAACATTTTCATCGTTCCCTGCCAGAGTGAAGGGAAAATTATTTCTGTCTGTTTGCAAAATATCCCATGAACAACTAGACACATTTTATTGAAACTTGTGAGTAGTAATCACTAGAACATCTACAACTGTGTAATTTCTGGAGTTAACCCAATTCAAGATGGCTGCCACATCCAGCTGACCTCAAAAAACATAAAAATATCGACCATTAACCTAAAATTTGATGTGCTAGTACACGAAAACACATTATTTGATTGTGAAATCTCATCATGGCAGATTTCTTAGCTGTAGAAAAATATTTTAGCTACATTAACAGCTTCATTCGCCACATTTACATTACCAGCTACAGTAGCAGGTCCAGTAGTGCATCTACAACAGCAGCTACAACAGCTGTGTCTACATTAGCAGCTATAACAGCTGTGTCTACATTAGCAGC
>NC_056498.1:4554059-4557963 GCF_014905685.2 Nematolebias whitei
AGCTGCATCTACAATAGCAGCTACAATTGCTGTGTCTACATTAGCAGATACAACAGCAGCATCTACATTAGTGGCTACAATAGTTGCATCGATATTAGCAGCTACAAGAGCATCATCTACATTAGCAGCTACAATAGCTGCATCTATAACAGCAACTACAATAACTGCATCTACAACATCAGCTACAATAGCTGCAGCTACATTAGCAGCTACATTAGCCACACTTACATTACAAGCTACAGTAGCAGGTCCAATAGTGTATCTACATTAGCAGCTAAAATTGGTTTCAGGAAACAACACAGCACAACCACTGCTTCAATGAAGGTTCTTAATGACGTTGTTGAAGCATTGGATGCTAAGGATTATTGTGCTACACTTTTCTTAGACATGTCTAAAGATTTTGACACTGTGGATCATAACATCTTGTGTCATAAACTCTCAGAAATCGGTTTCTCAGAACACACCATTTGGTTGGTTCTCTAACTATCTCTCAGACCAATGTGTTCAACACAATGGTACTTCCTCCAGTTATTTAACAGTCAACAATGGTGTACCACAAGGCTCAGTCTTAGGACCCACCCTCTTTACAATCTACATAGGTAATGTAGGTCATAACATCCCTGATGCATCTGTAGTGAACTAGGCCTGAGGTCAAATCCTGACCTTAAGGACCTTATGGGACATAAAATGTCATTTCATTGATTTGAATCCAGAAATACAGGTTGACCCATCCTGAGACTTTCTTTCTTGAATTAATCAAGTGAAAGAACACTACTTTCTATTATCATTACTATTTTACAAATGTTTGATAATCAAATTGTGTTAGTTCAAACCATTTTTAAATGTTGAAGTGAACTACTCATTTTTGAATCAACTGTGAAACAGTAATAACGATTTTTAATCCTCATTCAAAGTGGAAATCAAGTTAGAATATGTTACAGAGTAATGATTCAATTTCTTGATCGTCTGTCTGAAATGAGCAAGTTGTGTAAGTTGGTCAAAGTTCAAGTTTCGGTCAACTGCAAGTTTACTGAAAAAGAAATGTCATGTTTAACTTTTACAGCAAGATACTAGAGAATTGACTCCACGAAGTCTGAGTTCTTCATAATATCTTCTGTCTGTTCTTAAACAATCTTAATCTTTTTCCTTGACTTTTAATAACCTCTTACATCACAAAACACACCTCTGTTTTGGTCCATCGACCAATCAGAAAGTTCTCAAATGAACCGGAAGTGAGCTCTTTTAAAAGGTGCAACACTTCCTAGTTCACGCAGTTCTGCAAGTGGTTCCAGCTCCAGTCGAGTTCTGGAGAGCTCAGTAGTTCTGAGAAGTTCTCGGCAGTTCTGGGAAGAACGCTGAGGAGAACGCTGAGAGAATGCTGTGAGTTGGTTCCGAGAGTTCCAGAGTTCAGAAGGCTGGAATTCAGGATGCTGGAGGAAGAAAAATAAGCTGAACGAGAGAAGATCAGGGAATTATGAAATGTCTGTTCTGGGATGACCTCACGACTCCTGAGGTTTAGCTGTTCTTACGGAGACGCTGGAAGAGTTGAAAGGAAAGCTCTACACCAACGCTGAAACTATCATCTGCAAAGGTAAAGAGTGGATCTCAACCAAAGTGTACCGTTGGGTCAAGCTGGTCTAGAAGGAGCGTGCTGTTCTGGTATAACAGACAAATTCCCTCCCCATCTCTCTCAACTTAAACTTCAATTTCCATCTTTAAACTCTTCTATCTGCTAGCAAATTAATCCAGATATTTTTAGAAATGTCTGTGGTGAAGCAACGGAAAATCATGGCCGTATGGTTTTCCTGATTGTAAAGCTGATTAATTATGTTGTTATTTTCATGTTTGACAAATTAATGTAAATGTGTGATGTTAAATTTTGATTCTGAAAATAAATGACCACGTTCATTTTGATGGGTCAAAGATAATTAACGTCTCACGCTACATTTTTAACTATTCAACGCACGACATTATACAGTCCAGAAAAATGAAAGAATCCGTTTAATCTATGAATATATACAGCATATGTTCATCTACATATTGGTGGCCCGTGACAGGTTCATAAAATGGACTGTATTCGTGTGACAATTGAATTACATGTTGGCATGAAAAGAGTGCAGATTCTGCGGTGTGAAACGCAGCGTTTTGAGCTGCGACGCTTGGAGAAATGCAGCGATGTTTGCAGCTAGTGATGTTTTGAAAGCTGATATTGAGAGTCAATATGTCTGTTTAAAAGCTGAATTTGTACATCTGTTGTGTGACAAAGTTGATGAGCTGTGAAAAACGTGGATTCTGTTTAAACGGACGGAGGTTCTGCTGCAGACCCGGTTCTGATCCGTTCGGTTCTGATAAGTTCGAACGAGTGTTTAAATAGATGGAGAAACGTTTTAAGGACTGAGCGAAGTCTCAGTGAAGCTTTGAGAGCTTATTCGTTACATTTTTAACAGAAAATGGTGCATTTTGACAGTTTAAAAGACGAAAAGTTGACGGACTTTTTCAGGCTAATGTTACACGCTAGCTGGAAAAACGATCTGTGATTGGTTGAAAACGGCTGAGTTGGGATGCTTTGATACGCTGAGAACTGAGTGATGTGTCTGCGTCACTTCCTCTGAGTCAGCGATATAAGAACCCATCCCCGTTGCTGTTCTGTCATTGGTAGATTCAGTCACGTGACCCGGAAATGAAGCTCGTTTTCATAAAGAATTTCAATCTACTGTTTAAAGTTGAAAAACGCTTTAGAGTTGGATTCTGATCCGCTGCTCCGTTTCTTTGAAGCCTAATCGCTGAAACTTTGCCACGTTTGAGTTTGAAATCCGTCATTAAATGGTGTTTTTGGACCACGCTAGCCAATGCTAATTTTAAGCTAACAGCTAACGACCGGATGTGTGACGTGTCTACGTCACTTCCTCTGATGTCAGGTTGTAAAGCTCGGTTGCACCGAAGCCTTTTCTGTGCTTAAAATCACTAAATGTGCCGTGCCACATGTCCCCAAAACTCATGTTCATGCAAAAAAGTCGTGCTTGTTGAAACAACGCCACGTTTTAGCTTGAAATACGTTCAGAAATGTTGATTTAACAGAGTTTAACCGAAGCTAATTTTAAGCTAAGCGGCTAACGACAGGATGTCAACAGAACGTCCACAGGAAGTTGTCATAGGCTCCTGCTGGTAGAAAGCTAACACTGCCCCCTCCTGTAGAAACTTGAAATCACAGTTTCACTTCGTTTTAGGTTATTTTTGGTGAAATTAGACGTGCTTATGTCTGCTACGGGCATTTTTGAGTTAATAAACGTTCCTCAAGCTGAATTATTACTGTTATCTTGCATTTAAAAAGTGATTAAGGTATTTATGCAAGAAAGGCATTTACCAGGACATTTTTCATTCATTGAATTCCTCAAACGGAGGTGCAAAATGAAAAATTAGAAACTTTTTAAAAGATACGGTTCAGATATTCACAGAGTTGATAAGTTTACTCATTTGCTGGAAAGATAATACACGTTTAATTGCTAGATCACTAAATAAGAGATATATCAGAAAAAGGAAACTTTTATGATTTGTTTTTACCACCTGAAACACTACATCTTCCTATTTAATTTTTAAATAGAAGATAATGGCAGGAGAAGAGGAGTATAACAGTTTTCCTGTTTCACACAACCTGGTTTAAGGAGTAGCTGTTAAAATAGCGAATTTCTGGAAGTGAACGGTTTAAAAAATGTTTTAAACTGTATGTTGCTATGAGACTTTCAGAAAAATTGCAGGTTTATAAAAATTCAGTGTTTTAGAGTAAAAAACACTGAGAAGCTTGGTAATCTAGTATCTGTTAAAAAATAAGCACATTAAAAGTAACACTGCAGATTTTTGGACTTCCGCTTCCGGTATGCCCGAGTAGAGACGCTTGCAGACTACG
>NC_056498.1:4558063-4565122 GCF_014905685.2 Nematolebias whitei
TGACCCTTGCCTTGACCACGACCACGCTTTTGCCTCAGCCCTCGTCTGCTTTTGCTCATCTGATCAGGTACCGACTCATGCTCTTGTTTTTTGACTCTCTTTTTGGATCACGTACTGGATACTTCTGCTGAACAACTGACTTCACGGTATGAACTCTGCCTTTCCCTTCTGACTGTTTTTTGGATCACGGATTAAAGGTCAAGCTCATTCTGTATCACGGACTTATCCTTATCCCTGAATCTGATTCCCACAGATTCATTTCCCCAATTAGTCTCTTTCCCCCTGCATCTACTAACCTTTATCTTTTAGTTGCAAGCCTGTTGGACTCCGTTCCAGTGGACCTTAACATCAGTTCTACTTCTACTGGCAGCCCGCCACTACAACACTACCCAATCATGAACTACCAATCAGAAGATCGGAACCAGCCCAGAACCAGACCTACTCCAGAGTTTTACTTTATTTCACAATAAATCTTTTAACCCTCTCAGTGGTTGTTGTTGTTGTTTGCGATCCGGCCTCTGGTTCATGACAACTTCCTGTGAAACTAGCCATGTTATTGTTTTCATATTTTGCCAAATTAATGTAAATGTTTCATGTTAAACTTTGATTCTGTAAATAAATGACCGCATTCATTTTGATGGGTCAAAGATAAATAACGTCTCTCGTTACATTTCTGTTAAATTCAATGCACGACATGTACACAGTCAGAAAAATGAAGAACCCGTGAAAATGTATGAATATATCCAGCATATGTCATACTACAGCATGAACCCAAAAGAGTTAGTGGATGAGCTGATGGAGGTTGCAGAGAGTGTGACCTCTACAGAAATTACAAGGTCAAGCTATGAAAAGCTGGCTAAAATGGCAATCTTGCTGAAAGAATCATTCTATACAGTGGTTGATAAAGCTGACGACCTTGAGATAAGGTTAACCAGCGAAAAAGAGGTGGTTCAGGAAATTGAAGAACACTTCCTTCAATTTAAAAGTGAACACGAAGTCCTCACAAAAAAACATTCTGAACAGATGTTTCAATCACAGCAAGATGCACGTGCAGAAGTTGATTCACTGAACAGCAATATACAGTTACTTAATGCATCACTATCTGAAGCCAGGGATGCTAAAGAGCTGTTGTCCAGAGAATACTTTGCATTAAGACGGGATCACGTTGTGACAGTGTCACAAGTTTCCCGCTGCAAAGCTGAGATAGATGTGCTTAAGACACAACTTTGCCATGCAGAAAGGAAAGGTGGTGAGAGGCGTGAACAGGATGTGGAGACACACTGGGTTTCAAACCAAAATCTCCTCACATCATACACCCCTCCATACATACCTAAGGTGGTAGGGACAGACCTGAACAGGTCTCCTCTACCAAACATGCAACAGAGAGCATTGAAACTTCCTCTTTCAATAGATGTTCTGCTAAAACTCTCAAAATATGTACAACGCTTTGTACCTGGACCGATGGGTTCAACTGGAACAAAAGCGTACCTGAAAGATCTTGAATTCAGATTGAAAGGTTATCCTAATGCTACGGTTGAGGATAAGATCAGTCTGATAAGGCTCACTTCAGACAGAGAAGTGTTCACCTTCATCGAGCGTCTACCTGATGCAACGAGAAGGGATTACAACCTTCTGTGTGAAGCTTTGATCAGAGAGTACGACCCCTGCACGGGACCTGCTGGTTTCCCAGCCGCTGACAAGGTCACGCAGGGCAAGAATGAACATCCAAAGGTTTATTACAAAAGAATCTTCCAAGCTCATTTCGGTTACAGAAATGAAACCGGAATGGAGGAAGAAGAAGGTTTTAAATTTGTTTTCAGCAAAAATCTCCACACTGACATACGCATGTCAGTACAAATTATGGCAAATTTCAGAGAAAAATCCATCAATGAGATTAAACAGTGTGCTATGAATGTGTTTGAGGCATGTTCTCATGCTAAGACGCCCATAGAGGTGTTTCCTGGTATAAAGGTTAAACCCCACTCCCTAGAAATGGAAGGATGGAGTGTATCGCCTCCACCTCCTAAAACAGGCGAGAAAAAGCAGTATTTTCAAACTAACAAACCGCGTAATGAAGGTGCACGTTGGGACAAAAAAGCTCCTCTTTCAGAGGATGAACGTGATTATCGTAAGTGGGATGTGCGTAGGACGCAAAGATATGGGATCCAAGAGGACCCATATTATCAGGGGAAGTCAGAAGAGGAACCCCCAAAAGACGTACCTAACCGTCCCCCACCTCGGACGAAACGAACCGAGGCGAAAAAAATCACAAAAGTTCCAGAAACATGGCCCTACACCTCTGAGCTCGGAATAGACAGAGAAACTGCGCAGGTTTTTAGAAACTTTGATACACGCTGAAATGGGATACCGACCTGGAGCACTGTGTAGTGATGTGATCGCTACTAAATCTGAAGGCGCGAATGACAACATTACAGATGTCGGTGGAACACACCAAGACATTATTGTTGTTGCCTTCAACAACCCCTCATAGGACGAAGGGGGGGTAAACTCACACACAAACGATGATGAGTCATCGCAAGCTGAACACTCAGAATCTGATTTTCATGATTTTGAACTAGGCATTCCAGTTCTGGGAGGACTCCCAGATAACCTGGTACCGAGTCAAGAAACTGGGCCAGTATGGTTAACAAAACCAACACAGGCCATAGCTCTTTTCTCAACCGATGACGTCGACCAAGGACCTCAAACCTCTGGTGTCTTACCCATAGACAGGTCCGACGACTCAGAAAAGGAATCGTTGGAGCTCCCCAAAGAGCAAGAACCCTTAACAGTCTCATCACAGATTGAACAGGTAGTCGCCCAAGCCGACGCTCTGACATCTGATGAAGAAAGAGACAAACTTCGCCAAGTTCTTTTAAAATATGAAAAGTCATTTTCACCTGACCCAGACATCATCCAACTTCAGAAGTCGGATGATCCTGCAATTAACTCGATAATACTGTATCTGACTGACCCAGACAAATACACTCCATCAAAAGGCGAACTGGATTCCAATCCAGACCTTAAAGTCCTCTTTCAGCTGCGCAAACAGTTAAAACTACTCAAGGACAACCTAACTTTAGCTCATGGAGCGACGTCCTCACCCGTGTTCGCGGTCTCCCATGACCGAAGGGGGGTGACGCCAGTTAGGATAATGCTACCAGACGCGATAACGTGAGCAAATCTGACATTCAGAGTGAGTGGCGCACCGAAACGTCGTTTTCTAGTTGCTTAATCACTGCTTTTGTCAATGTTGAAACGTTGTTTTACTGGTTGCTTAGTCACTGTTTTTGTCGATGTTGAGACATCGTTTAATTGGTTTTTGGTATTGTTTCTGAACACCCCAAGCAAGAATGAATTTTGTGTGTAGTTAAGTTAGAGACTAAGAGGCCTTTAACCATGCCAACATGCAGTTCATTTGTTAAAATGTAATCTTTGCGGAGTCAATGTAGATTAATGCTACCTTAAGTACCATAATCTACATTGGTCTCACAACGCTTAAGCCAAACCTACTCGAACAATTCTATTCGAGGGTGTATTATGAAATTCTTTATCAAAAGGGCTCGTGAACGGTCGGCACAGATATTCAGACAAGAAGGAAAAATAAAACACAGAGGAGGCTGTTACTGCTAGGAGTAATAAGTGTCCTTTATTAACCTGCCACAGAAAACAGCCAAGCAAAAAACATGTACACTCGTACACTCTTAACACACAAATTGATATGAAATAACTTCTCACCGTGACACTGGCCGGGAAGTCGTTTTCGACCCAGGTAAAGAAGAATCACATCAAAATGGCGTATGGCACCAGCGCGCGGCTGATCCACACAGGACTTCCAAAGATTAAGTTGCCTGTCACACTTCCTCTTATACCTTCTTCCCTGACCGGATCGCGTGAGAGCAGTGATGGTTGTCAGGAGGGCAGATTTAATTAAATCTGTTTTCCCATCTTCAAAGCAGTCTGTGCAACAGAGCGATGGCTTCATCCTTCAAAACCTGGGTCACTGTAACCTTAAGATTGGGCCCAATCTTCTGGTTAGAGCATCCCCCAGATTACTCCAAAACACATCTGCAGCACAGGAATGACTGAATAAGCAGATAAGCTGCATCAAAAGTGAGTATAAGTGTGTTTAAATAAGTGTAATATAGGTATAGATTGACATAAAAGCATTAAAATAATCATTTCTATATCAGAGGGGATAGCTAATTCTTTTTGATGAGTCTCGCCATAGACTTCCAAAAACATTTATGGGGAAACTAAACACCCAATCTCAAGTCGTTCGTCTAAAAGACAACAGACAATTGAACCAAACTATATTTTACCATGTAAAGCTAACTTAAACCAAGTTAGGAATGGAAAAATAGTTTGGAACACTCTTCTATAGGTATAAATCCCTATAGTTACCCTTTTCAGCATGTTTCCATCCCTTAACTGGTAGCTGTAGCTGTTCCCAATCATAATAGCTTACACACCAGGTGCATATAGTTTAAGGCCTTATGTAAAATCCCCTTCATAAGCCCACCTTAAACCACATAATTGCATGCCACATTGAACCAGAACGGCACAGACTGGACGTCGCCCAGAGACGACCTTCGCTGGAGGAGACCTACAATCCTGACGTTGGTCTCCACTCTTCATCCAGTGGCTGCATCTTCAGTTCAATCCAAGGGAACCCCTCTGTATGCTGATCATTCAACACTTCCATTCGTTGTGGATTTACCGTTGTGGATTACATGACGTTTTCCAATGGATTACAGACTCTGTTTCCAAGGGGTTAAAGCATTGCTACAATGGAATTACCAACAACATTATGGAATTACCATCAACACAATGGAACTACCAAGAACATTGTGGAATTACCTCCTTTGACTTTTGTTTTCCTTGCTGGATTACATCAAGCTCAAGGACATTCGAAGGCATAAGTTCATGTTGGAATTCATCCCCATGGACAGGCGATTTCCAAAGGGGGGACTGTAGTGAACTAGGCCTGAGGTCAAATCCTGACCTTAAGGACCTTATGGGACATAAAATGTCATTTCATTGATTTGAATCCAGAAATACAGGTTGACCCATCCTGAGACTTTCTTTCTTGAATTAATCAAGTGAAAGAACACTACTTTCTATTATCATTACTATTTTACAAATGTTTGATAATCAAATTGTGTTAGTTCAAACCATTTTTAAATGTTGAAGTGAACTACTCATTTTTGAATCAACTGTGAAACAGTAATAACGATTTTTAATCCTCATTCAAAGTGGAAATCAAGTTAGAATATGTTACAGAGTAATGATTCAATTTCTTGATCGTCTGTCTGAAATGAGCAAGTTGTGTAAGTTGGTCAAAGTTCAAGTTTCGGTCAACTGCAAGTTTACTGAAAAAGAAATGTCATGTTTAACTTTTACAGCAAGATACTAGAGAATTGACTCCACGAAGTCTGAGTTCTTCATAATATCTTCTGTCTGTTCTTAAACAATCTTAATCTTTTTCCTTAACTTTTAATAACCTCTTACATCACAAAACACACCTCTGTTTTGGTCCATCGACCAATCAGAAAGTTCTCAAATGAACCGGAAGTGAGCTCTTTTAAAAGGTGCAACACTTCCTAGTTCACGCAGTTCTGCAAGTGGTTCCAGCTCCAGTCGAGTTCTGGAGAGCTCAGTAGTTCTGAGAAGTTCTCGGCAGTTCTGGGAAGAACGCTGAGGAGAACGCTGAGAGAATGCTGTGAGTTGGTTCCGAGAGTTCCAGAGTTCAGAAGGCTGGAATTCAGGATGCTGGAGGAAGAAAAATAAGCTGAACGAGAGAAGATCAGGGAATTATGAAATGTCTGTTCTGGGATGACCTCACGACTCCTGAGGTTTAGCTGTTCTTACGGAGACGCTGGAAGAGTTGAAAGGAAAGCTCTACACCAACGTTGAAACTATCATCTGCAAAGGTAAAGAGTGGATCTCAACCAAAGTGTACCATTGGGTCAAGCTGGTCTAGAAGGAGCGTGCTGTTCTGGTATAACAGACAAATTCCCTCCCCATCTCTCTCAACTTAAACTTCAATTTCCATCTTTAAACTCTTCTATCTGCTAGCAAATTAATCCAGATATTTTTAGAAATGTCTGTGGTGAAGCAACGGAAAATCATGGCCGTATGGTTTTCCTGATTGTAAAGCTGATTAATTATGTTGTTATTTTCATGTTTGACAAATTAATGTAAATGTGTGATGTTAAATTTTGATTCTGAAAATAAATGACCACGTTCATTTTGATGGGTCAAAGATAATTAACGTCTCACGCTACATTTTTAACTATTCAACGCACGACATTATACAGTCCAGAAAAATGAAAGAATCCGTTTAATCTATGAATATATACAGCATATGTTCATCTACACATCCATACATTTCTACGCTGATGACACAGTTATTTATTGTCGAGCTAAAACTGTTAAGGCTTTCCAGCTTTTGAAATCTGCATTCAACATCATCCAGACAGATTTGTTCCACCTCAAACTTGTCCTAAATGCAGACAAAACCAAAGGGATGCTTTTTTCAAACAGGAAGTTGGTCCCAGCAGTTCTTCCTCTGATGATTTCATCCTCAAATGGTGTCCCCATTGAGTTTGTTGATTCCTATAAATATTTGGATATCTTGGTCGACTCACATCTCTCTTTTAAGCTCCATGTGGAAAACTTAGTAAAGAAATTGAAAGTTAAACTGGGTTTCTTTTTCAGAAACAGATCCAGTCTAATGCCCCTTTCGCACTGCCCCTAAGACCCAACTCTGCTCAGCCCTGCACACCCCTACTCAGCCTGGATTTGCACCTGCACTTTAGGACCGATTCTGGAGGCGTGGCCAGAATCCAAGTCCTGCTAATGAGAGTTCTGCTGTCTGCTCCTCAGATAAATAATATTAAATTATTATTTTTATATATGAATATTTATGTTCAGTGCCCTGACACGACTTCTGTTGTGACTTGGCGCTGTATAAATAAACTGAATTAAATCTGATGAACCAGATTCTACAAAAACATCTATATTTAAATCTAAAAAGTTAAGTCTGGTCCTCTGGAC
>NC_056498.1:4565222-4575153 GCF_014905685.2 Nematolebias whitei
ATTTAAATCTAAAAAGTTAAGTCTGGTCCTCTGGACGTTCAAAAACAAAAATGTAGAAACGTTTCTTCTTTCATCCGAAAGACTTCTTCAGTCTGAGGAGCTGTATTCAGCTCATAGCTGTTTATAAAAGACTGAGCTGAATACAGCTCCTCAGACTGAAGAAGTCTTTCGGATGAAAGAAGAAACGTTTCTAGATTTGTTTTGTTTTTGAACATCCAGAGGACTAGACTTAACTTTTTTAGATTTTTCTACCTGAATTATTGAGTATGCATCAAGATATCTATATTTAAAATTCTATATTTTTCTTCATCATTTGATCTATTTGCACTCGTTGTGGTTTTGTTTCTTGTATACAGATTATTTTTAGCTTTGATTTAAAGTTTAACTTTGATTTAAAGCTTTAAATTAAAGTGCAATTCTTGTTTTGTGATTTGTACATCTGTGGGTTGAATAAAGTTGAACCAAAGGCTGCGTCTCTTCTTTAAACATGTTTGAGAGAAATATGAGAGATTCAATAATTTTGTTTTTTTATGATTTTTCAGTTGAGTTAACTTTAATTAACAGATTATTTAATAAAGTCAAAGGGAAAACAGGATTTCACGATAAAGCCGGCACTGTTTATTTATTTTTAATCTTCACTGATAAAAAAAACAACATATTTTTTATACATAAAATGAAAAAAAAAAAAAAAAAAAACGTTTCCACCCTCTGTCCCTCCATCTCGGTCCTCCCGCCTGCCAGGGCTCGAATCCGGCCTTTGTGAGCAGGCGAGGCCGGGGCTCGGGGTCCGGCCTCACGTGCTTCAGCATGTTGGCAGCTCGTATGATCCTCTGCGGTGACACCACTCGCTCAAATATTGTCGTCGGTCACCAAACACAAAAAACACCTGGACTTCAGCATTAAACACGGCGTTGTCATTATTGTTTTTAAAATCTTAAAAATAGATCCAGCTGCTGCTCCGCATCCAGAGAAATTGTAAATGGCGGCTCAGTGAAAAGTTTCTGAGATCCAGTGACTCGTCCCCCTGACCAATCAGAGTCCTGCATTCACGTTTCGGTCCGGACTCAGCTCGACTGAGCTCGCTTGGTCCCACCAGAGAAGCAGGGATGAAAAGAGGTCCTGAATCAGCCTCAAATCAGCTAAATATACTAGCTAAAGGGCTGATGCAAAAGGGTTCTTTCTGTGGTGGGCTGCCCAGAATTGGGGCTTATTAGGGGCAGTGCAAAAGGGGCATAACTCTGAATGCTAGGAAACACCTTTCATCTGTGACCTTCCTTCCCTCCATTGATTACGGTGACATTATTTACATGAATGCTCCTACAAGTACTCTGCAGATGTTGGATGCTGTCTATCATGGTGCACTAAGATTCATAACTGGCTGTGATTATCGTACCCACCACTGCACCCTGTATTCACTGGTTAACTGGACATCATTAACTTCATGCAGACTCTCCCACTGGTACATTTTCATCTTTAAATCACTTCTTGATGAGGCTTGCTCTCTGCTCTTTGAATTGAGAAAGATCCTGGGATGAAGAGCGAAACGTCTTCTGTTACAAATAAAGTCCAGTTGTTTTTGTAATGAACGTTTTTTGAATTCATCATGTCTTGGATGACTGAGAATCTTCACCAGCAACATCAATGGGAGTAAAATTAATGAAAAAATAATACACTAATGATAATACTGAAGAATTGATTAAAAGCATTAAAACATAGGAACACAGAACAAAAATATTAAATCAACTCACACTGTGTGAAACGCCAGAGAAAACAGATGTGTTTTAGCATAGATTTGAACACAGGAAGGGAGGTGGCCTGCCTGATGTTGGGGGGCACATTGTTCCAGAGTTTGGGACCCATGACTGAAAATTCCCGATAACCTCTGAGCTTGAGTCTTGTTTTTGGAACAGCCACAAGTACCTGATCGGATGATCTCAGGGCCCAAGAGGGAACGTAAGTTTCCAGTAGTTCAGAGAGATAAAATTATTGCATCTACAGTAGTGATTACAATAGCTGCATGTACGTTAGCAGCTAAAGTAACTGTGTATACATTAGCAGCTTCATTAGTAGCTACATTAGCTATGTCAACGCTTATTGATGAACGATTGGAGAGCCTGTCATTCCCCGATCTGTTACGGAAGCACAATCTGTACTGTTGCTCATTTGCGCATGTGCTAAAAGGAATACTTCCGGGTTGCACGGATCGCTGTTGAATATGCTAGATTAAGGAAAATGTACTAGTATAATTCTGTTTATGAATAATAACTGTCTTAATTTACTTAGAAAAGTATGTGCTCTATATCCGCCGATTTTCATGTTGCTAATTTACGCAACTCGCATTTCTGTTAAAAGTCTAAATAAAGGTTAAATGAATGAAAAACATTATTGACATATTTACGTCATGGTTAAAATGATATGCATGTTCACCACTGAACGGTGCTGTTTCACCATGGAAATAGTTCATTCTGTATCTTGCAGGGTTTTTCTGATTCAGCCCAAGCTGGGGGTCAGGTCTAATGCGTCATCTTAACCAATAATTTGTAAAGGAAATACGAGTGGCGTAAATTAGCTACGTACATGAAGATCGGTGGAGATAGAGCACATATTTTTCTAAGTAAATTAAGACAGTTTTTATTCATAAAAAACGGCGATCCGTGCGACCCAGAAGTACACTACGGATTGTGCTTCCGTAACAGATAGGGGAATGACAGAGCCTTCCAAACAAAATAATTAAACTCTGCACCCTGAAAACACCTAGGGAGGGGGCTTCAACTTTCCAAAGCTCAGCATAAAAAGGGTGTTTTCCTATATACTGTATATTTAAAAAAATGGGGGGGGGGGGATGCAGCCATCTAGTGGTGGTTTTTATTTACACAACTCTTCATAACCACTGAAATAAAGTATGCACTTAAATTGGTGATAATTTCTTAATTATT
The DNA here is from genome assembly GCF_014905685.2 of Nematolebias whitei. Lineage (NCBI taxonomy): Eukaryota > Metazoa > Chordata > Actinopteri > Cyprinodontiformes > Rivulidae > Nematolebias > Nematolebias whitei. The sequence goes on from NC_056498.1 coordinate 4,568,159, forward strand.
ATAAACCAAAATTATAATTATTTCCATGGTGAAACAGCACCGCTTTGTGAAGATTAAACATATGCTGACCAAAAGTAAGACCGTTTCTTGTTTCCCTTCTTTTTTTCACAAGAAATCTATTAAAGCAAAACAAATTTTTAGGACGGGTCAAATATTCCCAGTTCAGTTCAGTGTTTGAGGTCTTTTCCATTAGTATTTCGCACCTGCTCAGCCCTCGTATTTTAGCCCGGCTTCTCGAGGGGTCCAAGCGAGCCGAGCCGTGACGGGGGGAGGAGTCTGTGGAGTCTTTCCAAAAAAACCCGATACTCCATTTTTTCTCTCCCGCTTGCCATTAGCTATAACTCGAGGAGCGTATCTTTTAGTATTTTGAAGATATACAAAAACAATAATATCAAAGCTGTGGTCAAATGCAGAAGTGCAGGTGTTGTTGTGCTTGGTGGCCGAAGAAAAAAGTCAAAGCGAGCTAGATGGAGCGATTGGAAGGTGGTTTGGACACGGCCACCGCTCTACTTGAATCATTTATAGAAGATGGTGAGTGTTTTCTAACTTTAAACATATTTTAAGTTACTCATCCCATCGGTTCTGAACATATTTTTAACTAACAAAAGAGGCTGACGCCATAATAGGACAACATTGGTGCTACGATGCTAAGCTAATTTGCATAAACACCAACTGTCCTCCGGTCCCATTTCTCACTGTATTTTATCCAGAACATATTTCAGCGTGTGACGGTTCATCTCTAAACTCCACATTAAACCCTCCAAGCCTCCCGGCTTCTGCCCCTGCTCCATCAGTGGAGTCTACACCTGACAGAGCTCCATCACAGCCCAGCTGCACCTCACAGAGCAGCACAACGCTGCAGCTTCTGTGCTTGGTAAGAACAGATGCAACATGTTCCATATCACTTTATTTGTGCCGATAAGGACTTGCTTTTATTTTATTTTTAAAGTAAAAAAATAAAATGTTAAATAAATACTGAATCAGAGTCAAAGTTTCTTTGTCATACGCACCACATGTTGAACATGTGGTGGGACGAAATTCTATACACAAGGTCCCAGTTACAGACAACAACAAAATGTAAAATAAAAACAATAATCCAAAAAAGTTCAATCTGGTCCTCTGGACATTCAAAAAAAAAAAAAAAAAAGCAAAACAAAGCAAAAAAATATAGAAACGTTTCGTCTCTCATCCGAGAGACTTCCTCAGTCTGAGGTGCTGTATTCAGCTCAGTCTCTTAAACAGCACCTTCTCAGAGTGGATCAACCAGTTTGCTGCTGACAACCAAAACCAGCTGATCACATGCTCAAGAAGGACCATCAGCCTAACAATGGATCATTAGCACACTGATGGCTGTTTACTGTTCACAGAGGGCTGAGTGATACTAGCAATCACAGCATTGTAAGAGGGGGACAGTTGAACCTGGAGGCCTCCACCCCTGTTTAATGATGGACGATTTCTTTTCACAAAGATGGCCTCCTTTACTCCTCTCTCAAACCATCGTTCCTCTCTGTCCAGGATGTGCACATCTTCATCCCTGAAAGAGTGACCGCTGGCCTGGAGATGAGTGTAGACCGCAGAATCCTGGCCTGATGATGTTGATCTCCTGTGCTGGTCCATCCTTTTGGCCAGTGGCTGTTTAGTTTCCCTGATGTAAGACTGATCACAGCCCTCCTGACACTGAACAGCATACACAACTTTACTCTGTTTGTGCCGGGGGACTGGATCTTTGGGATGAACCAGTCTTTGCCGTAATGTATTTTGGGGTTTAAAAGCCACTGGGACGTTGTGTTTAGAAAATAAACGTCTCAGTTTCTCTGATACTCCCTCAACATACATGGAATGACCACTGGTCTGGGTCTGGGTTCCTCCTTTTCACCTGTTGGCTGACTGGAGTCCTGTTTGGGTTTCTTCTCTGTTTTCAGGAAGGCCCAGTTAGGATATCCACATTGCTCTAGAGCCTGTTTTGTGTGGGATTTCTCCTTCTGCCTGGCTCCTGAGCTAGTGGGGATGCTGTCTGCTCTGTGATACAGAGTCTTGATGACTCCTAACTTATGCTCCAAAGGGTGATGGGAGTCAAACTGCAGTTTGCAGTTTGACTCCCATCACCCTTTGGAGCACAAGTTAGGAGTCATCAGCCCTCTGTGAATAGTAAACAGCCACCAGTGTGCTAATGATCCATCGTTAGGCTGATGGTCCTTCTTGAGCATGTGATCAGCTGGTTTTGGTTGTCAGCAGCAAACTGGTTGATCCACTCTGAGAAGGTGCTATTTAAGAGACTGAGCTGAAAACAGCTCCTCAGACTGAGGAAGTCTCTTGGATGAGAGACGAAACGTTTCTATATTTTTTTGCTTTGTTTTGTTTTTTGTTTTTTTGAATGTCCAGAGGACCAGACTGAACTTTTTTGGATTTTTCTACCTGGATTATTGAGCATGCATCAGGATAAAAACAGTAATAAGATCTAAGATATGAACTAAGAGAAATATCAACTAAAAAAACATCTACTAATAATACATTTAGCACTAATAGCAGTAAACAATCAAAACAATACGTCAAACAGCAATATGAACTCGAGTTTGTGCAGCCTTATGAATATATAACACTGTGAAGAATCACATCATGTTGCTGCTGATCAGTTTCATGCTGCTGCTGATTTGTTTCATGTTGCTGCTGATCTGTTTCATGTTGCTGCTGATCTGTTTCATGTTGCTGCTGATCAGTTTCATGTTGCTTTGTTCATTTGTGCTCATCTGTTCACACAGACTCATGTCCGTGCTGCTGTTCTGCGTATTGTGTTTATTGTTTTTATACTATGAGTGCTTAGCATATTTTTAGTTGATGTTTTTCTTAGTTCATATCTTAGATCTTATTACTGTTTTTCTTTAATATTTTATTGTTGGATGTAACTGGGATCCTGTGTACATAATTTTGATCCACCACATGAGGTGCAAATGACAAAAAAATCTGTATCTGTATAATACTTTGATTCATATATCCACTGTTATTATTATATTATTTTTAAATCAATTTATTTTTCATTTTCTTATTTTATCAGTTTATTATTATCATTATAGCTGGTATTTTTTTATGTTACTCAAGCAGATGTAGTTTAGTAAGTACAACTGCTTTCTACCCACCTGTTTTAACAGCACACTCAAAAAGTCAAGTGGAAAAATCACATTGGTGCCGTGAATCGTGTACACGCAGCTGGATGAGCCGCTGCATTTCTTTAACATTTAACAAGATAACCACCTAGAAACAATTATTTGTATGCTCGAAATTATGGCAAAGGTGCGTCTCAGTGTAACCTTTGCTTAATAAATGCACTTTAATGGTTAAATTAGCTGTATTTATCTGGGGCAGTGCAGCTGATTCAACTGGCTCCGAGCAGCTCTTCAGAACAACAAACTGTAGCTGCACCTTTCTTTGTTTTATGCATTTATTCAAAAACAGTATGTAGCTTGAATTAACCAGCTTTTTCTTATTTCTAGGTAAGAGAAAGACAAAAGAGTCCAGTAAAGAAAAGTCTTATTTCATCACTGAATGAACATGAAGAACTGAACCGGACACAGCAGGAACAACACTTGTGTCTTCTTCTGGATGAAGCCCGTGAGACAAGGGACAGACAGATACACAATCATTAGTTGGATGCAGTATTTTTTATTTTTCTACATTTTTCACTTCTTACTTTTCCTATTAAACATTTTTTTTCTTAAGCGGTGTCCTTGAACATTAAATTTCCTAAACAAATTTTACAATGTTAAGTGCATATAGTGTTTGTTTAAATTCTTACTGGAAGTTGAGAAGAATTTCCAATTGCATTTGATCTTTAATGGATCCTAAGAAAAGATGACCAGAATCTGCTCAATTGTTATAAAAGTATTTTTTTGTTTGTTTCCAGGGTAAAGTCAGACAAATAATTGCTTAATAGTTCATCACTGTAATTTTTTTCTTCACTGTACTTCTATAAAAACATTTAAATTTTGGCCAATTGTATTTTAAAGATGGTAAGCAAATTTAAAAAAATATGTATAATATGTATCTACATTTAACTAGATAGATGTATAGTAATTAATATGTAGTACTTTTATGTTTTTAAATTTAATGAAACACAAACCTTTAACATTTAAGGCCAAATTTTAACCACATTTTCCATTTGCATTTGACCTTTAATACCAGAATCTGCTCAACTGTTATTACTTTATCAAGTTTTTGGTTCTAGGATGAAGTGAGACAAAAACAGTCAAAAGTTCAGAAAAGACAGTTATCAGTTATCATTTATCAGTCATCATTTATCGGCCGTACAACTTGGGCTCCTGAGAGATTCAGCTGAAAGCCCTGGTGAACCTCATGTTTTTAAATTTAATGAAAGACAAACCTTTAAAATTTAAGGACAAAATTTAACCTAATTGTTTTCAAGTCTGTAGTTTATTGTAAAAATTTCAAACATTACAGCACAGTGGGATGTTTTGCAATTTTAACATGAACCTTGTGCATATCTGTAAATAATAAAAGTGAAGATTTTTTAATACATCTTTATTGTAAAAAATCTATACTAAAATGAAAAACACATGGGTTTAAAGTAGGGCTGCAACAACGAATCGATAAAATCGATAAAAATTGATGATTAAAAGCGTTGGCAACGAATTTCATTATCGATACGTTGTGTCGTGCGATTATGCATCTTTCACGGCGCTGCAGAGCCGTTTCGTTTTGTTCACGGGCAGTTCATTGTCAATGCTGACTGACTGAATAAAGTTTAAAAAAAAAACTGCAGCGCGAGTTGAACAGAGCGAGGGGGGAGCAAAGCAGTGGCGGTGTTTTTAAAGGAAATTTAAGTAAATTTTACAAATGACCGACGCAGCGAAAACTGTTCGACCCAAGTCCTCCAAAGAGTGGGAGAACTTCACTAAGATAAAAAATGAGAAGCATGCAGCTTTGAAAATCACCAACACGACACAGGAGAACCACGGAGATAAAACGTAAACATGTCGGAGTCACGAGGAGGAGGAAGGAGCAGCAGCTGATACAACATGTCTCACTCCCAACTCATGTGTTGCAGGTGAGTCTCTACAATTTAACACTTTGTTCTGTTTCAAGAGAGAAAACGTAACATCAGTCTGTCTGGTAGATGAAGCTGTTTGTTTGTTTGTTTGTTTGTTTATCTGATTAATGACGGTGATAGAGAACGTGTGTTACTTTTTATTTAATTTAATTGGAACAAGCAGTGTTTAAATGTGATTTATAAATAAATCTAACACAAAGATTAAAATAACTTAATGATTAAGCTTCAACTTTTAATTTGCTGGCAAAGTCTGAAAACACTGCAGGTATGGCAGGATGAATTGCATTTAAACAAGAATTAAAGTAATTTATTACATCTACTCAAATGTGTGTAATTAAGTATTTTATATATATATGTGTGTGTGTGTGTGTTTAATTGCTCTTTTAGCTACTTTTGCCTGAACCTAACGCTGTAAGTGAAACAAGGCATGTCTTGAGTTGCTGTAAATTATGCTATAATGCATATTTACTCTCTCATTCCAGAAAACAACAACAAACAACAACATCCTTCATGATGGACAGACATCATAGACGCCACAGCAGCAACTGTCTTCACTGAAACATCCTGAACGTGATCGTCACTGACATGAGGCCTCTGTCGATGGTTGAAGACGAAAGCTTCGCTACAATAATCCACACTTTTAATCCAGGTTACAATAATCCACACTTTTAATCCAGGTTACAATAATCCACACTTTTAATCAAGGTTACAATAATCCACACTTTTAATCAAGGTTACAATAATCCACACTTTTAATCCAGGTTACACTCTTCCCTCAAGGACACATTTTACAAAGTAGCTACATACTGTGCAGGTATAAAGACACATTTGTATATATTTTTGTGTACATTTATTTTTTTTAAGCTATTTGACTAACTTATTTTTTATTATTCAATATTTTACTAACAGAATAGTAAAATAGCAACCTGTTTTTTGTGTGATTTGCTATGTCAGTCAAATGTTCAATTTTAGAATAAAGGGGTGGAAATTAAAACGTTGTGGGGTTGTTTGCCGATTCATCGATTAATCGAAAAAATAATTGGCCGATGAATCGATTATTGAAATAATCGTTAGTTGCAGCCCTAGTTTAAAGCAGGCAGGGAAGGCAGTAAGGTAGGATTATGAATCAGGTTTAAAAGTTACAGCTCATGAGGTACTCCATTAGAGCATGACATCTCTTCCACAACATGTGACAAAACCTTCAGGATGTTCTTCTTCTAATACGTTTAGTGGTGGCTAGTAAGTAGCTTAAGGGAGCACTACCGCCACCAGGTGGTAAGACGAGTTGGATTCTAGTCCCCGCCTACAGAGCCGGTCCAGAAGTGTAAATGGAAACACAACGAGACACGAGCCGATCTGAACCGACCCAAACTGACCTGATCCGCACCGTAACTGTGGAAAAGGGGCAAGAGACAAACAACCAGTCAAACCTAGGAACAATTTAGTGTCATCATTTGGTCTATCATGGAGGTTTTTGGTCTGTGCAAGGTAACCGGAGAAAACCCACATGTGCACAGAGCAAACATGAAACCTCTCATAGAAAGGAGGGCAAACCTCCCAGCTTGGGAGATGACCTTCTCGCTGAGACAACAGCTCTAATTACTATCCCACCCAGCAGATAATGTAACGATTATAAAGAAAAACTGGTGTTTTTAGGCAATATGTTTCAAACTTTCAACACTAACAAGGCACTGAATACAAGTGACTGTCAGTAAAACATCGACTTCATTGTCACAGATTAACTCACTGTTGTGTTTGTGGTCAGCTAACAGAAGGTCACATCTTTTGAAACAAAGTCTCATTTAACGGAAATTCTCCACTGACTCACAGCAGTCCTACTGAAAACTCTCCTCTAGTTTCCTGATGCATGCTTAATAATCCAGGTAGAAACATCTAACAACGTTAAGTCAGGTCCTCTGGACGGTTTCTTCTT
>NC_056498.1:4575253-4579172 GCF_014905685.2 Nematolebias whitei
TGTGTGTGTGTGTGTATATATATATATATATATATGTGTGTGTGTATATATATATATGTGTATATATGTGTGTGTGTGTGTATATATATATGTGTATATATGTGTGTGTGTATATATATGTGTATGTATGTGTGTGTGTGTATATATATGTGTATATATGTATGTGTGTGTATATATATGTGTATATATGTATGTGTGTGTATATATATGTGTATATGGTATGAAGTTTATTCATTTTAAAAAAAGTACAAAACAATTCCATAACAATATATAAAAAAGATACAAAAGATTTAAAATGAAAGGCAGCAGAAAGAAGAAAAAATCTTATTATATCTGCCCCTTTTTTCAAACAATTATTTCAGACATATTAATTTTCAAGTAACAATATATGTATGTGTGTGTATATATATGTGTATATATGTATGTGTGTGTATATATATGTGTATATATGTATGTGTGTGTATATATATGTGTGTATATATATATGTGTGTGTGTGTATATATATGTGTATATATATATATATGTGTGTGTGTGTATATATATATATATATATATATATATATATATATATATATATATATTATGCTGTCAGGGGCTTTATGCCCCTAGTAGGGTCACCCATGGCAGACAGGTCCTAGGTGAGGGACCAGACAAAGTGCAGCCCAAATACCCCGATGATGACACAAATAAATGGACCTAGTGTTCCCTTGCCCGGACGTGGGTCACCGGGGCCCCACTTTGGAGCCATGCCTTGAGGTGGGGCACGCGGGCAAGCGCCTGGTGGCCGGGCTTTTACCCATGGAGCTCGGCCGGGCACAGCCCGAAAAGGAGACGTGGGTCCCCCTTCCCATGGGCTCACCACCTGTGGGAGGGGCCAAAGGGGTCGGGTGCAATGTGGGATGGGTGGTGGCAGAGGGCGGAGACCCTGGTGGTCTGATCCTCGGCTACAGAAGCTGGCTATTGGGACGTGGATTGTCACCTCACTGGTGGGGAAGGAGCCTGAGCTAGTGTGTGAGGCTGAGAGGTTCCGGCTAGAAATAGTCGGACTCACCTCTACGCATGGCTCGGGCTCTGGAACCAGTTTCCTTGAGAGGGGCTGGACACTCTTCCACTCTGGAGTTGCCCCTGGTGAGAGGCGCCGAGCAGGCGTGGGCGTACTTATTGCCCCCCAACTTGGTGCCTGTGTATTGGGGTTCACCCCAGTGAATGAGAGGGTGGCCTCCCTCCGCCTACGTGTGGGGGGACGGGTTCTGACTGTCGTTTGTGCTTATGCACCAAACGGCAGTTCAGATTATCCACCCTTTCTGGAGTCCTTGGAGGGGGTACTGGAAAGTGCACCTTCTGGGGACTCCCTTGTTCTGCTGGGGGACTTCAATGCTCATGTGGGCAATGACAGTGAGACCTGGAGGGGGGTGTGGTTGGGAAGAACGGCCCCCCTGATCTGAACCAGTGGTGTTCTGTTGTTGGACTTCTGTGCTCGTCATGGATTGTCAATAACGAACACCTTGTTCAAGCATAAGGGTGTCCATATGTGCTCTTGGCACCAGGACACCCTAGGCCGCAGTTCGATGATCGACTTTGTCATCGTCTCATCTGATCTGCGGCTACATGTCTTGGACACTTGTGTGAAGAGAGGGGCAGAGCTGTCAACTGATCACTACCTGGTGGTGAGTTGGCTCCGATGGTGGGGGAGGATGCCGGTCAGACCTGGCAGACCCAAACGTATTGTGAGGGTTTGCTGGGAACGTCTGGCAGAGTCTCCTGTGAGACGGAGTTTCAACTCCCACCTCCGGGAGAACTATGAACATGTTCCGAGGGAGGTGGGGGACATTGAGTCTGAGTGGACCATGTTTCGTGCCTCTATTGTCGAGGCGGCTGACCAGAGCTGCGGCCGCAAGGTTGTCAGTGCCTGTCGTGGCGGCAACCCTAGAACCCGATGGTGGACACCGTCGGTGAGGGATGCTGTCAGGCTGAAGAAGGAGTCCTATCGGGCCTTTTTGGCCTGTGGGACCCCGGAAGCAGCTGATGGGTACTGGCAGTCCAAGCGACATGCGGCTCGGGTGGTTGCTGAGGCAAAAACTCGGGCATGGGAGGAGTTCGGAGATGCCATGGAGAACGACTTCCGCACGGCTTCGAGACGATTCTAGTCCACCATCCGGCGTCTCAGGGGGGGAAAGCGGTACGCCACCAACATTGATTATATTGGGAGTGGTGTGCTGCTGACCTCAACTCGGGATGTTGTGGGTCGGTGGGCAGAATACTTTGAAGACCTCCTCAATCCCACCGGCATGTCTTCCACTGAGGAAGCGGAGCCTGGGGACTCTGGGTCGGGCCCTCCAATCTCTGGTGCTGAGGTCACCGAGGTGGTTAAAGAGCTCCTCGGTGGCAGGGCCCCAGGGGTGGATGAGATTCGCCCAGAGTTCCTTAAGGCTCTGGATGTTGTAGGGTTGTGTTGGCTTACGCGACTCTGCAATATTGCGTGGACATCGGGGGAAGTTCCCCTGGATTGGCAGACCGGGGTGGTGGTCCCCCTATTCAAAAAGGGGGACCGTAGAGTGTGTTCCAACTACAGGGGAATCACGCTCTTAAGCCTCCCTGGTAAGGTCTATTCGGGGGTTCTGGAGAGGAGGGTCCGTCGGATAGTCAAACCTCGGATTCAGGAGGAGCAGTGCGGTGTTTTTCCTGGCCGTGGAACACTGGACCTGCTCTACACTCTCAGCAGGGTTCTGGAGAGTGCGTGGGAGTTTGCCCAACCGGTCTACATGTGCTTTGTGGACTTGGAGAAGGCGTTCAACTGCGTCCCTCAGGGGGCCCTGTGGGGGGTACTCTGGGAGTATGGGGTACCGGGCCCTTTGATACGGGCTGTTAGGTCCCTGTATGACCGGTGTCAGAGCCTGGTCCGCATCGCCGGCAGTAAGTCGGTTGTTGTTCCCGGTGAGAGTTGGACTCTGCCAAGGTTGCCCTTTGTCACCGATTCTGTTCATGACTTTTATGGACAGAATTTCTAGGCGCAGCCAAGGTGTTGAGGGGATCCGTTTCGGTGGCCTTAGGATTGCGTCTCTGCTTTTTGCAGATGATGTGGTCTTATTGGCTTCATCAGATCGTGATCTACAGCTTTCGCTGGACCAGTTCGCAGCCGAATGCGACGAGGCCGGGATGAAGATCAGTTCCTCCAAATCCGAGGCCATGGTCTTGAGCCGGAAATGGGTAGAGTGCCCTCTCCGGGTCAGGGAGGAGGTCCTACCCCAAGTGGAGGAGTTCAAGTATCTCGGGTTCTTGTTAACGAATGAGGGAAAAATGGAGCGTGAGATCGATAGGCGGATAGGTGCAGCGTCTGCAGTGAAGCGGGCGCTGTACAGGTCTGTCGTGGTGAAGAGAGAGCTGAGTCAAAAGGCGAAGCTCTCAATTTACCGATCGATCTACGTTCCCACCCTCATCTATGGTCACGAGCTTTGGGTTGTGACCGAAAGAATGAGATCTCGGCTACAAGCGGCCGAAATGAGTTTTCTCCGCAGGGTGTCTGGGCTCTCCCTTAGAGACAGGGTGAGAAGCTCGATCATCCGGGAGGGATTCAGAGTAGAGCCGCTGCTTCTCCACGTCGAGAGGAGCCAGTTGAGGTGGCATGGGCATCTGTTTAGGATGCCTTCTGTACGCCTCCCTGGTGAGGTGTTCCGGACACGTCCCACTGGAAGGAGGCCCAGAGGATGACCCAGGACACGCTGGAGGGACTATGTTTCTCAGCTGGCCTGGGAATGCCTCGGGATTCCCCCGGAAGAGCTGGCCCAAGTGGCTGGGGAGAGGGAAGTCTGGGCCTCCCTAATTAGGCGGCTACCCCCGCGACCCGACCCCGCATAAGCGGAAGAAAATGGATGGATATATATATATATATATATATATATATATATATATATATATATA
>NC_056498.1:4579272-4586707 GCF_014905685.2 Nematolebias whitei
CTGTCTGTTTTAAACAAACTTAATCTCTGTCCTTGACTTTGATAACACCTTACATCACAAACCACACCTCTTTTCTGGTCTATCCACCAATTAGAAAGCTCTCAAATGAACCGGAAGTCGACCCATTTAAATGTGGCAACTTCCCAGTTCAGCGGGTGCGCTCTAGAATGAGTTCAACATGGGAGTTTTCAGAGCTTGAAAGTTTTTCCTGGAGAAGAGTTCCAGACTTTAACTCTCTGAAGAGAGTTAAAGAGTTCAGAGTTCTTGGATGCTAACGCAGGCGTCCAGAATGCTTCTATTGGAATCCAGAATGCAGGGACGATTTCGGGAATTATAACTTCTGTTTGGATAACCTCGCACGACTCTCGAAGTATTTTAGCTGTTCGCAACGGAAACGCTGAAAGAGTCAAAGGAAGGATTCTATACCGACGCTGATCTATCATCAACCAGGTAAAAGTTCTACTTCGACCAAGCGTACCGTGACCAAGCTGAGATCTGAAGGAGCGTGCACGTTTCTGGTCAAACAGATTAATTCCCTCACACATCTCTCTGTAAGATAAATCTCCATTTTCCATCTTAAACTCTCCTTTCTCCTAAAATCATTACAGATATTTTAGAAATATCTGAAGCAAAGTTCTCAATCACCGCCGTGTGATTGATGTCTGCTGTTCTGCTGAGAAGTGAGGACAATCGCCGTATTGTGCCCACTTTCTGTGAAACTAGCCATGTTATTGTTTTCATATTTTGCCAAATTAATGTAAATGTGTGATGTTAAACTTTGATTCTGCAAATAAATGACCGCATTCATTTTGATGGGTCAAAGATAAATAACGTCTCTCGTTACATTTCTGTTAACTTCAATGCACGACATTTACACAGTCAGAAAAATGAAGAACTCGCGAAATGTATGAATATATCCTGCATATGTCATACTACACAATAGTACTAAACAGAAACCTAGGGTTTTTTTTTTATTCTCCTCTATTAAAGATGAGTAATATAGAGTTCTAGCGTTACGGAGAGCTTTTGTATATGTTAGCAGACTATCTTTCCAAGTTAAATAAAATTCTTCAACATTAGTAGAGCGCCATTTTCTCTCCTGGTTTCTAGATGCCTGCTTTAAAGTACATAACTCAGAATTGAACCAAGGAGCCAGATTCCTCTGACTGATTACTTTCTTTTTCAGTGGAGCAATTTTATCAAGTGAAGTTTGCATTGAAGTTGTAAGATGATCAACTAGATGATCTAAGTCACTGTTCTCTGATGCATTACTCTGCAAGACAGAGGAAAACATTGATGGAAGAGATTGTTTAAATTTGGACTTAAATACATACACACTAACAAAACTAACACAGAACACCTGTGAAACATCACAGGTGCAGACATCAGAGGGGGAGCAGACAAATATAGAACACTAGAGGGAGACAGAGACCAGGGAAAGCACAACTACAGAATATTGAAATCACCCATTATGATGATTTTATCAGTATTTAATAGTAAGTCAGTTAATAATTCTGAGAATTCAGACAAAAACTGAGAGTATGCGCCTGGTGGACGATATATAACAACTAGTAAAAGTGGCTTTTCTGATTTCCATTTTGGATGAGAAAGACTGAGGGACAGTTATTCAAAGGCATCATAACTAATAACTGGTTTGGCATTAATCAATAATCCTGACTGAAAAATAGAAGCTACTCCTCTACCTCGGCCAGTTGTTCTAGGAACATGAAAATTTAAATAATTAACAGGAGTGGATTCATTTATACCAACAAAATCCTCCTGCTGTAGCCAAGTTTCTGTCAGACAGAATAAATCAATATGATGATCAGTTATCAGTTCATTAACTAACAGGGATTTAGAGGAAAGAGATCTGATGTTCAATAATCCACATTTAATGAATTTATGGTTTTGCTCTGGTAAAGTAACTGTTTATTTTAATAAGATTTTTATGGTTTATATTTTTAGAGTTTATTTTTTGTTTATTTAATTTGAGCCGTGGGCGAGTTGACACTGTTTCAATGTGGGTGTGGGTGGGTAACAGAGGAGAAGCAGCAGAGAGGTGTGGAGGAATACAACTCTGCTTCCTGGACTGGACCCTGGGTTGTCAATCATTTGGGTGATAAACAAAATCAGCCATATTTCTAGAAAGAAGAGTGGCTCCGTCCAAAGTGAGATGGATGCCATCTCTCTGCATTAGACCAGGTTTTCCCCAGAAAGAACTCCAGTTATCTATATGGCCCACGTCATTGTCACAACACCACCTGGACACCCAGCGGTTAAACAACAACATACGGCTAAACATGTCATCGCTGGCCAGGTTGGGGAGGGGGCCGGAGAAAACTACGGAGTCCGACATGGTTTTAGCAAAGTCACACACCGAAGCAACTTTAATTTTAGTGACCTCCGATTGGCGTAACCAGGTGTCATTACCGCCGACGTGAATAACAATCTTACCGTATTTAGCCTTAGCCTTAGTCAGCAGTTTCAGATAAGATTCTATGTCGCTCGCTCTGGCCCCCGGAATGCATTTGACTATGGCCTCTGGAGTCCCTAAAGCCACGTTTAGGACTATGGAGCTTCGAATAACCAGGGTCTGCTTCTCAGCAGGTGTGTCACTGAGCGAGGAAAATCGATTAGAAACGTGAACAGGTCGGTGGTGAACTGGGGGCTTAGCCTTAGCACTACACTTGCTCCGGACCATCACCCAGCCGGCCTGGGGTCCCGGCTGCTCGGGGTCTGCTGGAGGACCGCTAACGGGAGCTAGCCTCTGTGGTTCCGCACTGTCTAAGGGGACCTGGCTAGCTACTTGTTTTTCTACAGCGCGGAGCCGAGCTTCCAGTTCAGACAGCCTCTCCTCCAAAGCTACCATAAGACTACATTTGTTACATGTATCATTACCACTAAAGGAGGCAGAGGTGTAACTAAACATCTGACACACGGAGCAAGTGAAAACAGAGGAAGCAGGGAGAGAAGCAGCAGCCAAATACACCAATAAAAACCGAGAAGTGTTGAAAGATAAGAGGTGTTTTAAGCACTATCCAACAGTAGAAAAAGAACTGTACTTAGTGTGTTTGTGAACTAGAATGAAAAACTGTGCAAAAGACAGATAAATCCAGAAAACAGAGACGACTCGAGCAAACAATTCACTCGAGCTACCGACAGACAAACAGGAAATGACACAATACATCTCACCACGAACGTGCAACGTCACACCACATCACTGCATCATTCATATTACTGTCACTATTTTCAGATCTCAGATTAGCTGGAGTCACTGAATCTTGTTAATACACCTGAATCTGCCCATCACTGCAACTTTCACTGTTTTTGGGTTCTGAATGATCGCGTCTTCATTAATGTTTCTCATGGTTCGATTATGGGGGCTAATTGTCACACTGTTAACTCCTGTAATTACACATCAGTCACAAAAACTCAAAAAAATGTCTGATAATAATGCTGTTACTGCTTTCAGGGATTCAACCAACCCTGGACCCCCCACTATTTATATGACACCAAATGACTTTAAGAATGTGTCTGGACTTCATTTTCTGCATGTAAACACACGTAGCCTTCTGAGAAAACTTGATGCCTTGAAAATTCTGGTCAGTTCTTCTGGGGCAGATGTTATCTTCATCTCTGAAACCTGGCTCAACAAATCTGTACTCAATAATGACCTGGCAATCAATGGATTTAACATCTACCGCGGTGATCGTCAAAAAAAAGGGGGGGGGAGTCACTGTTTACATCAGAGATTCTTTGGTTGCTAGTCTTGTGTCTTCTAAAACAATTCCAAACCAGTTTGAAGTGTTGTGGCTTATGAGAACCACATTGGTGTTCAAATCAGCTGAAGCGGTACCTTGGTTCAAAAGATTTCTTTGACAACAGATTACAAGTATTCAGAAATCATGAAACAATTACAATGTATGCATACAGAGGGCATTTTATCAGAACAGACCTTATTCATCGACGTTCTCCAAGCAAATGCCCCGACCTGCCCTCTCGCTCTGCATCTTATCACAGATTTTTAGCAGCTCTGCTTCTGATTGGCTTAACCAACCTGTTGTCATGGTTACGGGGCTCTTCTGGCTGTTAGATACGTCTTGGAGGTCACATACCAAAGATAAGTTTATGGCTCTTTGTTAAGACACGCTGGTGTTTCTAGCTGAAAATTTACTCTGAACTGATCACAACTATTAAACGATTAAATGCTACTTTCTATTATCTTTACTAATTATGTTTAGTCACTATATTAAGTTTAAGCAAACTCTATTAAGTTTAAGGTTAGAGAAATGTGTTCTAGATACTTTAATGTCCCTCAGTCTATGCGTGTGCGTGTGTGTGAGTGTGTGTGTGTGTGTGTGAGTGAGCGTGTGTGGTGAGTGTGACACTCCAAGGCACCTTCCTGAAGTCTAATCAGTATCTTACCTGCTCTGAGTCGCTTGTAAATGTGAACTTATAAGAATGTGAATTTATAAGATTTTCTCTAGTTAATGTAAGATTATATTTAAGCAAACTAACTAGATTTAAGATTCTATTTAATCAAAGTAACTGATTAATATTTAAATGATTGTAAGGTATTAAAAACCCTTCAAAACACATTTTATAACATGAAATTTCAAGCTTGATTAAAATAATAATAAAAGATAAAACATGAAATCCAACAGAAGCCTTAGCTGTAAACATCACCTTGAATGGTGGCCAGATTTTATCTGTAGTCCGTTGTTACCGTCTACCCTCAGCAACACCTGAGGCTCTGTCCTCCCTGATGGAATTTCTTGGTAATTTAAAATTCAAAGAGATCCTTTTGGCAGGAGACCTCAACATTGATTGGTGTAAGTCGACGCCCCTCTGTGATAAATTCAAGGAATGTTGCCCGTCTCTCAATCTTACCCAATTGATCAACTCTCCCACTAGATTAAACAAAAACTGTCCTGAAAAATCCACCATCTTAGAAATATTTCTAACTAATATGCCTCACAAGTTCCCTGGTACAGGTGTATTCACTAACATTTTGAGTGATCACTGTGTGACAGCAACTCTGAGAGATATTAAACTTCCACCTTCTAAGCCCAGATTAATTCAAAAAAGGGATCTGAAACATTTTTGTGAACAGTCATTCCTCTGGGATCTGTCTCACTTTGACTGGCATCGTATTCTGTTAACTGATGACGTGAACTCCACTTGGAACTATTTTCACAATAGTTTTATTTATTTTGTGAACAAACATGCTCCTTTTCATCAGTTCAGAATAAAGGGACGAGACAGCCCCTGGTTTACTCCAGAGCTAGCTGACCTCCTGCACAGGAGAGATCATCTTTGGGCCACAGCGAGAAAATCTGACTCAGACACTGATTGGTTGAGTATTCGACAGATGAGGAATAAATGTGCAACTGCTGTCAAAGCAGCAAAACACAACTATTTCTTATCTCAGACCTCCAAAAATCTAAATGACCCTATCAGATTTGGGAAAACCATCAAATCTCTCTCAGGCACCCCCCAATCATCTGACCTCCCATCACAAATTCTCATTAACTCTGTTCCTGTGTCAAATAAGTACGAGATCCTGAACTGTTTCAACAAACATTTTGTTACCTCTGGTTCTTTATTTGACACAGCTACTAATGGAAAATCAGCCACTTCACTTAATAACCAAACTTCTACTAATCAAATCCATCCTACAAGTCAATCCTCAGTTAATCAGACATTCTCTTTTTCTCCGTTCTCAGTCAGTGAGGTCAATAAACTGTTAAAAGATCTTGATCCGAAAAAATCTGCAGGTCCAGATGAACTTCCACCTTATTTGTTAAGGCTGGCTGCTCATATCATCACAGTCCCTGTGACCCACATCTTCAATCTCTCCATAAGACAAAACTCCATTCCAGACACTTGGAAAATAGCCTTTGTTCTTCCTTTGCTGAATGGAGGTGACCCCACCTCACTGAACAACTATCGACAGATCTCTAAACTGTATTTTAGCCAAGGTTCTAGAAAAACTGATAAAATCTCAAATCAAAAATGACCTGGACTCATTTAACATCTTACCTCCACATCAGTCTGGTTTCAGGAAACAACACAGCACAACCACTGCTTCACTGAATGTTCTTAATGACGTTGTTGAAGCACTGGATGCTAAGGATTATTGTGCTGCACTTTTCTTAGACCTGTCTAAAGCTTTTGACACTGTGGATCAGAACATCTTGTGTCATAAACTCTCAGAAATCGGTTTCTCAGATCACACCATTGGTTGGTTCTCTAACTATCTTTCAAACCGGAGGCAATGTGTTCAACATAATGGTACTTCCTCCAGTTATTTAACAATCAACAATGGTGTACCACAAGGCTCAGTCTTAGGACCCACCCTCTTTACAATCTACATACATAACGTAAGTAAAAACATCCCTGATGCATCCATACATTTCTATGCTGATGACACAGTTGTTTATTGTCGAGCTAAAACAGTTGATAAGGCTTTCCAGCTTTTGAAATCTGCATTCAACTACATCCAGACAGATTTGTTCCGCCTCAAACTTGTCCTAAATGCCGACAAAACCAAAGGGATGCTTTTTTCAAATAGGATGATGGTCCCAGCAGTTCTTCCTCCGATTTTATCCTCAAATGGTGTCCTCATTGAGTTTGTTGATTCCTATAAATATTTGGGTATCTTGGTCAACTCACATCTCTCTTTTAAGCTCCATGTGGAAAACTTGGTAAAGAAACTGAAAGTTAAACTGGGTTTCTTTTTCAGAAACAGATCCTGTCTAACTCTGAATGCTAGGAAACGCTTTGTATCTGACTTTCCTTCCCTCCATTGATTACGGTGACATTATTTACATGAACACTCCTACAAGAACCCTGCAGATGTTGGATGCTGTCTATCATGGTGCACTAAGATTCATAACTGGCTGTGATTATCGTACCCACCAATGCACCCTGTATTCACTGGTTAATTGGACATCATTAACTTCACGCAGACTCTCTCACTGGTACATTTTCATCTTTAAATCACTTCTTGGTCTGCTGCCTTCATACATCTCCTCCTACATGTATCTGCGTGAGTGCAGCTATGGTGTGCGCTCTCAGGACATTATTACCTGCAGTGTTCCCTCAGTGAGGACTGAACTTGGCAAAAGGGCCTTCTCCTACTCCGCTCCTGTTTCCTGGAATACCTTACAAAAACAATTGAAGCTCTCGACCTGGACCTCTCTAATGCCGCTTTTCCATTAGTACCTGTAGTACCGGTACAGCACGGCTCTACTCTACTCGGTATGGTACAGGCTGTGTTTCCGTTATGCTTTCAGTACCGGTTCCAGTGGGCGGGGTTCAAATTGACGTCACCACCTCTCACCAGCTGGTGGCGGTGAGACGCAGAAACTGTTTTCAGTACAGGTTGAGAATTTATGTTATTTTCAAGTTGTGTGTATGTATGTGTGTATGT
>NC_056498.1:4586807-4600288 GCF_014905685.2 Nematolebias whitei
TGGACATCATTAACTTCACGCAGACTCTCTCACTGGTACATTTTCATCTTTAAATCACTTCTTGGTCTGCTGCCTTCATACATCTCCTCCTACATGTATCTGCGTGAGTGCAGCTATGGTGTGCGCTCTCAGGACATTATTACCTGCAGTGTTCCCTCAGTGAGGACTGAACTTGGCAAAAGGGCCTTCTCCTACTCCGCTCCTGTTTCCTGGAATACCTTACAAAAACAATTGAAGCTCTCGACCTGGACCTCTCTAATGCCGCTTTTCCATTAGTACCTGTAGTACCGGTACAGCACGGCTCTACTCTACTCGGTATGGTACAGGCTGTGTTTCCGTTATGCTTTCAGTACCGGTTCCAGTGGGCGGGGTTCAAATTGACGTCACCACCTCTCACCAGCTGGTGGCGATATATATCAAAATCTACATATATGTGTATATATATATATATATATATATATATATATATATTTATACACAAATATGTACATACACACAATTATGTATATATATATGTATATATATATATACACATGTATTTATATACATATATATGTATTTATATATATTCATATATATTTATATACATAGATATGTATTTATATATATACATATATATGTATTTATCTATATATATTTATATATATAAATATATATATATATATGTATATAAATTAAAACTCTGATGAACCAGATTCTACAAAAACATTAGATTTAAATTTTTATAGGTTTTCATCATCATTTGATGTATTTGCACTCATTGTGTCTACGTTTAATGTTCATTTTAGGGATTTACCTGTCTAAATAAAGGTTGATTGATTTAGATGTGTGGTTTTCTTTCTTGTTCACATATATACATTTTATTTTTAGCTTTGCTTTGAAGTTCTTGTTTTGTGATTTGTACATTTGTGGGTTAAAATAAAGTTGGACTCAAGGTCGTCTCTTTTCTTTAAACATGTTTGAGGGAAATATTCCTGATATCCAATAGTTTTGTGTCTTTTTATGATTTTCAGCTGAGTTAACAGTCATTAAAGTGAAAACAGGATTTCGTGATGAAGCTGGCACCATTTTATTTTATTTTTTTTAATCTTCAATGCTCTGCTGGTCTCAAACGATCCTCTCCTCCGGAGACGGGACGGGCAGGCTCTTCTTCCCAGCTCCGAGCTCAGCTGGTGACTGACAGAGGCCGTTCCAAGACCCCAGCTGCGCGTAATCATGAAGGCCCGACCCGCGCAGACAGGCGGACAGAGACGGGTCTGCGACGAATGGTGGAAGCGATTTTAAAAAACATTTTACATGTAAAAAAAATAATAATCATTTTAAAATCGCTTCAGCAATTTTTTAAAACATTTTTTGTATAAAAACAAAATATTATTTTATTTAAAAATCGCTTCCACCGTCTGTCCCAGACTGTCCAGTCCGCCTGACTGCCGGGTGGGATCGGGATTCAGCCTTCATGATTACGTGCGGCCGGGGTCTCGCAACGGCCGTATGCGAGTCCCCATCTCCAGCTTTGCAGTGACCAGCGGAGCTCTGAGCACACAAGGCTGGTATCCGGAACCCGAGCCTCCGAGTCGGCACATCAAAGGATCTTCCGCGGTGACCAGCTGAACTTGGAGCTGGGGAGATGACGTCCTGCCGGGCCTGGTGCTCCGAGGCTCCGGAGGTAGGATCAGGGTACACCAGCAGAGCTCCATCCAGCTTGCTCTGAATTATGTTGTCGGCCACCAAGCACAAAAAAATGCCAGCACATCAGTATTAGACCAAGATGTTGTCATTATTGTTTTTAAAATCTTTAAAATATGTCCAGCCGCTGCTCCAGTCCGAGAAATTGCAAATGGCGGATTATTGTTTTGAAAAGTTTCTGAAGGATCCAGTGACTCCGCCCCCAACCAATCAGTGACCGACAGTGTTCTGACGTCACGTTTTAGTACCTCTTCGTTCCGGTTAGAACCACAGAGCCAAGGGTACTGAAAATAGTAACAGGTGCTAAGTACCGGTACTAATGGAAAAGCCTCAGAACCGGGCCAAGTAGGGTCCAGTCGGCCCGTACCGGTACTAATGGAAAAGGGGCATTAGTGGCTTTAAGAATCTGTTGGACTCCTGGCAGGGACCAACGCAGACATGTTCCTGTTTTTAGTTTTCTACAGTCACCTTAGAATCTAGCTGTTTTTTTGTTACCTTTTTCTTTTAGCCATCCTATTTGTAAAAAAACAAAACAAAAAAAAAAAAAAACCTGCAGTATGACTTTTTATAACTGTCTATTGTTGTTGCTGTTGACCATTGTTGTCATCTTTCTTTGTTGAAATCAGATCTCTCTTGTAAATGAGTCCTCGAGGCTCAATGGGATTACCTGTCTAAATAAAGGTTGAATGAATATATATATATATATATAGGGTATTACTAATGGTGTTATAGTTAACAGTTCTAAGAAGTATTCACAATAGTTATTTCAGTTCAGCACTGCTCCAGAGACCTAAGGGTTAATATTGTTCAAGACTTACAAGTCACATAATTTAACTAATCCTCAAAGATAATCTTTGTTTAACCAGTAATTTTTAAGGGACAGGCACCAGTGAAGTGAAAATTTCTCTTTTGAAACATAAAATTACCTATTTTAGTCTGCATTTTCTTAATTTAACTAAGACTCCATCTCAAAGCAGTAGGGCAATCGCTGTAAGACAATTCCAGCTCTCATCATGACTCATCCAAGACCTTATGTCAAATACCATAGTTAATGTTGACTTGTATTGCTGTTTAAAATGGTCCATAATTAAGGCGTATCTATTTATCTGTCTATTTCTTGAAGGTGAATTTTCACTGGGGTACATTATGACATAGTGTTTGTCTGAAAAGACGCTGTTGTTCCATCTCGGTAAAATATTAAGCACTCTGTGTGTGTGTGTATATATATGTGTGTATGTGTTTGTATGTGACTTCTATTTTACCAGGCAAATACCACTTAGGTCACAGGCATCACCTGCAAAGGAGGCCTAACTTTGCAAACGAGACCTGTGCCTGAAAACCTAACATGCATGTTTTTGGTCTATGGGAGGAAAACCGGAGCACCTGGAGAATAACTCATGCATGCACGGACAGAACATGCAAACTCCACCCAGAAAGGTCCCCAGACTGGAATCCAAACCTGGAACCCTCTTACTGAGAGGCAACAGCTCTACCAGTTGTGCCACCGTGCTGTCCTGAGTGTCCTTGGTGTCCTGAAAGGTGCATGTTAAATAAAATGATTATTAGTTTTATTACCTGAAATTAAAACCCAAAACGTACACAGCTACATTACCAACCCTCACATGAATCAATGTTGCTTAACCTGAATAGTATAAATGTTATTTATTTATGTAACTTTAATGAATAATTTAAATGTTTAAATATTATTGTCTACTTTTCCCTCCCCTAAGTCCAGATGAGAGCTGTCATCACCCCCAACAGACCCTTCAACTTTACTTAATAAATATACGAACCACCTCAGCATTTTACCTCAGGTGAATCACCTAAACTAACATCCAAAAGAAGGTTAATTGAATATTATAGCTCTGATCATTACTCATGCATGTTAATAACAAAACACAATGAAAGCTGAAGAAAAACATATAAAATCAGAACACAAGTAAGCAGCTTTTGTGACGGGAAGATGGAACACTTATCAGTCTTAAACTAGAGCCAGGATGTGTCTGTATATCCTGCATCTTATCTGTCCCACTGAAATAATCAAAAGATGGTTAGAATTTACACAGATAAAAATGTATATGGAAGATTTCCTATACGCACACAAACTTAATCTAATAATGCAAGGTTAAATTATGAAGGTTTATGTCATGAAGGTCTACAAACCCTCTCATATTATCCAGATAAAAAGCATTAATATCACTCTATTCCTGTTCTTAGTGGACACCACAAGGTCAATAATAAAATAATCATATGTCTAATCAAAAAAGTCCATGCTCAATAATCCAGGTATACAATCAAACAATTTTCAGTCAGGTCATCTGGACAGTTTCTTTTTTTTCTGAAACGTTTCACCTTCCATCCGGAAGTCTTCATCAGTCAAGACTTGACTGATGAACCACTTTGACATGACTGTCGACGAGGAAGAGGGCCGGCAACAGAGGAGGGGGTGTGCCAAAGAGACCATCTTAGCACCAACATAACTGGTTTGTTGGTTTGCTCCACTTTGGAGTAAGCTGTTTGGGAGAAGAATCAGTTTTGTGTTGTGTGTTTCCTTGACTGATGAAGCCTTGTTGTTGATCATGTGAGCAGCTGAGTTTGGTTGTCAGCAGCAAAACTGGTTGATCCACTCTGAGAGGGTGCTATTTATAAGACTGAGCTGAATACAGCACCTCAGACTGAGGAAGTTTTTTGGATGAAAGACGAAACATTTCTACTTTTTTTTTGTTGTTCTTGTTTTGTTTTTTGAATGTCCAAAGGTCCAGACTTAACTTTTTTAGACATCTTGAAGAGGCTCATAAGCACGGACCAGTAGAATGCACCCTAATCTGGACATTTCGGGCTTTGGAAGTTATCAGAATAAACTCAAGGCTGACGGAAAAATAGTGTGCCTGAATAAATCAGCAATTGTGGTTATCTGAATCTGACTCCCCAGCAGCCTCGGAACAGACCGACTTATAAATTTCTCCTGGAAAATTTGTTATCTAAGGAAAAGCTTGTCTATCGCAACCCCCTTCCCCCCCCCCCCCCCCTTCAGTGGATTCATATTAGAACTGTGCCGGCTGACCACCATCTTATCAGGACAATGGACTATCTAAGGCTTCATGGACCGCCTCGTTTGTAAATGCATATTTATGTGTTCATAAATGTGCTTTTGGATGGCAGAGTTTTTTGATGTCTTAAAACTTGTCCTATAAGAACAAGATGTGAAGAAATCTTTTTTGTAATGCTACTACCTCTCTCCTCATGGCTTTGTCCCTTTTTCCATCTAAAAATATTATTCTGAATAAGAATAAGAGGGCCGCGCTTTAGAGCAGCAGCTTCGTGCACTCCTTTTGTTTTTGTGTTGCTCAGCACAGCTGAGGATTGCATGTCATGATAAGACATGTAATACCTCTCTTAACCCCCCCCCCCCCCCCCCCCCCCCCCCCCCCCACACACACCACACACACCACCACTACCACCACCACGGAGCTAACCACCAAACATCCCCACATGGTTGTGATTGGAAGTAAGGAATGAGGTGGTGGAGACAGAGCGATGAGAGACAGTGATGCAGAAAGCACCACACTCATTCTAGATGAAACAACTGAAATATAAAACTGTGGTTTGGATCAGCTCCAATTAGATGCATTTAGAGTACTGGGTGGAGCTACAGCATACTGCAGGTTTATTAGAACCGTGTGCATGTGAGAATCACTCAGCTCTTCTTAAAAACAACCTACATACAACTCTTTGAACACTTCAGTTTTTATTGAATCCAGGGATGAACTTTTAGAAAGATACTCAGGGCATTAACTCCCCACTAGTGTTGCACTCCTGGTCTTGAACAGCCAGCAGGACAGAATTATCTTTAAAACAAGTCTGCATATGAATATATTTTACTTTCCAGCTATAAGCTGCTACTTTTTACACAGGGTTTGAACCCTATGGCTTTTACAATGCTGCGGCTTCTTTATGGATTTATTTTATTTTATTTATTTGTATGGGCTAACAAGCTTCCTGACGCCAAAAACATTTCGCTTTGTCACAGCTGGGCGCTCACATAACTGCCCAATAGACATCTCTCTTGAAGGGTGGGTACTTATGACTATTTTACTAACAAACAGACAGGGTGGAGGAGGGGGGAAATCCCCTCTCCTCAGAGCAAGTGCTCTGCAGAGATGGGGATTCCCCCCTCCCGTTCTCTCCTCCCATCCCCATTTCACTGGTTTGACCATGACCTGTTCAGTAATTTAATTTGCCAGATTTTTTAAATCTTTATTTTTACAGGTAGTTTCATCAATACACGTCTATACACGTCTCTCTTGGGAGGTCTGTCGTCATGACTCACTGAGACTACCTCATTGGTTCATTGTGGTTGACTGCTGCTCACGTGGCCTCAGAGAGGGATTATAGGTAAAATGTATGTTCATGATTCATTTTGGTTAGCTGTTTAGCGTTGTTCTTTTAGTGATTAGTCTGTTCTTGTTATCTTAGTTTATGTTGTCATTGTTATCCACTGTTGTCATCACTCTGTTAAAGAAATCAGGCCTCTTGTAAATGAGTCCCCGAGGCTCAATGGGATTAACCTGTCTAAATAAAGGTTAAATGAATGTATTCATTATGCGTTAGTTAGCCCATTCAGTAGAGTAACCATTTGTAGTTGTGTTTTTTAATTTGTAGTTGTGGTGTAAACTTCAGGGCCACCGTATTAATCATGAGCGAGGGAGGTAGTCACCATGAAGACCTACAAAGTCTACAAAATGCCAGCTGTTTGTTGATTACAATCTACAACAAGAACTGAACATTTGTCTCAGCAGCTGTGTGCTGCTAGTTATGATATTACGCGAACACCCATGGCTTAATACACAGTAAGCACTTATTTTATTTAGCGAGTGAGGCTTATTCTCAGGTGTGCACTATAGTCTGGAAATTATGGTAATGTCTGTTTACCAATGTTACTAATAAGATAACAATGTACTGTATTGGAACTGAAGAAACCTTATAACACACCAAAGTGAGAAGCTCAATCAGGAATCGTGTGCTGGTTGTAGTCTTAACAGATTTAAAAATTAATTTGTCCCTACATCAATCAGATTGTTAAACAAAGTAGGCATGTAGTTTTTTGTTATGCGCTGATGCTCTGGTCTCATTGTTGTGTCGTTTACTTGCTGAATGTATGTGGGAATGTGCAATATGTGTTTTTATTGAATTATGTGTTTTTATTAATAGGTGTTTTATATTTTTGTATTTTATTGTGGGGTTCACATGATTTTATTGGTTGTAGTGTATTTAATTGTAGAAGAAGCTTTGTTAGCGCACGATGTCCAAGACAAATTTCCCCTTGGGGACAATAAAGTATACATCTATCGATCTATCCAGAGCCCTATAAAGAGAGAGCTGCGACACTCCCATAGAAAGACTGGAATGCAGAAGTCACGTGGGTCATGAAGCGGCAAAGAGTTCCAAACAGCAGCGGGTTCAGCATTGAACGTAGTTCATTCTCCGTGTTTTTCCGGTAAGTTGATGAAAATACGACACTTTTTTTTTTCCATTGTGAAGTGTTATCTGACTGTTCCGTACCACAATTTATCAACATTAATACTTCATGTCGCCAGTTTTAGTTAATGAAACATGTTGAATTACTAGTTGTGTTTTAACTGCAGCTGCTCTGCAACATGACGGTTTAAACGGGTCTATTTCTAATTCAACGTTTTAAAATATCTATTACTGCTTACATTTTGAAAGGTGGTCTTTTTTAAATTTATGGTAATTCCAGTTACTGAACTCAACTAGAAAATATTTGGCCTTTTTTTCTGAGAGATTCATTCAACCTTTATTTAAACAGGTAAATCCCATTGAGCCTCGAGGACTCATTTACAAGAGAGACCTGATTTCAACAAAGAATGATGACAACATGACAACAAGATTGACGTAATTTAGTTAAAGTTATAGATCATTTGTCAAAGACTGCAGCATAAATTGTGACATTATCATTAAAGAAAAACGTGATTGTGGAGATGAGTCAATTTTTTTCATGTTTTCAGGTAAACCAGAGGAGAATGACTTCATGAACGGAATGTTGCATTCAAAGTATCACAAAGGTACAAGATCTCATTTTCTGTCTTCCAAATCAATAACAGCTTAATCAAGATGTTTGAATAAAATTACTTTAACACCATAACCTTCACAAAGTTGGTATTTACTGCAGGACTGTTAAATTACATTAGTTTTATATTATTAGTTTAGTGTTTGGTAATCATGGGTCAAGTTGAGATGAGACTCTTTCAAGACAGAACAAGAAATAAGAATTATTACCAAGAACATATCAGCATCAATAAACTGTAGGACAGTAACAAAACACTTATTAAACTATCACAGGTACATTGAGATGGAGCTGGAAGTTCTTCTTCATGCCAGTTGTCTTCATCTGATCTTTTGTAAAAATATGTCAGAATTTATTTTCCATTAACATTTTTCTTCGCAGGACTGAGTTAATTTTCTTGTCTGAGTTTCTTCTGTCCTGCTTATGTATTTTTTGTGTTCTAATTGTTCCCTCAGGTTTTTCATCTCTGTTCCCTGACTGCCTGTTGATTCATCCTCCTGGTCCTGTTGATCCTGGATCATCAGATCCTGACATGTCCCCGTCCTCTGAGGACACATTTTCATCTTTCCCTCATCTCACTCGCCTCATTTCTGTTTCTTCCTCAGTCTCTGAAATTACAACGTCACTGTTAGAATGAAGATTAATGTTCAATAAAAATATGACATGTCTTATTGTAACACTGTTCGTACCAAAGTTTAATTTAGAACAACATGTGTAATCACTGGTCGGATCACTGGTCAGATCACTGGTCAGTGGAAGTTCTGCTGTTCTTCTCATCTGGTTCTGGCCCATGAACAAATGGTTGAACCTCCTTCAGTCTCACACGTCCTCACTGTGTCTCTGTGAACTGTCCTCTCTCTAAATGTGTCTGTAGAGTGACATTAGTTTATTTTCTTGCACATTTCTTTGACAGTTAAACATTTTGAGCCCTGATTGAAAATGTTTGTGCAGATTAAATTTACAGCTCTCACTTTGTGTTGTTGTGATGATGATGATGGTGCCCCTGCTGACTTCAGATGATGTCATTAATAAACAGTATAAATGGCAGTAAAAGTACTTTATTAAAGCTTGTAAATGGCAGTAAAAATACTTTATTAAAGCTTGTTTTACATTTTACATATTTTATAATAAATTGTTTGGAAATTTATTTTTGCACAATTAACACTTATTTTGTCATCTGTTATGATTTTAACTAGAAACAGTTTCATTTAAATTAACATTTTAATCAATGAATTACAATTTTACAATAGTTGTCAGGCTACAATCAACTCAGTTATCAGGTACTTGGTTGCCATAAAAAAAATGACAAATACAACAATTATATTCAGTCTCTCTTGTAAATGAGTCCTCGTGGCTCAATGGGACGAACCTGTTTAAATAAAGGTTGAATTAACATCTTCTATAGAAATCAAGAATTCATCCAGATGTTCTTAGGTAAGCTGGAGCAGATCAGAACTGCTGCATGGAGGACAAGGTGGAGCATTCTCATGCAGAGAACATCAGAAATAGCTTTATAACAGGTGTTACTCTGATCTTTCTTTAACGTGTGTAACGTTATAAAACACTGACATGGCTATATTGATCATTGTATTGCATATACATTTTTTCTAACAAATATGTGTTTGCAGTCTCGTTTCCTTCTAAAATTTAATGATAAATGTATCAGCCGCTTCTAAAAACGCTTTGATAAAATGCATAGTCTGTGAAATAATCAGTAATCAGTTAAGTAATCAGTTCGTTACTGCTCAATAATTACTGAAAAACGTCAGGTAAAGTAAGAAAAGTCGATTTTTGTGTTGTGTTGCGCCAGCAGCTGCTCAAACTGACTGACAGCGATGAACTGTTTGGAACTATTGAGAGCTGCATGAACCACGTGACCGCGTATCGGCGAGTTCAAAGAGTGTCGCAACTCTCTCTTTATAGGGCTCTGGGGTAAACCCATGTGAGTGACAGACTTTAGCATATTTATGTGATCTAACTTCAACATGGAACCAAGTCAGTGAATGCACCGTTACCAATGTAAATAAACAATTCATCAGGTGAGCTATGAAATAAATCAAGATGAATTAAAAATGCCACGCACCTACGTCATAACAGTAGCATCCTGAACACAAGGCATTTCACGGCAATCAAAACTCAGAAGAAAAACACAACGTTCCTCATAAACATCAGATCAGCAGGCACTTTAAGAATATATGGAAGTTGTGAATACCACATAATCGCAGATTAAATAATTTACTAATCTGTAAAGAAAAGAGAAAATGAGGTAGGCAGTGAGTGGTTTGCTTCCTGCTGTGCTTGTCAAGCCAGTGTGAGTGAAGACACCGACCACACCAACTGGCATGGACGCAATGCCCCTAGTGGCAGTAATTGGAATTAAACCATCAGTAATGTACTGTACTTATTTCTGGAAAGATCAAAATTGTTCAGTTTATGATCTACATGAAAACTGCTACATTAACCAATATAAAAAAGATATATACAGTAGTCCCTCGTTTATCATGGGGGTTCTGTACCCTGCCCCCCCGCGATAAGTGGAAAAACCGCAAAGTAGGGATACAGTAGTTCAAGTTCAAGTTCATTAAACTTTGTCATGACATGTGCCAGGCTGCAATCACACTCATCACCTGTTACTCCTAATCTCCCTCCTTAAATAAACTATTTAAATTTAAATACTGTAACATTTTAAATAAACAGTTCATGCAGCATGGATTGTTAATTTAAAATGTTACAGTATTTAAATTTAAACTGTAGAGAAGAGAAGTGCAGCAGGACGTCAAAGGATGTCACAGCTTCAGTTCTGCAGCACGGAGCACAAATCTACTTCTTGATCAATTACACTGAAACAACTGAACATGAAGTTCTAAAATAATTAAAAATACCTTTCAACACTTTTATATTTTGTGATTATGACGATTTTTACAATGCAACATACTTTGAATTTTAAGTTGCAAGACAAAAGTCGATTGGTGCATCTGGACAGCAAAGGGTTAACCCTTCATGAAGCCAATGCAGCAGCAGAAATGTGTGCATGGCAGAGAAGGAGATCAGCTGATCAGCTGCAGGAGGGAGCTTATCTTGCACTTGTCACCTGCACACATGGTGCAAAATCATTTCCATCCATTATCTTTACCCGCTTCTTCCATTTTGGGTCACGGGGGTCGCCGGTGCCCATGTCCAGCAATCACTGTGCGAGGGGTGGGGTACACCCTGGACGGGTCTCTAGTCCACCACAGAGACACAAACGAGACAAACAACCATTCACTCTTTCACTCACACCTAGGGACAATTTAGAGTTACCAATCAGTCTAACATGCATGTTTTAGGTCTGTGGGAAGAAACTAGAGTACCAGGAGAAAACGCACACATGCACGGAGAGAACATGTAAACTCCACCCAGAAAGGCCCCCGGACCGGGATTTGAACCAGGGACCTGCTCGCTGAGAGGCAGCAGCTCTACCAGTTGCGCCACCGTGCTGCCCTTTTTTTTTTTATCCATTCATACAGCACTCTACTAGATCTCTACTAAGCTAATTGAACAAATCATTCTAAAGAGTCTAATCAGTGTTTTATCACATTCATACACTGATGGGACACACATTTGAGGCAATGAGGGGTTCAGTGTCTTGCCCAGGGACACTTTGGCATGTGACTGCTGGTGGATTCGAACCCCCAACTCTTGCATTGGAGGACGACTGCTCTAACTGCTCAGCCACAGCCGCAAAATCATTTAAAATAATTTATTTTAAATAAACAACCCATGGCTCATCCATCAATCAATCAACTGTGTCATGTCCAATATCTTACTTAGAAAAACTGTGATATAGCGAATCTGTGAAAAACTAAGCGCAAAGTAGCGCGGGACTACTTTATATCAAAATGTGACAAAACATTCATGTGTGTCACATGAGAGAATGCAAATTTTTTGCCTGGGAACGCAAAAGAAAAAAAAAATCCCCCATGTGCCCTTCGGGGCTCCGTAATTTTGGATGTACAATTGAGAAAGTTTCATTTTATCCCAAAAATTTCTATAAATAAATTGTAACCCATTTCAAGGCATGTCATCACAAATCTAGGTCTGTAGGAGCTGTGACATAGTGCAATATCCAGCTACACAGTTAATTGTGTTTGTTTTTTTTGTGTGTGTGAATTTTGAGTTACAGTATTTAGAATAAACATAGGAACATAGAAAATAATATACATTTTACCTGGGCCCTTTTTAACTACAGTAACTAAATGTCTCTAGGAAGCTCAGTGGTCTTCACTGTTGCTCCAAATTCACTCAATGTTCAAAAATAGTCAAAAGTCAATAGAAGTTCCTTCAAGTGCGCTTCTTGAGGTAAACTCAGTGGCCGGTCAGAACAACTGGCACAATCATACCACAGACAGATTGGGGTTCTGCCTCGTGGGTTGGACTCTGGATTCGAGCTGGGAGGCTCGCCATCAAAGAGTCACACATCAACCTTCTTGGACATGAAGGCCGGGATCTTCAGTTCTCTCCAACTCATCCAATAAAGAAAAAGACCTGATCAAGGACGGGGGGTGATTTACCCTCTGCACTTATCCAAACTCTTTTAGCTCGCTTTTTTTCTTCAGCACGTGGTAAACTAGCAGCTGCTCCGTGGGTGAGCTCTGATATCAAGCTAAATTTTTCATGCATCACACTTCCTGTCTAGCCAAACAGACTTCCGGTTTTCAAAATTAAAAATAAACAACGCAAATAACAGAAAACAAAAGTATATATCTTAACCCTTACCAAGTGGCTTATAAAATTATATATATAGATAGATACAATATTTATTTATTTTTTTTACATAAAAACCATGGAAACTTGATTTTTTTAGACTAAAAACCCATAAAGATTAAACTCCTTAATTAAAAAAGTCATTTGAATATATATATATATATATATATATATATATATATATATATATATATAGCAAATAACAGTGAAATGTCGTGTAATAATGGAGCAAATAACAGTGAAATGTCGGCCACATTATCTACCCCGAGAGTTCACAGTGACTTTTATCACAGTTGTTTACATTCCTCCGGACGCTAATGCTAATGAATCACTACAGGAGCTTCATGATATCATCAGCTCGCTGCAGAACAAACACCCCAAGGCTCTTTACGTTGTAGCCGGAGACTTTAACCACGTGAATCTAAAGGACTGTCTCCCAAGCTTTAATCAGCATGTGACGATTCCGACACGTGGAGACCGCACGCTGGACCGTGTTTACACGAACGTAAAAGATGCATACAAAGCCGAACCCCGCCCCCCCCTAGGACTGTCAGACCACATCTCAATCTTCCTGGCTCCTGCTTACATGCCCCCGCTGAGACGCTCCAGACCGGTACAAAAGAAAGTTAAATGTTGGATCCAGGACAGTGGCCCCATACTGAGAGATTGTTTTGATCGAACAGACTGGCAGGTTTTCAGAGAAGCTGCTGAAAATGGAGGTTCGCTTGATCTTGACCAATACACATCCTCAGTACTGGGTTACATTAGTACATGTACTGACACAGTCTCCACTATCAGAAATGTTAAAAGCTACCCAAACAGAAAACCTTGGCTGAATGCAGAGGTGCGTACCCTGCTGGAAGCCAGGAACACTGCCTTCAGGTCTGGAAACTCAGAGGAGCTGAGTAGGACAAGAAAAGAGCTGGTTGCTGGTATTAAGAGGGCCAAGGCCACATATGCAAAGAGG
>NC_056498.1:4600388-4607999 GCF_014905685.2 Nematolebias whitei
CTTGAGTCCCTCCCTCACGTCTCCCCCTCTTCCCTCCTCCCCTCTGCCCATCGCTTCAAAATGGCTGAAATATCCCTTTAAATGCAGCTGAAGTATCGTGCAGACAGCTGGAAGTTGGAGCAGAACCAGAGGAGGAGGAGAGAGAAGTTTGAAGCAGCAGAGGGGAGGAGGGAAGAGGGGGAGACGTGAGGGAGGGACTCAAGATTTGGAGAAAGAACCAGAGCTCAGTGGCCGGACGAGAACACCGAGAGAACCGGAGAACACCAGGAGAACTTCTCAGTGTCTTTCCGTGTACATTTGCGCTGGTGCCGGGGAGCCTCCGGGCACGCGCTGGTGGTGTTGTAGATGAATTAGTGTCCACGATGAGGAGCGAGCCTGTCCTGTTCGCGTCCAGCAGGGGTGAGTTGTCCTTCGTCCTTTGACTCCTCCAAGTCCAATCCAGGGCTTTTACCAGCTGCTCCAGTTCTGGTTCTGGTTCTGGCCACAATTTCGTGACGTACGTTCTCATGTATTTCGTTAAACCCATGCGCGTCCTCGTGCTGTAACGCACGCGCACACGTTGATTAAAGCCACGACTGGAAGGTGTGAGCTGTGTCTGGTCTCCTCTGGACCTTCAGGCCTGTGGACATCCAGCGTCCCTGTGGATGTCCTCAGAGACACTGTGGTTTTTTAGGACAAAGGGCTGCCTCCACAGGGGAGAGAGGGGTAAGATGACCCACCCCCTGTCTTTCTTTGGTCATGTGACCCCACCTGCGCGTGGCAGCCATTATTGCTTACAGACTGACAGGCACGTGGGAACAGTGGAAATATTTTTATCCAACAACCAACATTTTGTCCTTGTAAAGCTGAGATTTTAATGTAAAATGAAAGTTCCATCAAGGTGAATTTATTTGAACGCAGTGATGTGCATGATACTTACTGTTGGTGGTTTCCCAGCCGATAAAAGTACGTAAATGATTTAGCTAAATAATTAGCAGTACTCGCTAAACTATAGCTTTGTTCCAAAGTGGTGGCTTTGGTGCAAAGTGAGCCAAAGGTCTTGGGTTCAACTGAACCACTGGTTCAACTTACCCTGGCAAACACCATAGATATGGTAAATTATGTGTTTGTCATGCTTATTTTCTTAACAGAGCACTTCACTCTCTGACTGCAGGTTTACTTGTGGTTCCTAGAGTTTCCAAAAGCAGAATGGGAGGAAGATCTTTCAGTTATCAGGCTCCTCACTTGTAAAAAACAACTTCCAGTTTCTGTCCATGAGGCTGACACATTGTCCAGTTTGAAGACTGGGCTTAAGACTCTCCTCTGATAAATCCTATAGTTAGGGTTGGCTTGTTATGCTGCCATAGACGTAGACTACAGGAGGACAAATTGACCTGGTTTCTTAAAATGAATAGTTACAATTTAATAGTTTTGATTTGAAATGATTTCTATCTTTTTTTATTAAACAATATCTTTATTAACATTTTTCTTTAAACATGTACATATGCACAAACATACATTCCAATGCATTATTTCCTTCTTTTTGTTCTTCCTTTGCACGTGTTAACAGTACTGTTACCGTAATATTATTTGCTCAAACAAGGCAAATAATTAAACAAGAAACAAACAAAGGAATTCCCAGATGTATAAAATATCCGTGTAAACAGGAAGAATTAACCACATCAAGCAGTTTCTATGTTTTGTCTTTCGAACTGTGAGCTTTCCTTAAGTATTTCACATTATCATATATATTATTGTATTTATAGAGCTGGCCTAACTGGCAAAGGATTTCCATACATTCTCAGATAACTTAGTATTTCCCTTTCACACAAAAACCACCTTCTCTAAAGAAAAAAATATTGGTCTCACCCAAAACTCAAGTGTTGGTGTACGTGTTTTTTTTTTCCCACAGAAGTGCAATAGTTCTTTTAGCATGCCCATATCTATAAGCACACGGTCACTTGTACAAACCGGATTCCAAAAAAGTTGGGACACTAAACAAATTGTGAATAAAAACTGAATGCAATGATGTGGAGGTGCCAGCATCTAATATTTTATTCAGAATAGAACATAAATCACAGATCAAAAGTTTAAACTGAGAGAATGTATCATTTTAAGGGGAAAATCTGTTGTTTCCAAATTTCATGGCATCAACAAATCCCAAAAAAGTTGGGACAAGTCCATTTTTACCACTGTGTGGCATCCCCCCTTCTTCTTACAACACTCTACAGACGTCTGGGGACAGAGGAGACCAGTTTCTCAAGTTTAGAAATAGGAATGCTCTCCCATTCATGTCTAATACAGGCCTCTAACTGTTCAATCGTCTTGGGCCTTCTTTGTCACACCCTCTTCTTTATGATGCGCCAAATGTTCTCTGTAGGTGAAAGATCTGGACTGCAGGCTGGCCATTTCAGTACCCGGATCCTTCTCCTACGTAGCCATGATGTTGTGATTGCTGCAGAATGTGGTCTGGCATTATCGTGTTGAAAAATGCAGGGTCTTCCCTGAAAGAGATGATGTCAAGATGGGAGCATATGTTGTTCTAGAACCTGAACATAGTTCTCTGCATTAATGGCGCCTTTCCAGACATGCAAGCTGCCCATGCCACAAGCGCCCATGCAACCCCATACCATCAGTGATGCAGGCTTCTGAACAGAGCATTGATAACAACTTGGGCTATCCTTGTCCTCTGGTCTAATCACTGCATCACTGATGGTATGGGGTTGCATGAGCGCTTGTGGCATGGGCAGCTTACATGTCTGGAAAGGCACCATTAATGCAGAGAACTATGTTCAGGTTCTAGAACAACATATGCTCCCATCTAGACGTCATCTCTTTCAGGGAAGACCCTGCATTTTTCAACACGATAATGCCAGACCACATTCTGCAGCAATCACAACATCATGGCTACGTAGGAGAAGGATCCGGGTACTGAAATGGCCAGCCTGCAGTCCAGATCTTTCACCTATAGAGAACATTTGGCGCTTCATAAAGAGGAAGGTGCGACAAAGAAGGCCCAAGACGATTGAACAGTTAGAGGCCTGTATTAGACATGAATGGGAGAGCATTCCTATTTATAAACTTGAGAAACTGGTCTCCTCTGTCCCCAGACGTCTGTTGAGTGTTGTAAGAAGAAGGGGGGATGCCACACGGTGGTAAAAATGGACTTGTCCCAACTTTTTTGGGATTTGTTGATGCCATGAAATTTGGAAACAACAGATTTTTCCCTTAAAATGATACATTCTCTCAGTTTAAACTTTTGATCTGTGATTTGTGTTCTATTCTGAATAAAATATTAGATGTTGGCACCTCCACATCATTGCATTCAGTTTTTATTCACAATTTGTGTAGTGTCCCAACTTTTTTGGAATCCGGTTTGTAGATACATCTGCCTCAGTGGTTTCAATAACTTGTTTTAAACTTTTTTTATATAAGTCCATTGGTAGACCATCTGGACCTGACATTTTACCAGATTTCATGCCATTGATAGCTTTACAGAGTTCTTCTTTGAAATCTTTCTCCATTTCCTCCATATGGTCTTTAGAAATGGAGGGAATGTTCAATTCATCAAGAAATTTATCTTCGATCTGCAAGTTTTGAGTTATTTGAGATTTATACAATTCCTCATAATAAAATATGAATTCTTTATTAATTTCTATAGGATCTGTTATTATTTCCTCTTAGTCATTTTTAATCAAGGGTATATTTTTCCTCACTTCTTGTTGTTTTTAATCTGCTAATCTAAAACTTTGCCAATTTTTTCCCCTTGCTCAAAATACATTTGTTTTAATCCGAGTATATCTGCTCCTGTTCTATCAGCTGACAGTTTATATTCCGCTCTAGTGATCATTCATTCTTTTTCTTTCTCTGGAGAATTATTCTTAAAAATCTTCTTGTTGAAGATTTTGTATTTTAGATTACAATTGCATTCTTGCTTGCTGTATTTTCTTGGATTTAGACGAGGTATAACTTCCTATATGTCCCCTTTAAAAAAGCTTTGAATGCGTTCCACTTTCCTGTTGATGTTTACTTTGTGTTATCACTGAAACAATTGTTAATTTCCTTTCCTAAATATTCAATAAATCCTCCATCTAGCAGCCATTTCTGATAAAATCTCCATCTTGCTGGATGTCTTATGAGCTTTTTTTCTCCATATAATTTAGACAGCATGGGCTATGGTCTGATATTATAATGTTATCATAATAACAGTTTTGTATTTTGGAGACAATTGTTTCTGATATTAGAAAATAATCGATACAAGACAAGAATAAGTTGGGAACGTTGCGGAGAAGCAAGAAAAAAGCAACATCATTTGGCTTCAGATATCTCCAGATATCTATAAGATATAAATCTTTAATAAAATTATGAATGACGTTTTTGCTTTGTTGTGCACTAGATCAGTACATGTGGATCTGTCTCTTGCGGGATCTAGTGTACAATTCCAGTCTCCTGCAATTGTATACTCTCCTGGAAGGGATGCTAGAGTAAGGAATACATTTGTATAAAACTGGGCTCATCCAGATTCGGACCACCAGGTTTAAATCTGATAATGGTGACCCTTGAACAATCAAATACCTACCAAATCTATCTTTAATTAACTATGTTTGAAATTCGAAATAGTACTGATTCATGAATTAAAGTCATCACTCCCCTAGCTTGTATTGTGAATGATACTGTATATATTCTCCCCTGCCATCTTTCTGCTATTTTTATGTTCTCTTCCTCCCTAGTGTGCGTTTTTTGTAAGAAGACTATTTTAGAGTCCATGTCATTTAAGTTTCTTGATAACTTGTTTTATCTTCCTAGTTTTCTGTAAACCTCTACAATTCCATGAAGTAAAATTAAGATTCACTGTTTGAGACATTTAAATCTTTAAACCATACATTTCCTGCTGTAAGTCAGAGAGTCAAAGATTTTTTATTGTTGTTCGCGCCACATGTGGTACATGAGGTGGAATGAAATTATGTACACAGGGTCCCAGTTACATCCATCAATAAATTGTAAAAGAAAAACGTTAATAAAATCTAAGATATGAACTAAGAAAAACATCAACTAAAAATACACTAAGCACTAATAGCATAAAATCATTACGTCGAACATCAGCATGAATATGAGCATGAGTCTGTGTGAGCAGATGAGCACGAATGAATACAGCAACATGAAACAGATCAGCAGCAACATGAAACAGATCAGCAACAACATGTGATGAGGCTACGCCTATACTCGTAGAATCTGGGGTTACAGCACGTAACCAACGATTTTTTTCACAGTGATTATTCTGGTTAGAGATTCATGAGTCTAACAGAAGCTGTTCCTCAGTCTAGTGGTTCTACACTTAAGAGCTGTTTACACGGCGTGTATTTTGAGTGCATCCGCTCCTTTCTCTCTGCGGTTCTGCTGATCATTTACACGACACCAGTGGCCCCCTCTTTGAATCCGGAGGTTTTTCAACCCACCTTCCAGAGTGGAGGTTTTTCTCTGACACCCCCCCCCTCCTGTAAACATCTCCCGCTGAGGCTTTGTGTTAAACCACATGCGCACACGTGGACAGACGCTAATGCCCCTTTTCCACTGTCACAGTGCGGATCAGATCAGTTCGGGTCGGTTCAGATCGGCTCGGGTCTGTTGTGTTTCCATGTACATTTCTGGACCAGCTCTGTAGGAGGGGACTAGAATCCAACTCGTCTTACCACCT
This sequence comes from Nematolebias whitei, assembly GCF_014905685.2. Taxonomy (NCBI): domain Eukaryota; kingdom Metazoa; phylum Chordata; class Actinopteri; order Cyprinodontiformes; family Rivulidae; genus Nematolebias; species Nematolebias whitei. Next base: position 4,606,063 of record NC_056498.1, read on the forward strand.
GGTGGCGGTAGTGCTCCCTTAAGCTACTTACTAGCCACCACTAAACGTATTAGAAGAAGAACATCCTGAAGGTTTTGTCACAGGATGTTGTGGAAAAGATGTCATGCTCTGATGGAGTACCTCATGAGCTGTAACTTTAGACCTGATTCATAATCCTACCTTACTGCCTTCCCTACCTGCTTTAAACCCATGTGTTTTTCATTTTAGTATAGATTTTTACAATAAAGATGTATTAAAAATATCTTCACTTTTATTATTTACAGATATGCACAAGGTTCATGTTAAAATTGCAAAACATCACACTGTGCTGTAATGTTTGAAACTGCTTTTACAATAAGATACAGACTTGAAAACAATTAGATTAAATTTTGTCCTTAAATTTTAAAGATTTGTCTTTCATTAAATTTAAAAACATAAATGTATTACTTATTAATCTAAAAAAGTTAAGTATGGTCCTCTGGACATTCAAAAAAACAAAACAAACAAAAAACATTTATTGTTTATTTATTATAAACTGTATTGTTTGTTTTGTGAATGTCCAGAGGACCAGCCTTAACTTTTTAGATTTTTCTACCTGAATTATTGAGCAGCATCAGGATATTACTTAATAAATAGTCAGTTGGTCTGTGAACACCATGGCGTCCTAGAAGAGTTGAAGAGGAGGCTGTTGATGTCTGTGCCTCCCTGGTGAAGCTGCTGCTCCCACAACCCTGAAGCAGAAGATGATGGACGGATGGACGGATGGATGGATGGATGATAGATGGATGGATGGATGATGGATGGATGGATGGATGGATGGCGAAGGAGGAGACCATCAAACAGCAGGAGTGGTCAGTTCAGGTGAACTCCTGCCTGTTTGCTTCAGATCAGCTGTTCAAATCTCTGCAGGTTCAAATAAAAGGTGCACCAGGACTTTCAGCTGAATCTCTCGGGCCACAGTTGTAAAGGCCGATAAATGATAAATGATAAATGATAACCGATAACTGTCTTTTCTGAATTTTTGACTGTTTTTGTCTCACTTCATCCTAGAACCAAAACATTTATAACATAATAACAGTTGAGCAGATTCTGGTAATCTTTTCTTAGGATCCATTAAAGATCAAATGCAATTGGAAATTCTTCTCAACTTCCAGTATGAATTTAAACAAACACTATATGAACTTAACATTGTAAAATTTGTTTAGGAAATTTAATGTTCAAGGACACCACTTAAGAAAAAAATAGTTTAATAGGAAAAGTGAGAAGTGAAAAATGTACAAAAATAAAAACTACTGCGTCCAACTAATGATTGTGTATCTGTCTGTCCCTTGTCTCACGGGCTTCATCCAGAAGAAGACACAAGTGTTGTTCCTGCTGTGTCCGCTTCAGTTCTTCTTGTTCATTCAGTGATGGAATAAGACTTTTCTTTACTGGACTCTTTTCTCTTTCTCTTCACTAGAAAGAAGAAAAAGTTGGGTTAATTCAAGCTACATACTGTTTTTGAATAAATGCATAAAACAAAGAAAGGTGCAGCTAACAGCTATAATAGATATATTGATAATAATAAACTGATCAAATAAGAAAATAAAAAAATTGATTTAAAAATAATATAATAATAACAGTGGATATATGAATCAGAAAGTATTATACAGATGCAGATATTCTTTATTGTCATTCGCACCACATGTGGTACATGTGGTGGATCAAAATTATGTTCACAGGGTCCCAGTTACATCCAACAATAAAATATAAAAGAAAAACAGTAATAAGATCTAAGATATGAACTAAGAAAAACATCAACTAAAAATATGATAAGCTCTAATAGCATAAAAACATTAAACACAATACGCCGAACAGCAGCACGGACATGAGTCTGTGTGAACAGACAAGCATGCATGAACACAGCAACATGAAACAGATCAGCAGCAACATGAAACTGATCAGCAGCAACATGAAAC
>NC_056498.1:4608009-4612774 GCF_014905685.2 Nematolebias whitei
GAAACAGATCAGCAGCAACATGAAACTGATCAGCAGCAACATGAAACTGATCAGCAGCAACATGATGTGATTCTTCACAGTGTTATATATTCATAAGGCTGCACAAACTCAAGTTCATGTTGCTGTTTGACATATTGTTTTGTTTTTTTACTGCTATTAGTGCTTAGTGTTTTATTAGTAGATGTTTTTTAGTTGATATTTTTCTTAATTCATATTTTTCTTAATTCATATCTTAGATCTTATTACTGTTTTTCTTTTACATTTTGTTGTCTGTAACTGGGACCCTGTGTACAAAGTACATAATTTCATCCCAATTCAGTATTTATTCAACATTTTATTTTTTTACTTTAAAAATAAAATAAATCAAGTCCTTATCGGCACAAATAAAGTGATGTGGAACATGTTGCATCTGTTCTTACCGAGCACAGAAGCTGCAGCGTTGTGCTGCTCTGTGAGGTGCAGCTGGGCTGTGATGGAGCTCTGTCAGGTGTAGACTCCTCTGATGGAGCAGGAGCAGAAGCCGGGAGTCTTGGAGGGTTTAATGTGGAGTTTAGAGATGAACCGTCACACGCTGAAATATGTTCTGGATAAAATACAGTGAGAAACGGGACCGGAGGACAGTTAGCGTTTATGCAAATTAGCTTAGCATCGTAGCACCGATGTTGTCCTATTATGGCGTCAGCCTCTTTTGTTAGTTAAAAATATGTTCAGAACCGATGGGATGAGTAACTTAAAATATGTTTAAAGTTAGAAAACACTTACCATCTTCTATAAATTATTCAAGTAGAGCAGTGGCCGTGTCCAAACCACCCTCCAATCCTCCATCTAGCTCGCTTTGACTTTTTTCGTCGGCCACCAAGCACAACAACACCTGCACTTCTGCATTTGACCACGGCTTTGATATTATTGTTGTTGTATATCTTCAAAATACTAAAAGATACGCTCCTCGAGTTATCGCTAATGGCAAGCGGGAGAGAAAAAATGGTGGATCGGGTTGTTTGGAAAGACTACACAGACTCCTCCCCCCGACCAATCAGTGACCGACAGTGTTTCTGACGTCACAGCGCGGCTCGCTTGGACCCCTTGAGAAGCCGGGCCAGAATTTAGGGAGGCGAGCCGGTTCCAGGAACAGTGGAAAGACCTCAAACGCGCGTGAAGCCGGAAATATCCGACCCGCGCCGTGATAGTGGAAAAGGGGCATAAATTTCTATCAACATGGCGGCGGACACAGTGCTTTCTGAACTACGACTGATGAAATACATTTTTAATCTCATAGTTAATCTACGTCAGATTCCAGGTGCTGTGACCAACATCTGTGTTGGAAGAGACTCAGTCTAATCCAGTTCTAATATCACTGTTTATAGAAGGTGGCACGTGCACACGTCGCGCTGCACTATAACATACTAAATATGCTAAATAATAACAGTTTAATAATAATAATAATAAACAGTATTTATCTTTAGTTTAAAATATATAATGAAGCTCTCTGAGCTAAATGAAGCTATCAGGACATTATGTAATTCAAATTATGTGATTAAAATTATGCTAAACATATTGCATGTTATTAAAGTCGAAAATGAAGACATCAGGTTGAGTATTTATTTTATTTATTTATTCAACACTACAAACTGTATGTCACACAAACACTGATAATTAAACTGAACACACTTTTAAAAACACGTTAACTGTAAACTACATTAATGAACTGGACTCTTGTTTTCATCCTGGATGTCCCACGTTGTTCATCTGGCTCGTTCAGGAAGTCACTCCTTTGATTAATGCAGCTTAAAACATTCAATGGATTGAATAAAAGAACTGAGGGGAATTTTAAATAAATAGTTCATCCAACATCTCTGTCTTCGACGTCCTCCTGCAGTGCACCTGGGCCGAGACTCGTTCAGAACCGGTCCGCCCGGTGGAAGGACAGCTTCTTCTTCTTTCAGGAAAAATAAAAACTCAGTTGGTTGTTTTGTGATCGAAGTAAACACAAGCAAACGTTATTAAGAACATTTGATTTACCTGCTGTAAATCAGCTACTGATGATCACGGAGTAAAGTCCGACATCGTCGACTCTGTTCTGGTCCACTCAGCGACCAGTGTGGCACTATTAGATGATGCTGTCCTGCTTGGCGTCAAATCTGTCGACTCTTATCCAAAATCCAGTTTTAACTTGTTGTTAAGTTGTTGTTAGCTGAAGTTTTAGCCCACAGGAAAGGAGCGTGCCGAGGCAGCACGCATGCGCATTAGGTGAATGTACAAAATTAACAGCGCCATCTAATGACCCGGCATGGTAACTACAGTGGATTCTGGAGTGCGGCGGGGATTCTTCCGGATGCATGTAAACACAAAATCCGACCGTGTCAACGCGGATCTTTTCCTCTAATTATCATACAAAAAAAACTATGTTTCCCCCCATCGTGTCCGTGTAAATAGGGCCTTAATGCTCCCCAACCTCCTTCCTGAGGGGAGCGGGGCAAAAAGTGTGTGTGCTGGGTGAGTGGAGTCCTTCATAATGCAGGTGGCCCTCTTCCTGGAGGTGTAGATGTCCGTGATGGTGGGGAGACTTGACTCCAACAGTCTTCTGTGCAGCCTTCACCACTCTCTGCAGAGCTTTTCTTTCTGCAGCTGTGCAGCCTCCATGCCACACGTTGATGCTCGAGCACAGGATGCTCTCCACTGCACACCTGTAGAAGGAGGTGAGGACTGAGCTTCCCAGACCAGCTCGTCTCAGCCGCCTGAGGAAGTAGAGTCTCTGATGAGCTTTCTTGATCAGGCTGGTGGTGGTGTTGCTCCAGCTGAGGTTGCGATTCAGGTGCACACCCAAGTACTTGTAGCTGGAGACCACTTCCACCGCAGATCCTCTTATTTTCAGGGGGTGTAGGTGAGTTTGTTCTTTCTGAAGTCCACAATCATCTCCTTAGTCTTCTTCCATTGATGTTAAGGTTATTCTCTTTGCACCAGTTCTCCAGGTGTTCCACAGTGTGTCACATCCGGGAGTATAGTAACAAATCAACTCCTAACCCTGACTCAGAACATTGACAATGTAGTATGACATATGCTGAGATATATTCATACATTAAACGGGTTCTTCATTTTTCTGGACTGTGTAAATGTCGTGCATTGAATTTAACAGAAATGTAACGAGAGATGTTATTTATCTTTGACCCATCAAAATGAATGCGGTCATTTATTTACAGAATCAAAGTTTAACATCAAACATTTACATTAATTTGGCAAAATATGAAAATAACAACAGCATAGTTTTACAGGAAGTGAGAACAATACGGCGATTGTTTTCACTTTTCAGCTAAAACGGCAGACATCAATTAATCAGTTTTACAATCAGGAAAACCATACGGCCATGATTTTCCGTTGCATCACCACAGACATTAATGAAAACATCTGGATTAATTTTCTAGCAGAAAGGAGAGTTTAAAGATGGAAAATGGAGATTTATCTTACAGAGAGATGTGTGAGGGAATTTATCTGTAGTACCAGAACAACACGCTCTTTGGAAAATCAGCTTGGCCAACGGTACGCTTGGCCGAAATAGAACTTTTACCTTGCAGATGATAGAATCAGCGTCGGTGTAGAGTTCTCCTTTTGACTCTTTTCAGCGTCTCCGTGAGGACAGCTAAGAACCCTTAGGAGTCGTGTGAGGTTATCCAAACAGAAGTTATAATTCCCAACATCGTCTCTGGATCAGCTTGAATGCCTGCGTTTGCATCCAAGAACTCTGAACTCTTTGTCTCCCACTCTTTCAAGCTCTTCTCATCTCGTCTCGTCTCATCTCGACACACACAGAGAACTGGGAAGTTGCCACATTTAAATGGGTTCGACTCCCGGTTCATTTGAGAGCTTTTTGATTGGTGGATAGACCAAAACAGAGGTGTGGTTTGTGATGTAAGGTGTTATGGAAAGTCAAGGATAGAGATTAAGATTGTTTAAAACAGACAGAAAGATTGTTGGAGAACTTCAGACTTCGTGGAGTCAATTCACCTAGTATCTGCTGTGAAAGTTAAACATGACATTTCTTTTCAGTAAACTTTTTAGTTGACCGAACCTCGAACTTTGACACACACTTCCAAACTTGCTCATTGAAGACAGAAAATCAAGAAATGCATATTAACCTGATTTCTTCTTTGAATGAGGAATAAAAATCATTACTTACTGTTTATGTAAATAAAAATGAGTAGTTCTCTTCAACCTGTAAACATTGTTTGAACTAACACAATTTGATTATCAAAACATTTGTAAAATAGTGATGATCATAGAGAATTGTCATTTCTACTTGATTAATTCAAGAAAGAAAGTCTCAGGATGGGTCAAACTGTATTTCTGGATGCAGATCAATGAAATGACAGTTTCTGTCCCACAAGGTTCTTAAGGTCAAGGGTTTTGACCTTAGGCTTAGTTTTGACATCAGGTTAAGTTCACTACAGTCCCCCCTTTGGAAATCATCACCTGTCCATGGGGATGAATTCCAACCGTGAACTTACGCCTTCAAATGTCCTTGAACTTGATGTAATCCAGCAAGGAAGACCAAAGTCAAAAGTAATCCAGCAAGGAAGACCAAAGTCAGAAGTAATCCAGCAAGGAAAACAAAGTCAAGGTAATTCCACAATGTTCTTGGTAATTCCATTGTGTTGATGATAATTCCATAATGTTGTTGGTAATTCCATTGTAGCAATGCTTTAACCCCTTGGAAACAGAGTCTGCAATCCACTGGAAAAAGTCATATAATCCACAACGGTAAATCCACAAC
>NC_056498.1:4612874-4618257 GCF_014905685.2 Nematolebias whitei
ATTTCTGGATTCAAATCAATGAAATGACAGTTTCTGTCCCATATAGTCCTTAAGGTCAGGACTTGACCTCCAGGCCTAGTTCACTACAGTCCCCCCTTTGGAAATCATCGCCTGTCCATGGGGATGAATTCCAACATGAACTTACGCCTTCGAATGTCCTTGAGCTTGATGTAATCCAGCAAGGAAAACAAAAGTCAAAAGTAATCCAGCAAGGAAAACAAAAGTCAAAAGTAATCCAGCAAGGAAAACAAAAGTCAAGGTAATTCCACAATGTTCTTGGTAATTCCATTGTGTTGATGATAATTCCATAATGTTGTTGGTAATTCCATTGTAGCAATGCTTTAACCCTTTGGAAACAGAGTCTGTAATCCATTGGAAAAAGTCATATAATCCACAACGATTAATCCACAATGATTGGAAGTGTTGATTGATCAGCATACAGAGGGTTCCCTTGGATTGAACTGAAGATGCGGCCACTGGATGAAGAGTGGAGACCAACGTCAGGATTGCAGGTCTCCTCCAGCGAAGGTCGTCTCTGGGCGACGTCCAGTCTGTGCCGTTCTGGTTCAAATGTGACATGCAATTATGTGGTTTAAGGTGGGCTTATGAAGGGGATTTTACATAAGGCCTTAAACTATATGCACCTGGTGTGTAAGCTATTATGATTGGGAACAGCTACAGCTACCAGTTAAGGGATGGAACATGCTGAAAAGGGTAACTATAGGGATTTATACCTATAGAAAAGGGTTCCAAACTATTTTTCCATTTCTAACTTGGTTTAAGTTAGCTTTACATGGTAAAATATAGTTTGGTTCAATTGTCTGTTGTCTTTTAGACGAAAGACTTGAGACTGGGTGTTTGGTTTCCCCATAAATGTTTTTGGAAGTCTATGGCGAGACTCATCAAAAATAATTAGCTATCCCCCCGAATAGAATTGTTCGAGTAGGTTCGGCTTAAGCGTTGTGAGACCGATGTAGATTATGGTACTTAAGGTAGCATTAATCTACATTGACTCCGCAAAGATTGCATTTTAACGAATGAACTGCATGTTGGCATGGTTAAAGGCCTCTTAGTCTCTAACTTAACTACACAACAAAATTCATTCTTGCTTGGGGTGTTCAGAAACAATACCAAAAACCAATTAAACGATGTCTCAACATCGACAAAAACAGTGACTAAGCAACCAGTAAAACAACGTTTCAACATTGACAAAAGTAGTGATTAAGCAACTAGAAAACGACGTTTCGGTGCGTCACTCACTCTGAATGTCAGATAGCATTACCCTAACTGGCGTCACCCCCCTTCGGTCATGGGAGACCGCGAACACGGGTGAGGACGTCGCTCCATGAGCTAAAGTTAGGCTGTCCTTGAGTAGTTTTAACTGTTTGCGCAGCTGAAAGAGGACTTTAAGGTCTGGATTGGAATCCAGTTCACCTTTCGATGGGGTGTTTTTGTCTGGGTCAGTCAGATACAGTATCATCGAGTTAATTGCAGGATCATCCAACTTATGAAGTTGGAGGATGTCTGGGTCAGTTGAAAATGACTTTTCATATTTTGAAAGAACTTGGCGAAGGTTGTCTCTTTCTTCATCAGATGTCAGAGTGTCGGCTTGGGCGACCACCTGTTCAATCTGTGATGAGACTGATGAGGGTTCTTGCTCCTTGGGGAGCTCCAACGAATCCTTTTCTGAGTCGTCAGACCTGTCTATGGGTAAGACACCATAGGTTTGTGGTCCTTGGTCGACGTCATTGGTTGAGAAAAGAGCTATGGCCTGTGTTGGTTTCGTGAAACATATTGGCCCAGCTTCTTGACTCGGTACCAGGTTATCTGGGAGTCCTCCCAGAACTGGAATGCCTAGTTCAAAATTATGAAAATCAGGTTCTGAGTGTTCGGCTTGCGATGACTCATCATCGTTTGTGTGTGAGTTTACCCCCCCTTCATCCGATGAGGGGTTGTTGGAGGCAACGACAGCAATGTCTTGGTGTGTTCCACCGACATCTGTAATGTTGTCATTCGCGCCTTGGGGTTTAGTAGCGATCACATCACTACATTGTGCTTCAGGTTGGTTTCCCATTTCAGCGTTTTTCAAAGTTTCTAAAAACCTTTGTAGTTTCTCTGTCTCTTCCGAGCTCAGAGGTGTAGGGCCTTGTTCCTGGGACCTTTGTGATTTTATCGCCTCGGTTCGTTTCGTCCGAGGTGGGGGAGGGTTAGGTACGTCTTTTGGGGGTTCCTCTTCGGACTTCCCCTGATAATATGGGTCCTCTTGGATCCCATATCTTTGCGTCCTACGCACACCCCATATACGATAATCACGTTCATCCTCTGAAAGGGGAGCTTTTCTGTCCCAGCGTGCACCCTCATTACGCGGTTTGCTAGTTTGAAAATACTGCTTTTTCTCGCCTGTTTTAGGAGGAGGGGTCAATGCACGCCGTCCTTCCATTTCTAGGGAGTGGGGTTTAACCTTTATACCAGGAAACACCTCTATGGGCGTCTTAGCATGAGAACATGCCTCGAACACATTCACAGCACACTGTTGCATGTTTGGTGGAGGAGACCTGTTCAGGTCTGTTCCTACCACTTTAGGTGAGGGTGGAGGTTTTTCTCTCCACACATGTGGAGGTGCAACAACATCTTTCTGAGGTGGTTGTGGGTGACCTGGACTCTGTCCACGGTCTTCTCTGAGTTCCAGATAAACTCGCCCCACGTCAGAACTTTTATTTGTTGCTGCGGCCAGTTTCTCCTCACAAGCTTTTAGGCGTTCCTGTGATGTTTGACATTCACTTAGTAAACGCATATATTGTTCCAGTAATATCTCTCTCTCCACTCTGTGTTTGTCCAGATCTTTTTTAAGCACATCTATCTCTGTTTTGCAGCGGGAAACTTGTGACACTGTCACGACGTGATCCCGTCTTAATGCAAAGTATGATTCTTTCAGCAACATTGCCATTTTAGCCAGCTTTTCATAGCTTGACATTGTAATTTCTGTAGAGGTCACACTCTCCGCAACCTCCTTCAGATTGTCCACTAACTCTTTTGGGTTCATGCTGTCCGCCTGTTTGCCATATGGATGTAAGGATCCTGTCAGCAGCTTCAACGCTTTCTCTAAACAGTCCTTCATCTCATAAGGATCAAAATCTTTTTCTATCACACCTGTCATGGTATTCACTGTGTAGCACTTTATCTGGTTAAAACAGTTGCCAGCTTCAGATATTTTACAGGTAAATATTTGTATTCAAGTGTCATTGAGTTTCACACTATTTTAAGCTCTGGGTTTACACAAAAGTTCTGTTATGAGTCAACTTATTCAAATGTGGGCACCTGTCATAGGTTTTACCCCAATTCATGAATATTCAAGTAAATGCTTCTCTGCAGTGTTACTTTTTATGTGCTTATTTTTTAACAGATACTAGATTACCAAGCCTCTCAGTGTTTTTTACTCTAAAGCACTGAATTTTTATAAACCTGCAATTTTCTAAAAAGTCTCACAGCAACATCAGTTTAAAAACGCTTTTTTTTTTAAAGCCGTTCTATTCCAGAAGTTCGCTATTTTAACAGTTACTCATCAACCCAGGTTGTGAAACGAAAAAGAATATTATTAGGAATTATCAGTCTTTCTTCAGAAAAACTGTTATACTCCTCTTCTCCTGCCAATGTCTGCTATTTAAAAATTAAATAGGAAGATGTAATTTTCTAGGTGGTAACTTAAACAGAAAAGTTTCTTTTTTCTGATAAGTTTACTCTTATTTAGTGATCTAGCAATTAAACGCGTATTATCTTTCCAGCAAATGAGTAAACTTTATCTACTCTGTGAATCTGTATCTGTATCTTTTAAAAAGTTTCTAATTTTTTATTTTGTACCTCTGTCATGAGGAATTACCAGTGAATAAAAAGTTTTTGGTAAATGCCTGCTGCATAAATACCTTAATCACTTTTTAAGTGCAAGATAACAGTGATAATTCAGCTTGAGGAACGTTTATTAACTCAAAAACTCGTCTTACAGAAAATAAACACGTTTAATTTCACTCAAAATAACCTAAAAACGAAGTGAAACTGTGATATCAAGTTTCCACAGGAGGGGGCAGTGTTAGCTTTCTACCAGCAGGAGCCTATGACGACTTCCTGTGGACGTTCTGTTGACATCCTGTCGTTAGCCGCTTAGCTTAAAATTAGCATCGGCTAAACTCGGTTAAAATCAACATTTCTGAACGGATTTCAAGCTAAAACGTGGCGTTGTTTCAACAAGCACGACTTTTTTGCATGAACATGAGTTTTTAGGGACATGTGGCAAATTTTATTTAGTGATTTTAAGCACAGAGAAGGCTTCGGTGCAACCGAGCTTTACAATCTGACATGAGAGGAAGTGACGCGACACGTCACTCATCCGGTCGTTAGCTGTTAGCTTAAAATTAGCATCGGCTAGCGTGGTCCAAAAACACCATTTAATGACGGATTTCAAACTGAAACGTGGCAAAATTTCAGCGATTAGGCTTCAAAGAAACGGAGCAGCGGATCAGAATGCAACTTTAAAGCGTTTTTCAACTTTAAAAAGCAGATTGAAATTCCCTAATGAAGACGAACTTCATTTCCGGGTCACATGACTGAATCTACCAATGACAGCGCGGGGGTGGGCTTTATGACCTGACACGTCAGAGGAAGTGAAGACAGACACGTCTCTCAGCCAATCAAAGCGTTACACACGGCCGTTTTCAACCAATCACAGATCGTTTTTCCAGCTAGCGTTTAGCATTAGCCTGAACAAGTCCGTCAACTTTTCGTCTTTTAAACTGTCAAAATGTACCATTTTCTGTCAAAAATGTAACTAATAAGCTCTCAAAGCTTCACTGAGACTTCGCCCAGTCCTTAAAACGTTTCTCCATCTATTTAAAACAACTCGTTCGAAATTATCAGAACCGAGGTGTGTCAGAACCTCCGTCCGGACCACAGTTTAAACAGAATAAAGCGTTTTAACTCAAACCCAGCTTATGTTACACAACAGATGTACAATTTCAGCTTTCATAAAGACATATTGACTCACAATTTCAGCTTTCAAAACATCACTAGCTGCCAGAACCTTGCTGTATTTTCTCCAAGCATCGCAGCTCAGCTCGCTGCGTTTCACAGCAGCTGATTCTCTGCACTTTTTTTCATGCCAACATGATATTCAATTGTCACACGAATACACAGTCCATTTATGAACCCGTCACGGGCCACCAGATGTAGAACAAACGTACGGACGGGCCACCAGATGTAGTATGAACATATACTGATATATATTCATAAATTAAACGGATTCTTTCATTTTTCTGGACTGTATAATATACGTGCATTGAATTTAGAAAATGTGGACGTGAGACGTTAATTATCTTTGACTCACCAACGACAG
>NC_056498.1:4618357-4618798 GCF_014905685.2 Nematolebias whitei
GTGGTAGGTAGTGTTTGGTGGATTCTGACTGTTCCAGCTCACAGAGGAGGCTGTCTTGTTGAGTCAGAGTTTGGACCTCTTGGGTTTCTTTGGTTTCACATGGTATTAGAGGAGTACTCACCGGGCTCGTGTCCTCGGCTGAGGAGTCCTTTGTGCCTTCCGCGGTACCTGCTGTTGGGCAGTCTGTGTCACACTCCGGAGGCGTATCTATTGGCAGTGGTTTGCTCACTGTTGTCCACATAGTTTGATCACCATAATCTATAATCGCGTTGAAGCGATTTATAAAATCCTGGCCAACCAAAAATGGGAATGAGTCAACATGGGTCACGTGTACCGGGTGGTACAGTGTCATATTGCCAATCTGCATGTGAACCATTGCTATAGCTGTCAGGGTTGTTTTATTCTCCGAGAGACCCTGCATTTCTATAGCACAATCAGATA
>NC_056498.1:4618898-4621249 GCF_014905685.2 Nematolebias whitei
AGCGATTTATAAAATCCTGGCCAACCAAAAATGGGAATGAGTCAACATGGGTCACGTGTACCGGGTGGTACAGTGTCATATTGCCAATCTGCATGTGAACCATTGCTATAGCTGTCAGGGTTGTTTTCTCCTCTGAGAGACCCTGCATTTCTATAGCACAATCAGATAGAGGTATTATCCTGTTTTTCTCGGCTGCGGCTGTCCTCAGCTCCTCGAACAGTTTAGCTGACATAATTGTTATGTCTGCTCCACCGTCCAGAAGTGCTTCGTGTGTGAGGACACCTTCGAGTGTTACTGACAGGTACGCCTTTTTGGCGGCCCCCTTTCTGATAAAGTTACACAAAAACCTCTTGGGTTTTTTCTGACGCTTCTTCATGCGTTCAGAAGTGCTTGTGTAATCTTGGTTTGTCTGAACCGTCAGCACAGCTGTAGCTGTTTCTGCGTGTTCAGTTTGCGATGACTCGTCATCGTTTGTGTGTGTGTTTACCCCCCCTTCATCCGATGAGGGGTTGTTTGAGGCAACAACAGCAATGTCTTGGTGTGTTCCACCGACATTTGTAGTGTTGTCATTCGCGCCCAGGGATGTAATAGTGATTACTTCACTGCATAGTGCTTTTGGTCGGCTTCCCTTGTCAGTGTGTTTCAAATCTTCTAACATTTCGCGCAATTTTTCTGTCTCTTCCGAGCTCAGAGGTGTAGGGCCTTTTTTCTGGAACTTTTGTGATTTTTTTCGCCTCGGGACGTTTCGTCCGAGGTGGGAGGCGGCTAGGTACGTCTTTTTGGGGTTCCTTTCCGGACATCCCCTGATAATATGGGTCCTCTCGGTTCCCATATTTTTGCGTCCTCCGCTGGTCCCATTTACGATAATCACGTTCGTCCTCTGAAGGAGGAGCCTTTTTGTCCCAGCGTGCACCTTCATGATGCGGTTTGTTAGTTTGAAAATACTGCCTTTTCTCGCCTTTTTTAGGAGGAGGTGGCGATGAACGCCTTCCTTCTAATTCTAGGGAGTGGGGTTTAACCTTTACACCAGGAAACACTTCTATGGGCGTCTTAGCATGAGAACGTGCCTCAAACACATTCACAGCGCACTGTTTAATCTCACTGATGGATTTTTCTCTGAAATTTGCCATCATTTGCACTGACGTTTGTATGTCAGTGTGGAGATTTTTGCTGAAAACAAATTTAAAACCTTCTTCTTCCTCCATCCCGGTTTCATTTCTGTTACCAAAATAAGCTTGGAAGATTCTTTTGTAATAAACTTTTGGATGTTCAGCTTTACCCTGCGTGACCTTTTCTGCGGCTGGGTATCCAGCTGGTCCTGTGCAGGAGTCGTACTCTCTGATCAAAGCTTCACACAGAAGGTTGTAATCCTTTCTCGTTGCATCAGGTAGATGCTCGATGAAGGTAAACACCTCTCTGTCCGAAGTGAGCCGTATCAGACTGATCTTATCCTCTACCGTAGCATTAGGATAAGATCTCAATCTGAACTCCAGATCTCTGAGGTACGCTTTTGTTCCAGATGAGCCCATCGGTCCAGGTACAAAGCGTTGTACATATTTTGAGATTTTTTGCAAATCATCCATTGAAGGAGTAGATATCAATGGTCTCACATGCGTGGTCGGTAGTGGGGGTGTTACTCTGCCCGTTTGTGTAGGTGTTTGGATGGGTCTAAAAGCACTGGGTGAGTAAAAAGGTCGTTGAGGTTTTGGTGTATTATCCCGACTCTGTTCAGGGTCTGGTTTGGATTCCAGACCACCTTGCCCCTCTTCATTACCTTTATCTGTTGCTGCTTTTAGTTTCTCCTCACATTTTTTTAAATGTTCCTGGGACGTTTGGTAATCACTTTGTAAACGCATATGTAGCTGTTGTAAATTGTGTTTATCTATTCTGCATTCTTCCAGCTCCATTTTTGCGAGCTGCAACTCTTTTTGTAGCTGGTCATTGTCTGAGCACGCAGCTTGGTATTGACGGTCTTTTTCACTAATCTTCTCATAAGATTGTGTTTGTAATGACGCCTGCATTTCTGAGAGCTCCCTCTCATGTGTTTCAGACATCCAGACAAGGCGTTCCGACCGTTCATCCAATTCTGCTTTTAGAAGCAGAGAGATTTTTGCTAACCGTTCCTGGCTATGCTTTTTACTCTCTGTGACTAATGTTCCTGCTGCCAGACTTTTCAGCTCTTCATTTCTTTGAATTTCATCGAGTTGTTCTAATTGCTGTATTTGCGTGCCAATAAGTGGAGTTGTTAAAATATGTAAGGCCCCCAAAATGATATCATCATTTGATTGGGAGTTGAAAGGATGCTCTTCTCCTTCTTCGTCTGCCATTTTTCTTCTATTTAAAAATTAAAT
>NC_056498.1:4621349-4626991 GCF_014905685.2 Nematolebias whitei
AAATAAATAAAATCAGAAAAGTCTCTTTGTCTGATATATTTACTCTTATTTAGTGATTTATCAATTAAACGTGCGTTATCTTTTAGCAAATGAGTAAACTTTTCAACTCTGTGAATATTTGTAACTGTTTCTTTTTTTTAAAAAGTTTCTAACTTTTATTGTGTACCTTTTATAAGGGATTACCAGTGAATAAAGTTTTTTGGTAAATGCTCTTTGCATAAATACCTTAATAACTTATAAATGCAAGATAACAGTGATTATTCAGCTTTGAGGAATGTTTATTAACTCAAAAATGCCTTTAAAAAGAAAATACGTTTAATTTCACTAAAATAACCTAAAAAGCGAAGTGAAACCTGTGATCTCAAGTTTCTCCAGAAGATGGCAGCACAACCTTATTAATTTTAACTCAGACACTGTTAGTGTTGTCCAGTAGGGGAGCTATAACTTCCTGTGGCGTCCGGTCGTTAGCTGTTAGCTTAAAATTAGCATCGGCTAGACTCGGTTAAAACCAAGATTTCTGAATGGATTTTTTACACAAACGTGGCAAAATTTTAGCAATTAGACTTTGAAGACTAAAACAACGCATCAGAATACAGCTTTTAAAGCGTTTTTGAACTTTAAAAAGCAGATTTTATTTCCCTATGAAAACGAGTTTTCATTTCCGGGTCACGTGACTGAAATCACCAATGACAAAGCAGCACAGGGGTGAGAGGAAGTGACGTAGGCACGTCATTCACTTTCTCAGCAAATCAGAGCGCTACACAACAGCTAATCCAACCAATCACGAAGCGTTTTTCCAACTAGCATGTTACTGTTAGCCTGAAATAAGTTCGTCAACTTTTCGTCTTTTAAACTGTCAAAATGCACTTTCTTCCGTTATCAATGCAAACTATAAGCTCCCAGCTGCACGGGGGTCTGCGCCCCTGTCTCAAAAACGTCTTTCTAGCTATTTAAACACTCGTTCGAACTTCTTCAGAACCGAGCCGGACCAGAACCGCGTCTGGACCGTCTTTAAACAGAATAAAGCGTTTCCACACAACCCAGCTTTTAGTTACACATAACAGGCGTACAATTTCAGCTTTCATAAAGACTCAATGACACTATTTCAGCTTTCAAAACATCACTAGCTGCAGTTTTTCTGTGAGCTTTCTGAGCATCACAGCCCAACACGCTTAAACATGCAGCGTTTTGACTTCAAGCGGCAGCTCCAGCACGCTGCGTTCAATCACAGCTGACAAACTGTTATTTTTCTTCATGCCAACACGTAAAATCAATCTTTACACGAATACACAGTCATTTATGAACACGTAGACGGGCCACCAATATGTAGTATGAACAGGGTGCAGATATATTCATACATTTAACGGGTTCTTCATTTTTCTGACTGCGTAAATGTCGTGCATTGAATTTAACAGAAATGTAACGAGAGACGTTATTTATCTTTGACCCATCAAAATGAATGCGGTCATTTATTTACAGAATCAAAGTTTAACATCAAACATTTACATTAATCTGGCAAAATATGAAAATAACAACAGCATAGTTTTACAGGAAGTGAGAACAATACGGCGATTGTTTTCACTTTTCAGCTAAAACGGCAGACATCAATCAATCGGCTTTACAATCAGGAAAACCATACGGCCATGATTTTCCGTTGCATCACCACAGACATTAATGAAAACATCTGGATTAATTTTCTAGCAGAAAGGAGAGTTTAAAGATGAAAATGGAGATTTATCTTACAGAGAGATGTGTGAGGGAATTTATCTGTAGTACCAGAACAACACGCTCTTTGGAAAATCAGCTTGGCCACGGTACGCTTGGTCGAAATAGAACTTTTACCTGGTTGATGATAGTTTCAGCGTCGGTGTAGAGTTCTCCTTTTGACTCTTTTTCAGCGTCTCCGTGAGGACAGCTAACAACCCTTAGGAGTCGTGTGAGGTTATCCAAACAGAAGTTATAATTCCCAACATCGTCTCTGGATCAGCTTGAATGCCTGCGTGTGCATCCAAGAACTCTGAACTCTTTTCTCCCACTCTTTCAGGCTCTTCTCATCTCGTCTCGACTCATCTCGACACAGACTCTAGAGAACCGGGAAGTTGCCACATTTAAATGGGTTCGACTTCCGGGTCATTTGAGAGCTTTTTGATTGGTGGATAGACCAGAACAGAGGTGTGGTTTGTGATGTAAGGTGTTATGGAAAGTCAAGGATAGAGATTAAGATTGTTTAAAACAGACAGAAAGATTGTTGGAGAACTTCAGACTTCGTGGAGTCAATTCACCTAGTATCTTCTGTGAAAGTTAAACATGACATTTCTTTTCAGTAAACTTTTTAGTTGACCGAACCTCGAACTCTAACACACTTACAAATTTGCTCATTGAAGACAGAAAATCAAGAAATGCATATTACCCTGATTTCTTCTTTGAATGAGGAATAAAAATCATTACTTACTGTTTATGTAAATAAAAATGAGTAGTTCTCTTCAACCTGTAAACATTGTTTGAACTAACACAATTTGATTATCAAAACATTTGTAAAATAGTAATGATCATAGAGAATTGTCTTTTCCACTTGATTAATTCAAGAAAGAAAGTCTCAGGATGGTTCAAACTGTATTTCTGGATGCAGATCAATGAAATGACAGTTTCTGTCCCACAAGGTTCTTAAGGTCAAGGGTTTTGACCTTAGGCTTAGTTTTGACCTCAGGTTAGGTTCACTACAGACATTATGAATATCTGGTAATGCCTTTTGGCCTCACAAATGCACCAGCAGTTTTTCAGGCTCTTGTTAACTATGTGCTTAGAGATATGATTGGTCTATTTGTCTTTGTCTATCTGGACGATATTCTCCAAAGACTTAACTTCTCATCGCAGACACGTCAGGTATGTCCTTGTCAGACTGATGTCCTTGTCAGACTGTTGCAAAATAACCAGTTTGTTAAAGCAGAAAAGTATGAGTTTCACCAGATCTCCACATCTTTCCTGGGTTTTGTTATTTCAACCAATCATGTTACCATGGACTCTAACAAGGTTTCTGCTGTCCTGGATTGGCCCATCCCCAAGGGCAGGAAACAATTGCAAAGGTTTCTTGGTTTTGCAAATTTCTATAGACGATTTATTAAGAACTACTGCCTTAGTTCTGGTCCTTTGCATGCGTTAACTTTATCCAAGACCAATTTTTTATGGAATGAATTAGCTGATCTTGCGTTTAAGAAACTTAAAGGCCTGTTTTCCACAGCCCCTATCCTCCATGCACCTGACCCCATCAGGTACTTCATTGTTGAAGTCAACACCTCTAGCAAATGGGTCAAAGCAGTCCTCAGCCAACGTAGCAGGGAAGGGAGAGTTCACCCATGTGCATTCTTTTCTAGGAGCATTTCCCCTGCTGAACGTAATTATGATATGGGCGAACGTGAGCTGCTGGCTGTCAAACTGGCTCTCAAGGAGTGGAGACACTGGCTCGAGGGTGTCAAGGAGCCTGTTCTAGTGTGGTCAGATCCCAGTTCTGGTGGAAAAGCTTAACCAAGGATGTCAAACTTTACGTAACTTCTTGTCCCTCATGTAATCAGGCCAAATCCTCCCTTCGCCCTCCTATTGGTTTACTTCACCCCTTGCCGGTCCCATCTTACCCCTGGTCACATATTTCTATGGATTTTGTCACTGGTCTTCCCCCATCTCATCCTCACTAATGTCAATCGAGTTTCTAAAATGGTCCACCTAGTCCCTCTCTCTAAACTTCCTTCCACCAAAGAACTCAGTATTATCATGGCTAAGGCAGTGTTTAGACTACACAACCTTCCCAATGACAGTGTCTGATTGGGGGCCTCAATTCATTTCTAAGTTTTGGAAGGATTTTTGCAGTCTTCTTGGTATCTCCAAAAGTCTCTCCTCAGAATTCCAACCACAGTCCGACAGCCAATCTGAGAGGGTTAACCAAGAGATGGAGACCAAACTTTGCCTGATTTGTCAAGGAGACCCCAGTAATTGGTTGTCCAACCTTCCCTGGATCGAACACGCCATCAACTCCCTGCCCTCTTCATCTTCAGGTTTGTCCCCTTTCTTTGTAGTTTTTGGTTTCCAGCCCCCTTTGTTTTCTATTCAGGACAGGGAGGCTCAAGTATCATCAGCTCATTTAGCTGCCATAAGGTGCCAGCACACCTGGAGAAAAGCCAGAAGAGCTCTCCTTAAGTCCTCTTCCATCTATGCTAGAGGGGCAAACAGATGTCGATCTACTTAGCCAGCTTATAAGGTGGGCCACAAGGTCTGGCTCTCCCCCAAGGATCTTCCCCTGAGGGTCGAGTCTCGCAAGTTGGCTCCCTGTTTCATTGGCCCATTCCCCATCACCAAGGTCATCAATCCTGTAGCCATCCATCTTCAACTGCCCTACTTGCTCAAGGTTCATCCTGCTTTCCACATCTTCCATCTCAAACCATTTCTTCTGTCCTGGTTCAAGCCCTCCTCCGGTCCCCCTCCTTCCACCCAACTGATTGATGGCTCCTTGGCTTACACTGTCAGGAGGCTCCTCCGCTCCAGGTGGTGGGGTCAGGGCTCCATTACCTTGTTGACTGAGAGGGGGTATGGTCTAGAGGAACATTCTTGAGTTCTTGCTCATCACATACTAATCAAGAACCTCGTCAGACAATTTCACAGCTCCCATCCTGAACAACCTGGTGGTCCGACAGGAGCCGGACTTTAAGGTGGGGGTTCTGTCATGTTTTTTTACCTGGTTTCCCTCCTCTGCCAGCTGTTTTAATGTTTGGTGTTCACCTCAGTCCATTCAGCTCCTGCCATCCAATTAACTCCCTCTGCTTCATGACTCACTCTGCAATCAACGCTCATGCTCTCCACCTGTTCACCTCCCTTCTTAAGCTCTCTGCCTGCCCTCATTCCTTGCCAGATTCTCGAACCTCATTGAACAATAGAAATCCAGTGTACTTTGTCTAAGTCTTTTGTCTCATTCTGAACCCAAGCCTGTTTTTGACTCCTCGACCTGCCTGCTCCCTTTGGATTTGTCTGCCTCTCCCCTCACGGTAACAACTCTGCGCCTTCACTATGATCTTTTCAATCAGAATTATTGATTAATGCCAAACCAGTTAGTAGTTATGGTTCTTTTGAACTGTTGCCCCTCAGTCTTTCTTATCCAAAATGGAAATCAGAAAAGCCACTTTTATTAGCTGTTATATATTGTCCACCAGGCGCTTAAGGCTCCAGTATACTGCCGCGTTTGTCTGTTCACGCGTACGTATGCGTGTACTGTACACAGAGGGTTCAGACATGATACTCCAGCGTACACCCTGAGCAGCTGCAGAGCAGCTTCACAGACAACGGGCGTTTACCTTCGGGACAAATTGAGGTCACCGATTGGTCATTTGCCGACACGTCCAATGGATTGATTGACAGGTCGGGAAAAAAAGGAAAAAAAGCGAGCGCTGGCAGCCTCACGCAGCGGTGTTCTGTGTTTATATGTTGTTAATAAAAAGATCTAAGAAAAAAACCCAGAGTGCTATGTAGTATGAACATATGCTGTCATATTCATAGATAAAACGTATTCTTTCATTTTTCTGGACTGTATAATGACGTGCATCTGAATTTAATAAAATGTGGACGTGAGACGTTAATTATCTTTGACTCACCAACGACAG
>NC_056498.1:4627091-4668040 GCF_014905685.2 Nematolebias whitei
AAAATGTGGACGTGAGACGTTAATTATCTTTGACTCACCAACGACAGTGGGTCATTTATTAACAGAATCAAGTTTAACACATCACACATTTACATTAATTGGCAAAAATTGAAAATAACAACATCTTATTTAGCAGGTTTACAAGGAAGTAAACAATACGGCAATTGTTTTCTCACTTCCAGCAGTACGACATTGACCACACGGCGGTGGTTGAAAAACTTTGCTTCAGACATTTCTAAAAATATCTGTAATGATTTTTAGCAGATAGAAGAATTTTAAAGATGAGAAATGAAGTTTAAGTATGAGAGAGATGGGGAGGGAATTTGTCTGTTTTAACCAGGACAGCACGCTCCTTTGGACCAGCTTAACCCAACGGTACACTTTGGTTGAAGATCGACTTTTTACCTTTCTGAAGATATGTCAGTTACGGCGTAAAGTTCCACTTCAAGCCACTTTTCAGCGTCTCCGTAAGGACAGTAGGGAACCGTTCGGAGTCGTGAGATCATCCAGGACAGACATTTCATAATTCCCAGATCTTCTCTCGTTCAGCTTGATTTTTCTTCCATCAGCATCCTGAATTCCAGCCTTCATGAACTCTGGAACTGCTAAGTTTCAGAACTGCAAAACTTCTTCATCTACTCCCAAACGACTGGAGCTGCAAACTCTCCACCCGACTCCAACTGGAGGTGGAACCTCTTGCAGAACTCTCCATCTACTCCAACTCTTCTTCCTAAAAACTAGGTTGAACTAGAAAGTACCAACATTTAAAGAGCTTTACTTCCGGTTCATTTGGGAGTTTCTGATTGATCGATGGACCAAAACAGAGTTGTGTTTTGTGATGTAAGGTGTTATGAAAAGTCAAGGAAAAAGATTAAGATTGTTTAAGAACAGACAAAAGATATTATGAAGAACTTCAGACTTCGTGGAGTCAATTCTCTAGTATCTTGCTGTAAAAGTTAAACATGACATTTCTTTTTCAGTAAACTTGCAGTTGACCGAAACTTGAACTTTGACCAACTTACACACTTGCTCATTGAAGACAGAAAATCAGACAATGCATCATTAACCTGATTTCTTCTTTGAATGAGGATTAAAAATCGTTATTACTGTTTCACAGTTGATTTAGAAATGAGTAGTTCACTTCAACATGTAAACATTGTTTGAACTAACACAATTTGATTATCAAACATTTGTAAAATAGTAATGATAATCGAAAGTAGTCTTCTTTTACTTGATTAATTCAAGAAAGAAAGTCTCAGGATGGGTCAACCTGTATTTCTGGATTCAAATCAATGAAATGACAGTTTCTGTCCCATATAGTACTTAAGGTCAGGACTTGACCTCCAGGCCTAGTTCACTACAGCTAGCTCTACAGCCCACACATCAGACCAGCCCACCAGGAAATCTCCAGACCCTCCCGCAGCCACACTGGACCTGAGTTTAATTGCTCGTGACAAATTCCTCCATTTCTCACCATTTCAGTCATGGCATCAACGGAGGAGGAAGAGATCACTTGCCTCTCGGCAAAAAAACAAAAGAAAAGGCCAGATCAGATACGAAGAAGGGGGAATTTAATACATGGGTGTCGCATACAAAACAGTCCGTCGCTGGGCAGTTTATTGTGCGACACCGCGTATGTGTATGCGGTCGTAAAAATGTGAGCTTTGCACGGAGGGTACGCTGGGAGGTATGCACGTACCTCTGCGTATGTACGTGCGTACCTCTGCGTATGGATGTACGCGGCATTATACTGGGGGCTTTACTCTCAGTTTTTGTCTGAACTCTCAGAATTCTTAACTGGCTTACTACTAAATACTGATATATTCATAATAATAGGTGATTTCAGTATTCATGTAGATGTTGAAAGTGATAGCTTAAGCATAGCCTTTAATAATTTAATAGAATCAATTGGTTTTACCCAAAACGTCCACACATCTCCTCATTCTTATCATCACACTCTTGACCTAGTTCTGACCTATGGCATAGCTATTAAGGACTAGTATATTAAGGACTAATTTTGAGGAATAGTTTCTCAAAATCCTGTTCTGTCCGACCATTTCTAAAATAACCTTAGAGTTCACATTAAATGACTACACAGTCACTGAGAGTAAATTTCAGTTTAGCGGGTGCTTATCAGAAAATGATGTAACCAAATTTAAACAATCTCTTCAATCAATGCTTTCCTCTGTCTTGCAGAGTACTGCATCAGAGAACAGTGTCTCAAATAATCTAGTTGATAATTTTACAACTTCAATGAAAACTTCACTTGATAAAATTGCTCCGCTGAAAAACAAAGTAATCAATCAGAGGAAACTGGTTCCTTGGTTCAATTCTGAGTTACGTACTTTAAAGAAGGCTTCTAGAAACTAGGAGAGAAAATGGTGTTCAACTAATGTTGAAGAATTTTATTTAACTTGAAAGATAGTCTGCTAACATATAAGAAAGCTCTCCATAAAGCTAGAACTTAATATTATTCATCTTTAATAGATGTGTTAGATATTTATCTAGCCTCTTCCTGGGGTTTTTGATCTGCTCAGAGACGGGATTATAATGATATTATGACCCGGACAACCAAAACCAGCTGCTCACATAGTCAAGAAGGACCATCAGCCTAACAATGGATCATTAGCACCCTGATGGCTGTTTACTATTCACAGGGGGCTGAGTGATACTAGCAATCACAGCATTGTAAGAGGGGGACAGTTGAACCTGGAGGCCTCCACCCCTGTTTAATGATGGACAATTTCTTTTCACAAAGATGGCCTCCTTTACTCCTCTCTCAAACCATCGTTCCTCTCTGTCCAGGATGTGAACATCTTCATCCCTGAAAGAGTGACCTCTGGACATTATTAGAGCAGCCTTATACACTTATGCATGCTCACAACCACACACAAATAGAAGCAGGGATGCTTATGTAGGCTTTATATGTAGATATATAGATATGTATATGAATGTATATTCATGTGTATGTATGTATGTATATAGGTGTAGGTATGGGTATATATATTTATGGAAACTTACTGCAAAGCCATGAATATTTTAAGTTCTTTATACATATGTATTTTGTTGCTGTGTTTTGTCATGTTCTTTGCAGGTGAACAGACAGTGGCCGGGTGTTTTGCCGTGTGCTCTCTTTGTGTATATTTCTTATATTTTGGAGTCTTACTTTGTCTTTTCTTTCTTTCTATCCTATTAAAAAAAAAAAAAAAAAGAGTGACCTCTGGCCTGGAGAAGAGTGTAGACCACAGAATCCTGGCCTGATGATGTTGATCTTCTGTGCTGGGCCATCCTTTTGGCCAGTGGCTGTTTAGTTTCCCTGATATAAGACTGATCACAGCCCTCCTGACACTGAACAGCATACACAATATTACTCTGTTTGTGCCAGGGGACTGGATCTTTGGGATGAACCAGTCTTTGCCATAATGTATTTTGGGGTTTAAAAGCCACTGGGACGTTATGTTTAGAAAATAAAAGTCTCAGTTTCTCTGATACTCCCTCAACATACGGAATGACCACTGGTCTGGGTCTGGGTTCCTTCTTTTCACCTGATGGCTGACTGGAGTCCTGTTTGGGTTTCTTCTCTGCTTTCAGGAAGGCCCAGTTAGGATATCCACATTGCTCTAGAGCCTGTCTTGTGTAGGATTTCTTTTTCTGCCTGGCTCCCGAGTTAGTGGGGACGCTGTCTGCTCTGTGATACAGAGTCCTGATGACTCCTAACTTGTGCTCCAAAGGGTGATGGGAGTCAAACTGCAAATACTGGTCTGTGTGGGTGGGTTTGCGGTACACCTCGGTTTGCAAAAGTCCTCTATCAGAGACTGAGACCTCACAGTCCAAGAAAGCCAACCTGCCATTTTTTACATCTTCTCGTGTGAACTTGATGTATTTATCCACAGAGTTGATGTGGTCAGTAAAATGTTGGACTTCCTGAGATTTAATTTTAACCCAGGTGTCGTCAACATACCTGAACCAATGACTTGGCGGTGTCTCTGAAAAGGACATCAAGGCTCTCTTTTCTACCTCCTCCATGTACAGGTTGGCAACAATAGGAGAAACTGGAGACCCCATAGCACACCCATGTTTCTGCCTATAATATTGCTCCCCATATGTGAAGTAGGTTGACTGCAGGCACAGTTTCAAGAGTTGACACAGTTGTTCTGTGGAAAGCGTGGTCCTGCTGCTCAGAGTGGTGTCTGATTTTAATCTTAAACTGACCACCTCTACTGCATCATCAACAGGAATGCACGTAAAGAGTGATGTGACATCAAAAGAGACCATTGTTTCATCAGTCTCCATGATGACATCCCTCACCTTATCCACAAAGTCAATGGTGTTCTGTATGTGGTGTTCTGAGCTGCCAACTAAAGGGATGAGTACAGATGCCAGATATTTGGAAACATTGTAAGTGACCGAGTTAATCATGCTAACAATAGGTCTTAAAGGTACACCTTGTTTGTGGATTTTTGGTAAACCATACAGACTAGGTGTGGCCTCCCCTGGGTACAGTCTGTGGTACAGAATACGGTCAATAGCCTTGTCCTGTTCCAAATTTTTCAGACAATCTATTAACTTCTTCCTGTAACCACTTCCTGGATCTCTTTTCAGAGGTTCATAAGTGGTTAAGTCACTCAGGAGTGTCATAACTTTCTCATGATAGTCTTTCTGGTTCAAAATCACTGTGCACCTTCCTTTGTCTGCTGGGAGAATGATGATGTTTTTGTCCTTGCTAAGAGTGGTGAGTGCATCCCTCTCCTCTCTACTGATGTTGGAAGGTGGTGGTTTGGCATTGCTGAGGCAGGATGAAACTTTGATTCTGAGCTGTTCTGCTTCAGCCTCTTTAATTTTGTTGTTGCGGATGGCTGACTCAGTAGCTGTGATCATCTCCACCAGAGGAATTCTACTTGGTGCAACCGCAAAGTTCAGTCCCCTGGCAAGAATCTCTGTCTCTGGCTGGGTGAGCTGTCTGTCAGATAAATTCTTCACCCACTTTTCTGTCTCCCTGGCATGTAATTGATTACTGGAGTGTTGTCCTATACTGAATGTGTTGTTATTGGAATAGTGATGGTGTTGATGAGCTATTAGTATGTTAGACATTTGATATATTTAGTTACTTAGTTATTTATATATTTAGTTACATTTGATATAGTTGATCACAATTTTTTACTACCGAAACTTGAATATGATATTGGGATTACAGGAACAGCTCTAAAATGGTTTAAATCATATCTATCTGATAGATTTCAGTTTGTAAATGTAAATAATAAATATTATTCATACACCAAAGTTAGTCATGGAGTTCATCAGGGCTCAGTGCTTGGGCCAATACTCTTTACTTTATATATGCTTCTATTAGGTAAAATTATTAAACAGCATGGGATAAATTTCCATTGTTATGCTGATGACACACAGTTATATTTGTCCATTAAACCCAATGAATCCAATCAGCTACTTAGACTACAAGCATGTCTTAAAGATATAAAAACCTGGATGACCCTTAATTTTACCCTCAGACAAAACTGAGGTTTTGGTTTTTGGACCTGAGCACCTTAGGAATTAATTTTTCAGTCTTTCTCCCTCCTTAGATGGCATTAATCTGTCCTCCAGCTCTAATGTTAAAAATCTTGGTGTTATTTTTGATCAGGACATGTCTTTTATCCCCCACATTAAAAACATTAGTAGAACTGCCATCTTCCACCTGCGTAATATCACATATAGTTAGGGTTTGCTTGGGTTTCCTGAGCTGTCCCTCAGTTATGCTGCTATAGGCTTAGACTGCTGGAGGACAAACTGACCACAATTTTCACTCTACTACTGTCTTTACTTACTCTGCTCAACCTGTTTTGTATTTGTAATTATTTTTTCTGTCCTTAACATGTGTATTTTTTTTGTCTTTCAGATACACCTGGACCTATACCTGGACCTACCATTCTGTGTTTGTCTGTCTCTCCTTCCTGTCCTCTCAACCAGCCGGTCAAAGCAGATGGCCGCTTGTCCTGAGCCTGGTTCTGCTGGAGGTTTCTTCCTTTTAAAAGGTAGTTTTTCCTTTCCACTGTTGCCACTGTGCTTGCTCAGGATGGGAGACTGCAACAAAGCCAAGATTCAACTTGTCTGCTGGATTTCTTAGATAGAGAACTTTACTAATTGGCTTTTCTATGTATGTGAATGTTTTTGTAAAGTGCCCTGAGACAACTTTGTTGTGATTTGGCGCTATATAAATAAACTGAATTGAATTGAATTGCGGGCAGCACGGTGGCGCAACTGGTAGAGCTGCTGCCTCTCAGCGAGCAGGTCCTTGGTTCAAACCCCGGTCCAGGGGCCTTTCTGGGTGGAGTTTGCATGTTCTCTCCGTGCATGCGTGGGTTTTCTCCGGGTGCTCCGGTTTCCTCCCACAGACCAAAAACATGCATGTTAGGCTAATTGGTAACTCTAAATTGTCCCTAGGTGTGAGTGAGAGAGTGAATGGTTGTTTGTGTTGTTTATCTCTATGTGGCCCTGTGATGGACTTGCGACTCGTCCAGGGTGTACCCCACCCCTCGCACAGTGATTGCTGGACATGGGCACCAGCGACCCCCGTGACCCAAAATGGAATAAGCGGGTAAAGATAATGGATGGATGGATGGATGGAATTGAATTGCGGGCAGCACGGTGGCGCAACTGGTAGAGCTGCTGCCTCTCAGCGAGCAGGTCCTTGGTTCAAACCCTGGTCCAGGGGCCTTTCTGGGTGGAGTTTGCATGTTCTCTCCGTGCATGCGTGGGTTTTTCTGGGTGCTCCGGTTTCCTCCCACAGACCAAAAACATGCATGTTAGGCTGATTGGTAACTCTAAATTGTCCATAGGTGTGAGTGAGAGAGTGAATGGTTGTTTGTCTCGTTTGTCTCTATGTGGCCCTGTGATGGACTTGCGACCCATCCAGGGTTTACCCCGCCCCTCGCACAGTGATTGCTGGACATGGGCACCAGCGGCCCCCGTGACCCAAAATGGAATAAGTGGGTAAAGATAATGGATGGATGAATGAATTGAATTGCACTATATAAGTACAGTCCATTTACGATTTACCTTCTGCAGCCTCTCTGGTCTCATCACCTGCTGCAGTCTCAGGGTTTCATTGTATTTGAGAGGGTCCATGGGGATGTCTCTCACCCACCATCCCCTGAGAGGGTCCAGCGAGAAGCCTCGTTTACGCCGATCACACGATCAGTATCTGAGTGTTTTTTTGTGTTTGGTCTTCTTGTGATTCTTGTTTTTAGTTTTCTCTGCGAGTGTTTTACTTGTCTCTAGCTTCCCTAGTATTTCTCCCCTAATGTTGCCAGTTCTTCCTCCTCTCAGACCTGTTCCTAATCAGTCACCCCAGGTGTTCATCATTGTGTTTCGTTAGTGTTTCTTTAAGTTCAACATCAGTGTTTCCTCCCTGTCTGTGAATTGTGCCTTTCAGCCAATATGCTCTGTTCCTCTGTCTTCCCTTGTTTTGTGTTTTGCTGGCATGACAGAGTTTGTTATAGTATTTATTTAATAGTTATTCTTTATTTTACCCTAGAGTTCCCCATGTCTGTCTGCCCCTGTGCTCAACTCTCAACCTAGATAAGGTTACTGGAATTATTCATCCATAACTCATTTGGTGATTTGTTTATTCATCCATCCATCCATTATCTTCCGCTTGTTCCAAAGTCAGGTCTTGAGGCAGCATCTTGAGCAGGGAGGTCCAGACATCTCTTTCCACAGCCACCTCTTCCAGCTTTTCTGGGAGAACTCCAAGGCGTTCCCAGGTCAACCGAGAGACGTAGTCTCTCCAGTGTGTCCTGGGTCTTCCCCAGGGTCTCCTCCCAGTCGGACATGCCCGAAGCACCTCCCTAGGGAGGCGTCCAGGGAGCATCCTTACAGATGCCCGAACCACCTCAACTGGCTCCTTTCGATGTGGAGGAGCAGCGGCTCTACTCCGAGTCTCTCCTGATAACTGAACTTCTCACCCTGTCTCTAAGGGAGAGTCTAGCTACCCTGCAGAGGAAACTCATTTCAACCTCCTGTATCTATGATATTATTTCTGTCACTACCCAGAGCTCGTGACCATAGGTGAGGGTAAGAACGTAGACTGACTTGTAAACAGAGAGCTTTGCCTTACAGCTCTGCTCTCTCTTCACCACAATGGACCAGTACAGAGTCCACAATACTGCAGACACTGCACCAATCAGTCTGTCAGTCTCACACTCCATTCTTCCCTCACTCGTGAACAAAACCCTGAGATACTTGAACTCCTCCACTTTAGGCAGAACGTCACCCTCAAAATGAAGAGTGCAATCCACCCTTTTCTGGTTCAGGACCATGGCCACAGATTGATTCATATGTAGGCCTATTAATGTAAATAAACCCTTAAACAATTCAAATACATTCTCTGTTCTTTGATATGAAGTTCAGGTACTTCAGCTAGATCCAGAACCCCAAGAGTGACAAGTATAAACTGAGATAAGGTTAACATCTGAGCAAACCTAACTTCCAGTGTTAATATTGCTTATGTTCATGCTTCTCTTTTGATTTTTTTTTATCCTAAAATTTGCTCTGTGAACTGTAAACTAGTTTAAGCATTTTGTCTCCACTCCTGCAAGTTGTCAAATCTAAAGCGATGAAACACATCGCTGCAGGTGTACGAACCTTTTCACACCTGCCGGTTGCACAATTTACTGATACATCACAGCTTCTGCTGAACAAACTCAGCCACACCGACACGTGATGAAATATTCCGAATAAAGCACTTTATTAGCAGATGAATATTAGAAAGAAAACAAAGATTATAACAGTTAGTGTGTTACATACAGGAGCAACATATGATGTGACACTCAGATTAAACGCATAGTGTGATATGTTTCTTTTCAACAGCACTCTTCTCCCTGCGACTCTACTTCTAAAATAAAGCCTTCCTTAGTTGCATCAAAATAAATACAAAACACAAGCATATTTCATTGCAATTGACCAGAGGGCAACTAATCACTCAAACAAAACTGATGATTTCATACATTTCTAATATGAGTTCAGTGGATAAACCACCATTCTCCCACCCACATGCATGCTTTAAGAGTTATACACGTTGGCTTGGATACAGAGCGATAAAACTGGTATATGTCCAGTATATGTTGACATACATCCAGTATATGTTGGCAAACTGAGCAAGTAATGGTCCAGAAAATCAAGTAGAGTTGACAGATCTTAAGAGCTGTGGAGCGTTTGCAGGTAACATGGAGGTAAATGAAGCAGAGAACACAGAACAGCGTTAGGGTTTGAAATAAAGCAAGACTTCACTTTTTATGCATAAGTGCTGCTGCAGGTCAGTTAGCATGGCTAAAACAAAGAGATTTACATTCATGTCATGATCAGTTTAATGATCCTTTCATGAAGTCCAAATGGCTTAAAACATATTTGTTTCCCTTGCTGGGAATCCATATTTTTGACACGATTGCTAGTTCAACACTTGATCTTCTACACTGCACTTGTCCTTTTGTTTAACCTGTCTTCAGTCTACAGTATTTGTCAAACCCAACTGTGTAGATTTATGATGAAGCGTTTACTGTATAAAATGTGAAACACTACAAAACCTCAGGGCATGCTTTATATTAATCAACTCATCCCACTGAAAACATAATAAACTCAAATCAAATTAAAAGTAAATAAATAAAAGCATATGATAAGGTGCGTTTGATGGTTCCTGAAAAGTAACATTGAGGTGGATATAGTTCTAGTCCCCATCTTTGGCCTTTAAATGCTTGAACCGGTAATGCATACAATTCTACAACCTCCATTGACCCTAAAGTAAGGCAATGGTGTAAAAATCAACGTGATTGACAAATTAACAGTCACAGCTGTGACAATCACTAAGCCTTAAAGACAGCTTGAAGGCTCCCATCACACTGAATGACAACCCCACTAGGATGGTACAAACATCAAACAAAACATGAATGGTCTTTGCAGGGTCTTCATGAGGTTTTCAGGGGTGTATTAAGAATGAGTGCTCCGCTTTATGTGTGATGAATCATGAAAGGTCTGTAGAGTGATTTACAACAAAACATGCACCATCCATCCATCCATCCATCCATCCATCCATCCATTCATACATCCATCCATTCATCCATCATCTTTACCCACTTCTTCCTTTTTGGGTCATGGGGGTCA
The DNA here is from genome assembly GCF_014905685.2 of Nematolebias whitei. Lineage (NCBI taxonomy): Eukaryota > Metazoa > Chordata > Actinopteri > Cyprinodontiformes > Rivulidae > Nematolebias > Nematolebias whitei. The sequence goes on from NC_056498.1 coordinate 4,637,244, forward strand.
CTGGTGCCCAATATCCAGCCATCACTGTGTGAGAGGTGGTAGACACCCTGGACAGGTGTCCAGTCCATCACAGGGACACAGAGACAAACGAGACAAATAACCATTCACTCTCTCACTCACACCTAGAGACAATTTAGAGTTACCAATCAGTCTAACATGCATGTTTTTGGTCTGTGGGAGGAAACCGGAGTACCCGGAGAAAACCCACACATGCACAGAGACAACATGCAAACTCCACCCAGAAAGGTCCCCTGCTGGGATTTGAACTGGAGCGACCTGCTCACTGAGAGGCAGCAGCTCTACCAACTGCACTACCGTGCCGCCCGCAACTATCAATGAGAAACAATTTTGTTAGATTTAGATAGAGTATGCAGGGCCCTGAAGTCATGTAGTGGGGTCACCATCAAGTGTAGAGAAGACTTAAAAAGACAATGTTGCAAAAGATGATACAACTTTTTAAGACAAAATGGTAGAACCTTATAAAGAGAAGACAACTCAATGCAAAGATATAAGTCAAGCTGAAAAGCATGAACCACAGGGACCAGTTGGACAGTCTGCACGATTTATAGAAAAGCAGTTTATTTTTTAGTCGGATTTATGGAAGTGTTGGGATGAGAATCAGGCTGATGCAGAACCTCATGGGAGACAAGGAGCAGAAACACGGGCCATGCAAATGCAGCTCCTCATCCTGTTCTGAGGTTGTCGGTCAAACATTCAGACCAAACTGGACTTATGAAGCTACACCACTGTCCAAATGTTGTGAATAATCCCACAAATGATGCCTCTCTGCAGCGTCACGGGCAGATGTTTTACTGACAGAAACGGTTGGTATCATGAAGATACACAGATGAATCAAGTGGCATATTTTGTTCTGTTTCCTCCCAGATTGTTGTTGAGATGTTGCAGCAATACTTTAAATATTTAAAAAAGGCGGGCCGCCTTCTTCAAGTCATTTTTCTTCCACAGGGCCAGGCGGTCAAACTGCTCCAAGGTCATACTGAAAACCTGCTGGAACTCCTCTGGAGAGAGGTGTCTCTGGAAACGAGAAACAGATAAAAGCAGAATTTTTACATGTACATAACATTATGGTAAAAATATCACAACACAACTTTAATGTTGGCGGTACAGTTAACAGTAGAGAGAAAAAACACAAGTATCATGAAAAGTTGGTGGATAATCACCACGCCTGTGAACAAGTGTGTAGAGATATGATCACGTATCCGTATGTATATCAATATGTAATCAGCAAATAATTACATAAACACTCATTTGAAAAATAACAGCCACTTACGAGCTTCCTAACATCAATAAAGCATTTACATTTCTACCTTTAAAAAAAATCTTCACCCCCCAAAAGTTCAGTCATGGACAATTTAATTCAAAACATACAAATATAATTAAACAGCACAACTAAAATGCAAATGTGTCTTGATCATAAAGAACCTGAAGTCTTTCCTGTTAAAAGGGAGTTTTTTCTTCCCACTGTCGCCTTCATGCTTGCTCATGATTTGAGTTCTGTGATGGAGTTCAGTTCAAAGCAGTCTGCTCCTCAGATTAATAACGTTAAGTTATTATTTGTATATATGAATGTTTCTGTTTATTGCCATGAGATGACTTCTGTTGTGACTTGGTGCTGTATAAATAAACTGAATTGAAATGACTTGAACTGAAGCACCTCCCTAGGGAGGCGCACAGGGAGCATCCTTACAGATGCCCGAACCACCTCAACTGGCTCCTCTCATGTGGAGGAGCAGCAGTTCTACTCCGAGTCTCTCCTGATAACTGAACTTCTCACCCTGTCTCTAAAGGAGAGTCCAGCTACCCTGCGGAGGAAACTCATTTCAACCTCCTGTATCCACAATCTCATCCTTTCAGTCACTACCCAGAGCTCATGACCAGAGGTGAGGGTAGACCGACCGGTAAACACCGAGCCGTTTTAAAGATTTTGAGTTAAAACTGGATCTGGTCGTAGATGTGATTCTACTAACAAATTTTTTCAAGATTTGACCAAACACTTCATTATTTCTCAGCATCAGATCATCTCAGTCTGGCATGAAAGGCAGTGGCTGTATTCATGCTGATGTGTTTCCATCTTGGCTCTGAGTTATTGGGGGGTGGCTGATAGGTTTGAAAACCACTACAGCAGTTTAAGGTCAAGGTTCACGAGCTTTGATGAGTAAAAGTGAGGGTAGAATATGTTTGTAGTGTTGAACATTGAGGAGCCTGGTGTTTCCTACGTTGCAGGGGATCCAGAGCATCAGCAACACGTCAGTGTCCCGACAGTCTGACTCCAGGGACAACATTCTTATGAAGCTGAAGGCTCATGGAGAGTTGTCATGTTGGGGTCACTGAGCGTTTACTGGTTTGACAGAAAGTGTTTGTGGATGAAAAGCTGAGGACAGGAGAGCCATCAGAGCTGAGGTTCATTGTGTTCCTTCTGTTAGGAAAACATTTCCTGTTTTCCACAGAACAAAGTGAGGAAAAGTTCTGACGTGTTAAAAACAGCTAGAGGAAATGACTTTTTATGGGACATGAGTTCTAATTCTGTTGAATTTTAAATGAAAGGACATGCAGGATAAACTTGCAGGATCGTTTGTCACATTTCATGATAAAAATTAATTCCAAGCTTCAAAATTTTGACAAGTTTAAAAGTCAAAGTAACCAAATGCAGAAGTAAGCTTCACACAGGAGTGCCACAAACTTAAATCAAGATAAAGTTTGAATTAATACAGCAAAAGTACTTTTAGATGTAAATCAATGAAACTGAAGCTTTTTATTTAATGAAGACTGAAAGAAGCTGCTGGTTTGTTTGGTAAAAGTCGAGTGTAGTTTAAAGGTTAGTAGAAAAGTATTTACTTCCTCCTCATTCTTTGGGGTTTGAATTTCCTCTGAATTAATTTTTTTTTTTTTTAAAGTTTGAGATTTTTTCTATAATTTACATGACATAACTAACACTTTGATGATCTGGGAAAAATAATTTGACAAAACAACCCCAGAAATTCTGACCGTGCATCATCATCTTTCTTTGTGCCCTGTCGGGGGTTATTGGGAAATCAGAATCAGAATCAGAATGCCTTTATTGTCATTATACGCAGTACAATGAAATTAAGAGCCACTCCATTTTCCAGTGCAAAAACACGCCTTAAGAAAACACACATTAAACACACTAAAAATATAAAAAATGTAACGCAATATAGATATAATAATGAAAGTAAAAAATACAAGTATTACACAATTGTATTGCACATTATGGATATTAGTGAGGTAGTTAAGGTGACTGAGAGTATGAAATGTCAGTAGTATTGCACAGTAGAAGTCCAGGTGTTTGGGAGGTTAGATTATTAAATCAGTGCATGTGTGAGTTCAGTGTGGTGATGGCTTTCGGGAAAAAACTGTTCTTGAATCTGTTTGTTCTTGTTCTGATGCACCTGTAGCGTTTCCCTGAAGGTAGCAAGTCAAACAGTTCAAAACTCGGGTGTGAACAGTCCATGATAATGTTTTCTGCTCTGTTGAGGCAGCGTGATGTGTAAATGTCCATCAGGGAGGGGAGAGGGCAGCCAATTATCTTTTGTGCTGTCTTGACTACTCTCTGAAGCCTCTCCCTGTCAGCCAGGGTGCAGCTGCCGTACCATACTGAGATACAGTATGTCAGCAGGCTCTCGATGGACGAGTGGTAGAAGGTCAGCAGCAGTTTTGTGTTCAGGTTGTGCTTCTTAAGGACTCTTAAGAAGTGTAGTCTCTGCTGAGCCTTCTTGATGACCGCTGTGGTGTTCTCTTTCCAGTTTAGGTCAGCAGAGATATGGACACCAAGAAATCTGAAATCTGAAAGTGTGAACCCTCTCCACGCACTCGCCGTTGATGTAAAGGGGTTGGTGCTGTGCTTCCTGAAATCAATAATCACCTCCTTGTTTTTTTTGATATTCAGAGCCAGATTTTTATCTGAGCACCAGGTTGCTAGCTCCAGGACCTCCTGTCTGTAAAATGACTCATCTCCCTTAGAGATTAGTCCGACCACTGTGGTGTCATCAGCGAACTTGACGATGAGGTTGTTGTTGTGGGCCAGGCTGCAGTCATGGGTGTAGAGACAGTACAGTAGGGGGCTCAGCACACAGCCCTGTGAGGAGCCAGTGCTCAGCGTACGAGTGGAGGAGAGGTGGGGACCAAGTCTTACAGATTGGGGCCGATTGGTTAGGAAGTCTTTTATCCAGGCACATGTGAGTGGGGGGAGGCCGAGATTGTCAAATGTATTTATAAGAATGTCCAGAATGATTGTGTTAAAGGCCGAGCTGTAATCCACAAAGAGCATTTGAACATAGCTGTGCTGTTGTTCCAGGTGGCTCAGCGCGGTGTGGAGAGCTACTGCAATAGCATCCTCTGTGGACCTGTTGGTGCGATATGCAAACTGGTAGGGGTCAAAGTTCGGAGGGAGATAGTCCATGATGTGCTGGAGAACCAGTCTCTCGAAGCACTTCATGATTACTGGGGTGAGAGCCACCGGTCGGTAATCATTCAGGCTGGTGATGGTAGGTGTTTTCGGCACTGGGATGATGGTTGCAGATTTTAAGCAGGGAGGTATGACAGCCTGGGCCAGGGAGAGATTGAAAATTCTGGTGAAGGTGGGGGCGAGCTGGAGGGCACATGCTTTGAGCACCCTGCCAGGTACTCCATCTGGGCCAGTAGCTTTCCTGGGGTTCACTGATTGGAGGGAACGTCTAACATCATGCTCCCGTACAGTGAGTGGAGTGGTGCAGTAACCGGGTGGGTGCGGGGGCAGGGCAGGATCAGATGGGTGCTGCTGTGGTGCATCAAAGCGTGCAAAGAAGCAGTTTAGCTCCTCTGCTAGTGATGCACTCAGGTCTCCTGTTGTCACCTCACAGCCTCTATAGTTAGTGATGTTTTTTATGCCCTTCCACACCTCCCGTGAGTTGTTACTGGACAGATGGGACTCTATACTCCTTTTATGGTCAGCCTTTGCGGTTTTTATTCCCTTATTCAGGTTGGCTCGAGCAGCTCGGTACAGAGCTCTGTCACCTGACCTGAAGGCAGCGTCGCGGGCTCTGAGGAGTGTGCGAACCTGGCTGGTCATCCATGGTTTCTGGTTGGGGTAAACACGAATGTTTTTGACCATAGTCACATTTCCGATGCAGAAGTTGATGTAGTCCAGTACTGTTCCTGTGTATGTTTCCATTTCCTGATGTTCAAATAAGTCCCAGTTAGTTTGTTCAAAGCAGTCCTGTAGGTCGTCGAGTGCATTACCAGGCCAGATTGTAACAGTTTTTGTTGTAGGCCTTGCTCTGCGTCTGAGGGGGGTGTAAGCTGGGGGGAGCAGGAGGGAAAGATGGTCTGACTGCCCGAGGTGGGGGAGGGGTATGGCTCTGTATGCATGTTTAATGTTCGAGTAAACCTGGTCCAGAGTGTTCTCCTCCCTAGTAGAACACTTAACATGCTGGTAGAATTTTGGAAGTACAGTCTTCAGATTAGCCCTATTGAAATCTCCTGCAATTATATGAACACCGTCGGGGTGAGCCCGCTGCTGTTCATTGATGGTGTTCAGCAGGAGAGAGAGCGCCGTATTTACATTAGCATCGGGTGGTATATACACAGCAGTAATTATCACAACTGTTAGCTCTCTCGGTAGAAAAAAAGGTCGGCATCTCACGGACATGTACTCAAGGTCTGGGGAACAGTGGTTGTCTATAATTGAGGTTTTCCAAGATGGCGCCGGTGTGTAGGGCTGCCCGTCTCTCGCTCTCTGCTTGTATTTTATTTTTGTTATTTTTACAATGGTTTGTGCAGTGTGCCGAGTCATATTTTCAGTATGATCGTCGGGCACTTTTGGAGCTCCGTACATTTGCTGAAATTCCCGCGGAGTTTTTGAACAGCGGCCATCACTCTCCCCCACCGGTCCTATCTGAGATTCCTGCGTTCCTTCTGCGTGACCCTGGCCTTTCTCCATGGAGGAAACGTCGCAGACGTCGTGGGAAGCGTGCAGGGATTTTGGTGAAACTGAGGCAAAGTGTGGATTATTCTAACAGGACTCGCTCTGGATCTGATCATCTCCTCTCTGACCCGTGGTGCTCCCGGGGCCCGGCTGCTGGCCAGCTGCCCGCGCGCTCAGTCCATGGAAACACCTGGAGTTGTTTACCTGTGCGCCGCACCAGCAGACCAGGAGGAGCTGTTCTTCATAACCTGCGCCCGCTGGCGCGCGCGTCTCCCTCCACGGCTGTGCCTGTGTCAGACAATATCAGGATGTGTTTAATCAATGCAAGGTCTGTTTCCAACAAGACGTTTATCCTCAATGACTTTTTTTAAAGATGAGGAGTTGGATTTTCTGTTCGTCACAGAATCTTGGATTTCTGATGGTGAGTCCAGCGCCCTGGTGGAACTACTTCCTCCGGACTGTGTATGTTGCAATGCCCCGCGGCCATCAGGTCGGCGCGGGGGAGGGGGGATTATTAACAGTTTTTAAAGCAAACTTTGCCTGTAAACAGTTGTCCATCCCGGTGTCCCGCGCCAGCTTCGAGCTGAGCGCCTTTGAACTTGGACACTCTCCTCCGGTCCTGTGTGCGCTCATCTACCGCCCACCTCGTTCTAAGGACTTCATAAATGAATTCTCTGACTTTTTGGCTGATATCACTCAGAGATACACTCACTTTTTGCTTATTGGTGACTTTAATTTGCATGTGTGTTGTCAGGAGAAGCCCTTAGTGAAGGACTTTCTGGATTTATTGGACTCTTTTGGCTTAGCTCAGCAGGTGAGCGGCCCCACCCAGGAACATGGTCACACGCTGGACCTCGTTTTAACACGCGATGTCTCTGTTTCTAATTTGAAAATCGGTGACAATGTTTTTTCAGATCACATGCCTGTATTGTTTGACTTCACCCCCCCTTGTCATACTGCTAAGACGCGCGTTCCTGCACGTACGCGTTCCATTAACCATTTCACTGCTGCTCGTTTTAATGAAGGTTTTAATTCTGAGAGGATCGAACAGCTCTCGGTGTCTCTTACCACTGAGGAGCTAACCTCTCAGTTCAACTCTGCCTGTTTAGATGTTCTGGACCGTGTTGCTCCCCTTAAGACCAGAAAAACGAAACTTAAATCAGAGCCTTGGCTGAATGACGTCACGCGAGCCGTTAGGCGGCAGTGTCGCAAAGCTGAACGAAAGTGGAGGAAGGACAGGCTCCAGGTGTCTTTTCAAATGTTAAGGGAGAGTTGGCGTCACTATCAGAAAACCGTTAAAGCTGCCAAATGTAAATTCTTTTCTGATTTAATTGTCTCCAACTCCCACAACCCCCGAGTTCTTTTCTCCACCCTGAACTCAGTTCTACACCTCAGTGAGCCTTCACCTCTGGAAGCCTCAACTGAGCTGTGTGAGAACTTCCTCCATTTCTTTTTAGAAAAAGTGGCAAACACCCGGGCACTCATTTCTCCACCAGCTCATGATCTGTCCATCCCATCTCAGTGCGTGGCTGTGTTTGACCACTTTGAGCCCATCTCTCTGTCCTCTCTGGAGCAGGTAATGTGCAGCATGAAGCCATCTGGTTCCCCCTTTGATGTGGTCCCCCCTCGACTACTAAAGGAAGTTTTTCCTACCCTGGGTCCTTTTATCCTCACTATTCTGAATAGCAGTTTATCCTCAGGTGTGGTGCCAAAGACTTTTAAACATGCTGCTGTCCAGCCCCTCCTGAAAAAACCTAACCTTGACCCCTCAGTCATGTCCAACTTCCGGCCTGTCTCCAGACTCCCATTCACCTCTAAACTACTGGAAAAAATTGTGGAGTCTCAGTTGAAACAGTTTTTGGGGGATCACGCTATCCTTGAGTTATTCCAATCTGGCTTCAAATCTCTCCATAGCACTGAAACTGCTCTACTGAAGGTTTTTAATGACATTTTCATATCCACAGACGCAGGTGATTCTGTGCTGCTTGTCCTATTGGACCTTACATCTGCTTTTGACACCATCGACCACAATATCCTCATTTCTAGACTGGAGCAGTGGGTGGGCATCACAGGGTCAGCCCTTAAATGGTTTGGGTCCTACCTCTCTGACAGAACCTTCTGTGTCAATATCAAAGATTTTAGTTTGGCATCGACCGCACTCCAGTGGGGGGTACCGCAGGGGTCCATCCTCGGTCCCCTTCTCTTTTCTTTATACCTGCTGCCACTAGGTGCTATCTTCCGCAAACACGACATACCCTTTCATTTCTATGCCGATGATTGCCAAATTTACTTCCCCCTGAGGCACAGAGGCACACGCTCTATTCAGCCTCTTCTTGACTGCCTGGCTGACATCCGGGACTGGATGGCTTTAAACTTCTTAAGCTTCAATGAGAAGAAGTCTGAAGTCATGCTGTTCCATCCCAGTGGCTCACTCATGAACTATGACATTGACCTATTCTCTCTAGCCCCGCTAGAGAAACAAAAGGTGACTAATCTGGGGGTGATAATGGACCCGTCCTTAAAACTCAACAGTCACGTAAACATGATGGTCAAATCCTGTTTTTTTCAGCTGAGACGGCTGTCTAAGCTGAAGCCTATACTCAACAAAAAGAACCTCGAGACAGTGATCCACGCCTTCATAACATCTAGGCTTGATTATTGCAATTCACTTCTGTTTGGAATCAGTCAGTCCTCCATTGCTCGTCTACAACTGGTCCAAAATGCTGCAGCCCGATTTTTAACTGGTACAGGCTATAGAGAGCACATCACGCCAGTTTTGGCCTCCCTGCACTGGCTACCCATTCACCTTCGGATCCATTTCAAAATTCTCATGTATGTTTTTAAATCACTGAACAGTTCCGCCCCATCCTATCTCACTGATCTTCTGCAGCCATATGTCCCACCGCGCTCTCTGAGGTCAGCAGACCAGATGCTTCTCTCAGTCCCAGAAAACCGTCGTAAGCTCAGAGGTGACAGGGCTTTCTCTGTTGCAGGTCCACGACTGTGGAATGAGTTGCCACTGAGTGTCCGGCAGGCTCCCACACTCTCAGTCTTTAAGTCTCGCTTGAAGACCCACTTCTATTCGCTTGCCTTTAACATGGTGTGATTTGTTTTGGTCCGGTCTGTTCTCTACTCTGTTGGCCATTTTAGTTAGCTTCTGCTGCTATTTGTATCTGTATTTCTATTTTATGTTTTCCTGTCCGCTGTGCATGTTTGTGTTCTTTTGTACAGCACTTTGGTTGGCCTTGTTGCTGTTTTAAGTGCTATATAAATAAATTGGTATGGTATGGTATGGTATAATTGTCCCGTTATTACACCAGTTCTCATGCACATAAATACAGAGCCCCCCACCTCTGCTCTTACCGGAGTCCGCAGTCCTGTCCCAGCGTAGCAGAGAGCGGCCTGCTAGCTGTATGCTAGCATCGGGTATCCCGGGGTGAAGCCAGGTTTCGGTGATAATCAGAACACAGCAGTCACGAACATAGCAATTTCCAGCGAGTTGCAATTCCAAATAATCCGTTTTATGCACCAGGGATCTGGCATTAGAGAGATAAAGGCTCGGTAGACGTGGCTTGTGGGGTTGTGATCTTAGCCTTAGCATAACGCCAGACCTGCAGCCTCGCTTCTGCTTCCTCTCCCTTCTCCGTATGCGCCGCCTCCCAGGCCCGACAACAATCCACGGAGAGCCCGGTGATCTCGCTATTTCGTCTGGGATGTTGTGCGTGTAATGAAAGTCACTCGAAACAGGTATTTGGTGCTGCTCACTGATGTCCAAAAGGGTCTGACGTCCATAGTTGATGTTTGCAAACTCGGCAATGCAAACACAAGAAAAAAGGATGTACAAAAATAACATTAAAAAGCACTGAAAGGGAGAGCTGTGAGCCGCTGCAACCATGCGTGCCGCCATCTTGGATAACGATAAAATATGCTCTGACTTGTGAGCATTGTGATTTTTAAAATAAGTGAGGCACCGACTTCCATTTTGCTGTGTGGCTGCATCTAGGTGGAATAAAGTATATAAATATAAACTATGCTTTCTAGTTTTTATTCACCAATCAATTCTATTTACTCGCTTCTTCCTTTTCAGGTCGTGGGGGTCACTGGTGCCCATGTCCAACCATCAGTAGCTATATTTACTTGCGCATAATTCTTTGACCGGATTGAAATGTTTTCAGATTAAATAATTCAAATGTATTGTTTACATGGGCACAATCTGTTCATGACGAGCGTTTACATGCAGCGGGCTTTGTTCTGAATAGCAGTACTGACATGTGCAGAGTGGTAAACTCTCCTAAAAAAAACACAGAAGAAGAAGTTCTACTTCCGGTTTACTTCCAAGATGAACGTAAACAAACCTGAGCGCACAGAATGGACCCGTGACAGGTTTTAATGACGGTGGAGACGTTGCTGTTTCATATATCTACATAAAAACACACAAAACAAACACAACTAGCTTGAACCTTTAATTTAACTATTAACCTCTGACTGTAAAGTGTTTGTAACGCAAAACTGAAAATGCTGTTGGGAGGTAAAGGGGGTGGAGCTCCTGCGGGTAAGGGGGTGTTTACCTTTGGGGTAAACTAAGGTCACCAATTGGTCAGTTGCTGACGAGCCTACAGTACTGATTGACAGCTGGCGTCGAGGATTGTGAAAAAAAAAAAAATCATAGATTTTACTGGCCCGTTTAAGACTGTCATCATTTATCCATCCATCCATCCATCCATTATCTTTACCTGTTTATTCCATTTTGGGTCACGGGGGTCGCTGGTGCCCATATCCAGCAATCACTGTGCGAGGGGCGGGGTACACCCTGGACAGGTCGCAAGTCCATCACAGGGACACATAGAGACAAACGAGACAAACAACCATTCACTCTCTCACTCACACCTAGGGACAATTTAGAGTTACCAATCAGTCTAACATGCATGTTTTTGGGCTGTGGGAGGAAACCGGAGTACTCGGAGAAAACCCACGCATGCACGGAGAGAACATGCAAACTCCACCCAGAAGGCCCCTGGACCGGGGTTTGAACCAGGGACCTGTTCGCTGAGAGGCAGCAGCTCTACCAGTTGCGCCACCGTGCTCTGTCATCATTTATTCCATATTTATTTCAAATATATTCAGTATTTTGGTGAGTCTAAGATTAGAGAACTTAACTTCCTTAGAAAATCCTAATGATTGTTTCCTAATTTTTATTTTGTATTATTTATTTAAGTTCTTTTATATATTATTTTATTTATTTTATTTATTTTCAGAGGTGCTGAGTTAAAATGCTTGAACATCCCCAAAAAGAGGCTAAAATTGCCCCTGATGACTGATAATAGTTTTATGTATTTACTGTAACTTTTGCTCATGGTTGGCAGCCAATAGCAATCCTTGTATTGTACTTAGCAGAAAAATCAGCATTTATTTTTGTCCGTGTTTATATTTATTAAATTAATTTGGTGCATTCAATGAACAGCCTAAAAATCCATCCATTATCTTTTACCTCTTCTTCCATTTTGGGTCACGGGGGTTGCTGATGCCCATGTCCAGCAATCATTGTGCGAGGGGCAGGGGACACCCTGGACAGATCGCAAGTCCATCACAGGGACACAGAGACAACGAGACAAACAACCGTTCACTCTCTCAGTCACACCTAGGGACAATTTAGAGTCACCAATTAGCCTAACATGCATGTTTTTGGTCTGAGGGAGGAAACTGGAGTACCTGGAGGAAACCCACACATGCACAGAGAGAACATGCAAACTCCACCCAGAAAGGTCCCCGGACTGGGATTTGAACCAGGGACCTGCTCGCTGAGAGGCAGCAGCTCTATCAGTTGCGCCACCGTGCTGCCCAGCATAAAAATATATATTTTAATTTTTTCAGAATGCTCTCATAATCTCACCATAGCATTACTGCTCTTGAGAGGGTCTGAATACTTTCTTGATTTTGTGAGACAGTGGTTGAGATTCTCCTCAGGCTGGTTAATAATCCCCAGGAGGTGGGGGGAGATGATTAGAGCTCACCTCCAGTCTGGTGCGGTCCACATCTCTGGGAAGTTTTACTTTCACTCTGTGCGTCACAGCCAGCACTTCATACGGGTACACCTGGTACAAAGAAAGGCATTGTGGGGCATTTATCAGTACTGACCAAATCTGTACGTTCAGGCTTCTGTGTGGAATCCAAACAAATTCTTACCTTGTACTCTGAGCAGGAAAGAGCAGACAGAAAAAAAACAAAGAGAAAACAAGGATTTTAATGAAACTATAAATATAAATTTGTGAGTTTAAACAGCAGATACCATACCACTTTATTTATAAAGCACTTAAAACAGCAACAAGGCCAACCAAAGTGCTGTACAGTAGTCCCTCGCTGCTTTGTGGTTCGTTTATCACGGACTCACTCTATCGCGGTTTTTCAAAATAAGATTGGACATGATACACAATTGGCAGATTGATGGATGAGCCACATGATGGAATGGCATTGAATTTATATTTAAAATAAATTATTTTAAATTATTTAGCATTTGCAGCACATTTGTACAGCCCAGAGCTGCAGAAAAAGCTTCCTCCTGCACTTTTGTGCAGCCCTTACTGCAGGATAAACATAAGCTGATCATCTGTTCTCTGTGCAGAGTGGAGAAGTGGGCGTGACCAAGAACGCTTGCAGGAGGCAAAGAGCTGAAATCATGACATTCTGTGCTCTGTTAGAGCGTTTAGAAACATTGTTTAGAATATTGCAAGAGTGTGAGAAGGGTTTTAAACACCTTTATTTATATATATATATATATATATATATATATATATATATATATATATATAAAATAAACTACTACTTACTCTTTGTACTATTATTCCTAATTTGTGGTTTTTCATTTATCGCGGATGTTCAGGGTATGTATCCCCCGTGATAAATGAGGGACTACTGTACAGCAAAACAAACAGTCACATGCAGAAGTGTCCCTGAGCAAGACAATAAACCCCTAAATGCCCCTTATGTGTGTCCTATCGGTGTATGATTATGATAAAGCATTGAATAGTCTTTGTAAAGATATCCTGAATTTTCTCGATTAAGTTGCTACTTTCTTCACAGTATTTGAACCTGGTGGCTCATACAATGCTGCAGCTAATTTATGTTTTTTTTTTTTTGAGTGACTAACAAGCTTCCTGCTACCAAAAACATTTACCATAATTGTTGCTTATGAGCTGCAACTTATGTCTCACACTTTGTAACCCATTGCTCATAAGGAGGAGCATCTAATTTATGTATGTTTCTCCAAATTATCAAAAATTTAATAATATATTTCATCTTTAAAGACACCCTGTCATTTCTTGATAGGTTCCTGTCAATTACAAATGTTTTCTTTTAACAAAGCATATTGTCTATGACTTAGCGCATCGCATCCCACCCCTCCTGGGATGGGTGTTATTGAAGCAGAGAGAATGCCCTCAGGTAATCAGATGTACAATGACTCTGGCTCATGGTTTCAAATACCCAACCATAACTCCACCCACTCTGTCATCATGTGACCAGAAGTCTAACCTGAATGACCAGCGAGGTACTCTCGAGGACCAACCCCCAAGAAAAACAAGCATTAATTTCTTCAGATAGTTCTCGTGTTGTTACTGGACTATGCGCTTCATGCACAGACCTGTTCATTTGTTCAACAATAATGGAAAACGCACAGAGAATTTCTTATGACGCAGCTTTCATGTTAAAAGCGATCGGCTGAAGAGGAGGACAGAGGAGGGCAGAGCTGCTGCCTGTAATCAACGTGTCGATGGTCAGGATTTGAGACGCAAAAGCAGTCAAGTCTGGTACATGTTTTAATAAAAGTTATAAAATTTGTTCTGTGTTGGTGAATACACATTTAAATATCATGATCTCATTTTTAAGTCACATCCAAACACGAAGCGGAGAAACAGAAAGGAGTCTTCCTCCCTCCCCTTCCGTCATGAGAGCACAGCGGTGGAGAAGTCGTCAGAATTATTTTTAAAGCAGTCAGTCAAGATATATTTAAATAAAAGTTTAAAAAATCTTCCTGTGTACGGTAGATATGTGTTTAAATACCAGTATCTCATTTAAGCTTAAACAGGGGCATTAAACAGAACTGAGGAGACGTTGGGGAGGGAGGGGCTCTTCCTCCGTCTTCCATCCTGCTTATATGAGCTCTTTGCTTTACACGGACACTGCGGGGGGAAAGGTAGGCTTTTTTCAGACGTTGATTCTAGGAAAAAATCTGCGTTGACACGGCGCATATTCAGTGTTTATATCAGCGGTGCCCAATATGTCAGTCGCGATCTACCGGTCAATCGTGAAGGCAATATCAGTAGATCACATGGCGAAATAGAAGTCAGACTTAAAAAATATATATATATATTTTTAATAGATGTCAGTCTATCAATCCATGAGTACACAATCGCGTTCCACCACATGTACCACATGTGGTGCGAATGACAAAGAAACTCTGACTCATCTTCACTATGCAGTTTGCCACTTGATTGACATACAGGTTAGCCTATCTGAGACCGACCTTTTCTGATACATAGGTCACCATGCATGCACAAACATCGGCATCCATGATTGACATACAGGGCAGCCAATCAGAGACCAGATCTTTTCTGACGCTTCGGTCACTACACATGCGCATTCAACCGCGCTAAAAACAAACGAGTTGGCTCGTAATAGCCTCCAGTTTATTTCTTCTAAACTAAACTCTAGAAAGTGTGTAAAATGAGTTGGGGAGCTGGACCAAGGAAGAAGCAAAAAACCTACCATTTCCATACGGAATGAGGGGGAGGACTTGTTTTTTTCACAATGTCATATTCAAAGTGCGTTTCACCGGAGCAGCATTTTCAGACTATATTCATAAATACTACGGCACCGACTTCCTCCTGAAAAGCAAGCTGAGAAAGAAAACGGTGACCTAAAATCCCAGTTTTGTAATGAACGTTTTTTGACTAAAATCCCAGTTATATGGACAGCAGTCATTTTTCTTACAGCTGACGACAGCAGCGAAACATCAGTCCGGGTGAGTCACTTTAATAATTGTTAAGCACAAGAAGTCTTTTCAAGACAGAGAGACATTATTCGTTGAACCAACTGACTCGTTGTTCAGAGACTTTATAAACAAACCAGAAATATTTTCTTCTATCAAAGCTCTCAGGTATCAAGAAATATGGTTACTGTTAAAAGCAGCTGCTGTCAGGGCTACATTTTCACATTTGTTCTCAAGTTCTCAGGTTATTTTTCAAACATGAAGCTATTCTTCTTGTTTCCTGTTCCTTTGTGTGAAGAACAGAAGCTATTGCTGTGTTTTGTTCATTCATTCAACTTTTACTTATTCAGGTTAGTCTCACTGAGTCACAAGGACTCATTTACAAGAGAGACCAGTTTTAGACAGACAACATATAAAATACAGTAAAATGCAATTAAAATAAAAGTAGGGTTATAAAACAATAAATCAAAATGCCATATAAAACGTGGTAAAAGACTAAAAACAAGAACGTAAAACATAAAAAGCAAACTTGATATGTTTATAAATAAGTATATGTTTTGTATCTTTA
This sequence comes from Nematolebias whitei, assembly GCF_014905685.2. Lineage (NCBI taxonomy): Eukaryota > Metazoa > Chordata > Actinopteri > Cyprinodontiformes > Rivulidae > Nematolebias > Nematolebias whitei. The sequence goes on from NC_056498.1 coordinate 4,652,736, forward strand.
TAGTAGGTAGATCACTTGGACGTGGTCATTTTAAAAGTAGCTCGCATGCTGAAAAAGTGTGGGCACTGCTGGTTTACATGAATCCCCCGAATCTACTCTAGTTACCATATCAGGTCATTAGTTGGCGCTGTGAATTTTGTACATTCACCTAATGTGCATGTGCGCTGCCTGGGACTGCTGTCTGTAAGGACTTTACTCTGGGCTGAATGCCCAGTTAACAACTTAACAACAAGTTAAAGCCAGATTTTGGATACGAATGGATGGATGCCAATCAGGATCGCTTCATCTAACAGTTAGACAGCGGTCGCTGAGCGAACCAGAACTGAGGAGGATGATGTCGGACTTCCCACTCTGGTAGTAATCAATAACTGTCAATGCTACAGCAGGTAAATCAACGATCTTAATAATGTTAGCTTGTGTTTACTTTGGTTACACAATAACCAACTGAGTTTTTATTTTTATTTTTCCTGCAAGGAAAAGCTATCCTCCCACCAGAGGCGGACCGATTCCAAAAGCGCCTCAGCCCGAAGCTCAGCAGTACAGGAAGACGTCAAAGAGAGAGATGTTTGATCAACTATTAACTTAAAATTCTCCTCCGTTCTTTTTTCCAATCCATTCAATGTATTAAGAAAAGGAGTGACAGCCTGTACAAGCCAGATAAACAACATGGCTCCACTAACCAGGATGAAAACAGAGAGGAAGAGTCCAGTTCATTAATGCAGTTTACAGTTTGGTTAATGTGTTTTTAATAGTGTGTTCAGTTTTATCAGTGTTTGTGTGACATATAGTTTGTGGTGTTGAATAAATAAATACAATTTAAACCTGACGTCTTCATGTTCAACTTTAATAACATGCGATATGTTTCATCAACAGTTTAAATCACATAACTTGAATTACATAATGCCCAAAAAGCTTCATTTAGCTCAGATAGCTTCATTACATAACATAAATACTGTTTATTATTGTTACTGTTATTATTTAGCACATTTAGTATGTTATCAATCAACCTTTATTTATACAGGTAAATCCCATTGAGCCTCGAGGACTCATTTACAAGAGAGACCTGATAATAGTTATAGTTATAGTCCTGCACGACGCGTGACATATATGCCTGCTTTGACAAGCTCGTTCAGCGATTTCGAACTGGGTCGGACTGGCATCTCTTCCCAACACAGATGTTGGTCACAGCAGCTACATTCCAGCATAGATTAACCATGAGACCCAAAATATATTCCATCAGTCATAGTACAGAAAGCAGTATGTTTTACTCTGCCGCCATTGTTGTTGATAGAAATGTGCCATTGGTCCACGCCTGAGTGAAATGCCTGTAGTGCGCATGTGCTTTAACACCTCTGCGGGAGCTGTGTACATAACAGCGGGCAGCTGCCTCGAAAACCTCCACTCTGAGAGGTGGGTTGAGAAACCTCTGGATTCAAAGAGGGGGGCTACTAGTGTTGTTTAAATGAACAGCTGAACCGCAGAGAGAAAGGAGCGGTTTCACTCAAAATACGCGCCGTGTAAACATCCCCTTTATTTTACTGTTTAACACACTGGTGGTAGGGTGGGTGGGGATCCCCCCTATGTGGAACACATGCTCCTCTGAGCGCGTGCTCTGTGGTGGTTCATTGGTTCGAATGTGACCTGTTCGGTAATTTCATTGGTCAAAAATTTTTTTGAACCTTTTTTATACAGGTAGTCTCATCCAAAGACATATATACTAGATGCCTCTTTGAGCAGGCTGGCCCGCTGCAGTGGTACGTCAGAGCGTCTGCCATTTTAAATGTGGTGGAACTGCTGCTCTTTTAATACAAATAAATGGACAGAACTTCATAAAGCACCGTTCTACAAAGTGTTTTAAGTTGATGCCTGTCATTCACACACAATAATATACTGTATGTGGAAAACAAACAGGCACCGAAGACAACATTTGTAACTTTTAGCATTAAAAATAAGCTAACTCACACTAATTGTGATAATGTTGTATTCAGAACTAACAAAAGCTACACTTACATGAGCTAAAAGCACCACAAAAACTGTATAATTTAAGGGAGAGCTAAAAATAAAAGAGCCTTAGCTGAACAGTCTCACCTCTCATGCACCCCCAGCTTTGGGAGTCTGGGTCCACTTCATCTTCGACCATCTCTGCAGCCTGCAGAATCACATAAAACAAACATAAATACCAATATTCCACTGCCAGGAACACTGCTTATTATTCTCAAAACCAGGGTTCATATCAAACTCATTATTTTTGTTTCTTAATTTAGTCACATTGTTGTTTTAAGGAGACCAGTGAGAGATAAAGATGTTTTTTTTTCTGGCAGTGAGTTTGTATCACTTCATTTAGAGAAAATAAAAGAAGAGGAGGAAATGAAACAGTCATAGGCATCGCAACTATTATATATGAAGGGGACGTGCTTTAAAATGAATTAAAGTAAGGAAATCTAGATTAAATGTTGCTTTTTTACACTAGTGCGTGTGCACACACATACTATAGTCCCCCCCTACACACACACACACACACACACACATTACAGATGCTTTTTTTTTTTTTCCCTTGTCCTGTCTGGCATTGTGACACTTGGAATTATTGTCTGAGTGTCAAAGTGATGCCCAACAGATTTACTTTCACAAGCAGAGCATTATGGCTGGCCTTAATGCTCCACTTGATATATAAATTATATTTTATTAGAATTTGCTTTGGGTTTGTTCCAGATTTAATGGACATGGGGACGGAAAACAAAGAAGATAAAGCAGAAAAGTGAGAGAAGAGTTAAAATGTAAAGAATGAGATATGAATAGAGGAGAGAGAGAGGGATAAAGAGAACACAAATCAACATCATTGAAGTCTGCCTCTAGACCTGCGGAAAGAGAAAAAAAAAAAAAAAAAACCCTGACAAAACCAAGAAACCACAACAACAAACAACATATATAATGATAGTTATAACATCATTAGAAAGTATTTTATACAGTACATGGTAATACAATATATATTTGATGGCCACCACAACCCAACTGAGTGTGTATCTGATAAACACCTGAATCTAAACACCTGTGTGACCATGCTTATCACTATAAGGTTTCTCATAAAAATGTTCAGTAGTGGATGTGGGGACCCATAAACCCGTCCCCACAGGACACGAAGGTAACACAGGGAAGCCCGGAACCACAGACACACAGCGGCCCCCAAGCCCGGAACTCCGGTAGTCCCCCAACAGGGACACCCACACCCCCCAGAGAGAGAAGCAAAGGGAAGCCCCGGGTGATCCCCAGCAACCACAATGCAGAAACCCCCAGGAGGCCGTAGCGACGAGTCAACAGGCCCCGCCGGCAACCTGCCCCTCCAGAGTGGATCCGGCCATGGACACCAAGCCCCGAGTCCCGAGGTCATACCACCCCCCAACAGAGGCCCGACAGAGCCAGGGCACCCAGGCCCCCGCAGGCAGCCACCAGGGCGGGTCTGCACACACCCCACCACCCAGCCCCAGCTGCTGAGAGCCACCAATGCACCGGCGGCAGGGGGGCCCACCACCGGGGGGGGGGGGAGCACGATCCACCAAATGGGGGGCCAAAACTGGTCCAAGAGAGGGGGGCCACCCAAAACCCAACCTGAGACAAACAGGCACACAGAGACAGCCCGACAGAGCCTCTGTTGGGCCGTCCATGCGCCCACCTGCCCAACAGTGACCGCAAGCCGGCCCCAGGCCGGGTGCCACAGCAGCAGGGAGCAGCAGCTGAGGAAGACCGGCCCAGCGCACCAATGCATCCCTAAAGCCACACACCACAGGCCCGGAGAAGCCCCGGCATGCCACCCATGCCCCCCCCCCCACACACACACACACAGCACCCCGCACTGTGAATGTCACATCAGGGCGACCAGCCAGCACTTCGTCGAAGTGAAGCCAAGCCCCCGACCGTTGCCATGCACTACCAACGACCACACACACACAACCACAGCTGACCTCCCACCAGAACCCGGCAGCCACCCCAGCCAAAGTGCTGGCCATCAGAACCAGGAACCCTGATAGGAGGATGCTTGAGGGGAGTGCTATGTCTGTAGCATGTTATCTCAGCAGTAACTGTGACGCTGTAAGACGCTGCAGGTGTGAGAGACGCTGTGTGTTCAGGTGCATTAAAGTTGAAATGTCTTTAAAACCCCACACCTTATTGTCCTCAAGCTTCGTGAGAAACATCCTTTTGTTGAACACAAGTAAAAAAGTCTAGTGGTGATGTTTCTTTATTTCTCCATAAACACAAATAGTGCAGATCTGAGGCTGTGTGTTAAAGTGCATTAAAGCTGAAATGTCTTTAAAACCCACAGCCAAATTTACACAAACTTAATGAGAAACGTGCTTTAAAATGAATTAAAGTAAGGAAATCTAGATTAAATGTTGCTTTTTTATACACTGGTGCGTGTGCACACACACACACTATAGTGTCTCCCCCCCACACACACACACACACACACACACATTACAGATGCTTTTGACGCCCATGGAAACAGTCATGTTTACATAATGAGTTGGACGCAAACTTATTTCTATTTATCTGAGGAGCAGACTGAGCAAGCATGAAGGTGACAGTGGAAAGGAAAACCTCCCTCATGAGGAAGAAACCTTTAGCAGAACCAAGCTCAGGACAAGAGGACATCTGCTTCGACCGGTTGGGTTTGGTAGGAACAGATACACAATGGCAGGTCCAGAATCACATATTAAGATACAGTAGAAATAGTATCAAATGAAAACTATTAAATTTTAACAATTCATTTAAGGAAATGAGGTCAATTTGTCCTCCAGTGGTCTAAGCTTAAGAGAGCATAACAAGCTGACCCTAACTATTTTTTTTAAAAAGGAAAGTCTTAAAACTGGACAATGTGTCTGCCTCATGGACAGAATCTGGAAGTTGGTTCCACAAGATAACTTGATAACTGAAAGATCTGCCTCCCATTCTGCTTTTGTAAATTCTAGGAACCGCAAGTAAACCTGCAGTCTGAGAGCGAAGTGCTCTGTTAGGAAAATATGGAACAACAAGATCTCAAACATAAGATGGAGCTAGGTTGTTGAGAGCTTTGTAGGTTAGAAGTAAGATTTTGAATTCTATTCTGGATTTGACAGGGAGCCAATGGAGAGAAGCTAAAACTGGAGAGATATGATCTCTCCTACTAACTCAAGTTAAGACTCTGGCAGCAGCATTATGGATAAACTGAAGAATTTTTAAAGAAGTATTTGGACACTCAGATAATAAACCATTGCAATAGTCCAGTCTAGACGTGACAAATGCATGGACCAGTTATTCTGCATCATTTTTAAATAAGATGTTTATTTATTTATTTTTTATCTCTGGCTCTTGCTCGAGGTGGCTGCTTGCCTTTCTTCTCTCGTTTTTTTCCTTCCCCTTGCTTTGTTCTTTGTGTGTCTGAAGCACCTGGTACACATCTCCCAACATAAATTAAGCTTATGGATCTGGTATCCTGGACGTTCAACGCTATCAACAAGATTTTCTAAAAAAATACGACAAGGTCCTGGAGAACCTGCTTGTCCAGCTGAGACACATGCAGTAGACTCGGTTCGGTTCGGGACCAATATTCATGAGCTTTTGTTTACATTTGAGCTGGTGAGTTTGCATTCACACTGCACTGTGCAGTCGAGTCAACCTGTTGAACCAACCTATTCCCCCGCTCGCCTGTGGGGGCGCTGCACCAAGAACTACTGAAAGAAACGACACAAAAACCTCTGAAGACACGTCTTCTTCTTCTTCTGGAAATAAAAATAAAAACGAAGTGGCATCAAGTTTTAGCAGTTTTAGGAGTTATATTTTGTCATTTTTCAAAAATGGACTTAGCATGAGCAGAAGATGAGACAGAAGACCATGGAGAATATTGTTTTTCCACACAAGGCAGCTGACGGCTCCATATAAGGTCAGAGCAATGCGTATTTGTTTGTCCTGCGGAACGGGGCTCGGTCTGTTTACATTCACACTGTACTCGAACCGCGCTGGAGTTCTCTTCTACCGGACCGAGACCTAGGTTTTAGCCCGGGCCAGAATTCGCCTTTTTGTTCCGTGACAGAGTTAGATGGCGCGTTCACACCTCCCTAAACGAACCAGACTTTCTAGGAAAATGAGCTAGAGTTCGATTAAATTGGACTAAACAGGGCTGGTGTGAATTCACCCTCACTAACAGGGATTTAGTGGAAAGAGATCGGATCTTCAATAGTCCCCATTTAATGATTTTATTATTTTGTTCTGGTAAAGTAGTTGTGTTTAATTTAACAAGATTTTTATGGTTAATATTTTTAAAGATGATTTTTGGTTTATTTGATTTGAGCTGTGGGCAAGTTGACATTGTTTCAATGTGGTATTGGGTGGGTAACGAAAAAGCAGCGGAGAAGTGTGGAAGACTACATCTCTGCTTCCCGGACTGATTTCTAGACTGGACCGTTAATTGTCAACAAACTGGATGTCCAACTGAACCAGCTAAGTTTTTAGAGAGAATATCCTGATGCATGCTCAATAATCCAGGTAGAAAAATCTAAAAATGTTAAATCTGTTCCTCTGGACATTCAAAAAACAAAACAAAGCAAAACAACAACAAAATCTAGAAACGTTTCATCTTTCATCCGAAAGACTTCCTCAGTCTGAGGTACTGTATTCATTAATAACTGCTTATTATGCATTAATTAAGGGTGACAGAGACAAAACTGACCAGTTTCTTGCCAAATTGTGAGCCAAGTCTGTTGACCTATAAATACAGGCCTCCCATGCAAAATAAATATGTGATCTTAATGGGATTTGCCTGGTTAAATAAAGGTTAATAAATAAATATTTCATCTAGAGTTGTTATATTAAACATTTCGGACCAAGTTACTACCTTGTAAGCACAATAAGCATTTGTAAACCTATTTCTTTAGCATATAATATTGTATTTTATCACTGCATTATCAGTATCTACAACTAATATTTTATCCTAAAAAATAGGTTTACAAATGCTTATTGTGCTTACAAGGTAGGAACTTAGTCTGAAATGTTTAATATAACAACTATAGATGAAATACATAGGTGGCAGATTTGTCTCACGATTTGACAAGAAACTGGTCAGTTTAGTCTCTGTCACCCTTAATTAATGCATAATAAGCTGTTATTAATGGTTTATAATGTGTGTATAGAGGAATTAATAATGTATCTATAAACTATTTATTAGCCATCTATAAGTGGTGGCAAAATGACTACTTTCTGCAAGTTTCAATAAAGTTCATCCAGTGGTTCCTGAATGTGAGGTTTACTCGAACATCACATGGTTTACATGACAACATTTCAATAAAAACGCTCACTCAGTGAGCAGCCTTTAGATTGTATTGTCAATGATCCTCATTTACAACCACAACAAATATACACTTGTCTGTAAAACTGACTAAATGATCATCAGTTTTGTGTTTTATAGGGTCACTTGGCTGTGGTGGCCATCTTGACTTAGCTTGGCTGCAAATCTTAAACATTTGTTGAGGTACATCAAATGATTTTTTTCTGGCTGCTCCCTCCTTCAGGGGTCGCCACAGCAAACCAACTCGCACGAAGAAGGCGATAGTTTTTACTCTGTATGTCCTTCCTGACACAACCGCAGACCACAGAGCTACCACAGCCCTCTGTGTGGAGCAGAGAGCTGCTGTCTAGGGTGCCCGGGGGAGCAAATGGTGGGGGTTAAGGGCCTTGCTCAAGGGCCCAGAGTGGGGCAAATGAGGGTGGAGACAGGTGTGGGAGCTCCACCTATCCCACCCACGTTTTGATGTTGTCGATTCGGAGAGTTGAACTGGCACATGCTCGTCTTCTGTAACCTCTGCACCACCACTCCCCCTTGAGGTTCGTCGAATGCTAATTTCCTCAAAAGTTTATTAAAACATGTCCAGTGTCTTATGAGATATTTTGGTAACAGACAGACACACAAACACTCACTTATGGCGGTATACAAAGGTCACATAGAAGCAACATACTGTAAACTAAAGAAATTGAATTTCCTGTGAAAAAGTAGTGTGAATGCTTATTGCAGATGAACTTGCTGAGAAACAGCTGAAAGTGGCTAAAAAACATCCTAAAATGTAGCTGAAATAGATGAATAAGCCTAAATTAGCAGAAGGGAAGTCTGAAATTATCATTGATGTATGTTCCCATACAATGACAAAATTAGTTCTCTACATTTAACCCATCACACCTGGGCTACACCCAGGTGGAGCAGTGGTCAGCTATGTAAGCACCCCGGGAGCAATTAGGGATTACGTACTCTCTGCCGTAAACGTTGCACTGCCATATAAGTCGCATCAGTCCAAATATGTCTAATAAAGTGGAAGAAAACATAAATATGTCGCTTCGCCGTTTATGTCGCATCTATTATGTGTCACTGCTGACGTGTCACATTTGTTATTCGTCATCGCTGACCACCTGGAAATGTGGGCCAGTGTTGTGCCAAACAATGATTGGCTGCCAAATGGTGGCTGTGGGAGTGTGCAAGGGAGGACTTTAACAAGAATTTAACAAGATGAACACAAAAACAATTATTTGTTTGCTCAAAATTATAGTAAATGTGTGTCTTAGTCTAACTTTTTCTTAATAAATGCACTTTGGTGGTCAAATTAGCTGCATTTCGCCTAACCCTAACATTAACCCTGCAGCTGATTTGACATTTGCTCCAGGAGTTCCAGAGCAAGACCAAGGGGTCTTGCTATGGCAAGCCAAGTGTCTCAATATTAGCCACTTTTACCTATTAATGATACACTTGGCTTGCCATATTACTCAAGTGCCCTCTAGTGGCTGAAAATGGTAGTGTTCAATGTTTTCCATGTCAGCATGAATGAAATCATCAGATCTCAGCCAAAAATTGGGTAATAAATATGGGGAAAAAAACGTATATTAGTCGCTCCGGTGTATAAGTTGCAGGCGTGCTAATTTATGAAAAAGGTGCGACTTGTATGGCAAAAAATACGGTAGGTGTCTTGCTCAGGGACATCATACATGTGGGAATGGCTGGAAGTCAAACTGCAACTTTATGGTCCCCCGTTCGGCTGTCCTACCTCTACCCCATCAGACAGAACACATATTTGCTGAATTAGCTTTAAATAAGCAGAAATGAGCACAAAAAACAGGAAATTAGCTAAAAGAAAGCTGAAATTAGCACAAAGAATTAGCTGAAAAGGAGAAAGCAGAAAGAACACATTTGTCCAATTATGCTGAAAGAAGCAGAAATTAGCACAAAAAAGTGGAAATTATCTGAAAGAAGATGAAATGAGCAAAAAAACTGCTTAAAAGCAGCATAAACAGCAGAAAGAAGCTTAAATTACCAGAAGGAAGTGTAAGGAGCATTTTCACTGAATTAGGATGAAAAAAGTTGAAATGAATGTAAAAAATATGGAATTAGCTGAAAAAGCTAAAATTAGCATAAAACAGCTAAACAGTAGCTGAAATAGCAGAAAACGCTGAAACTTGCAGAAATAAGCTGAAATGAACTGAAATAAGTTAGAAGAAGCACAAAAATATTGTAGTTAGCAGAAAGAATCCGAATGGAGCACAAAACATCTGAAAATACAGCTGAAATTAGCTGAAAGTAGCTGAAAAAAGGAGCAATAAAAGGTTGTAAACAGATCTAAATATATAAAGGATGTAAAATTAGCTCAATTCATTTTCTTTGTAAAAAAAAAAAAGGCAGAACAGGCTAAATATTTCAAATGTTAAAGTTGCACCAATCGGCCAATCTCTAAACTCTGCATTTTAGCCAAGGTTCTAGAAAAACTGATAAACTCTCAAATCAAAAATTACCTGGACTCATTTAACATCTTACCTCCACATCAATCTGGTTTCAGGAAACAACACAGCACAACCACTGCTTCACTGAAGGTTCTTAATGACATCGTTGAAGCACTGGATGCTAAGGATTATTGTGCTACACTTTTCTTAGACCTGTCTAAAGCTTTTGACACTGTGGATCATAACATCTTGTGTCATAAACTCTCAGAAATTGGTTTCTCAGAACACACCATTGGTTGGTTCTCTAACTATCTTTCAGACCGGAGGCAATGTGTTCAACATAATGGTACTTCCTCCAGTTATTTAACAGTCAACAATGGTGTACCACAAGGCTCAGTCTTAGGACCCACCCTCTTTACAATCTACACATAATATAGGTAAAAACATCCCTAATGCATCCATACAATTCTATGCTGATGACACAGTTGTTTATTGTCGAGCTAAAACAGTTGCTAAGGCTTTCCAGCTTTTGAAATCTGCATTCAACAACATCCAGACAGATTTGTTCCGCCTCAAACTTGTCCTAAATGCCGACAAAACCAAAGGGATGCTTTTTTCAAATAGGAAGTTGGTCCCAGCAGTTCTTCCTCCGATTTTATCTTCAAATGGCGTCCCCATTGAGTTTATCCTGATGCATGCTCAATAATTGAGTTTGTCCCCATTGAGTTTGTTAATTCCTATAAATATTTGGGTATCTTGGTCGACTCACATCTCTCTTTTAAGCTCCATGTGGAAAACTTGGTAAAGAAACTGAAAGTTAAACTGGGTTTCTTTTTCAGAAATAGATCCTGTCTAACCCTGAATGCTAGGAAACACCTTGTATCGGTGAATTTCCTTCCCTCCATTGATTACGGTGACATTATTTACATGAACGCTCCTACAAGAACCCTGCAGATGTTGGATGCTGTCTATCATGGTGCACTAAGATTCATAACTGGCTGTGATTATCGTACCCACCACTGCACCCTGTATTCACTGGTTAACTGGACATCATTAACTTCACGCAGACTCTCCCACTGGTACATTTTCATCTTTAAATCACTTCTTGGTCTGCTGCCTTCATACATCTCCTCCTACATGTCTCTGCGTGAGTGCAGCTACGGCGTGCGCTCTCAGGACATTATTACCTGCAGTGTTCCCTCAATGAGGACTGAACTAGGCAAGAGGGCCTTCTCCTACTCCGCTCCTGTTTCCTGGAATACCTTAAAAAATAATTGAAGCTCTCGACCTTGACCTCTTTAAGTGGCTTTAAGAATCTGTTGGACTCCTGGCAGGGACCAATGCAGACATGTTCCTGTTTTTGGTTTTCTACATTCGCCTTAGAATCTAGCTGTTTTTTTGTTACCTTTTTCTTTTAGCCATCCTATTTGTTAAAAAAAAAAAAACTGTAGTATGACTTTTTATAACTGTTTATTGTCGCTGTTGTCCATTGTTGTCATCATTCATTGTTGAAATCAGGTCTCTCTTGTAAATGAGTCCTCGAGGCTCAATGGGATTTACCTGTCTAAATAAAGGTTGAATGAATGAATGCACCAATACCAAAAGTCATAGCAGGATCGTCCTGAATGAGCTGAACGTTTTGATTTATGATTTGTTGAAATGACTGAAAAACTGTGGGACGAGAAATGCACCTAAAAAAGTACAAAAGTAAAATGGATCACAATAGTGTGACTGCTTCATAAACATTCACACTATTAAGTAATTTGTTCTCAGACTTCAGTCAAAACATTTTTAACATCTGACGTTACATTATTTGGCTGTTCTGCCAAAGGTCTGGGACTGTTTGAGGTTCTTGTCATGGTGCTCACCTTGTAGATGCCGTTCCTTCCATAGCCTGGTAAAGAAGCAGACTTATTGTAGGGGAAATCTGCAGAGATGCAAACAACATTTACCAGGAGTTTCATTTCACCCATTGTGGTTATTCAGTATCTAGGAGAGGTTAGGAAAGTCTCCTCACTTGGCTGTGATGTGTCAGTGGGCAGACTGCAGGTGGATTTGCGCGGATCCAGGTCCTCTGGAGCCATATGACCATCAATCTCACCTTTTAAGATCATCCAAGTTGTCCTCTAGATGGAGAGAGATGGAAAGAAGAGAAAGAGGACACAGAATAATGGCAAAAGGTAGTAGATGATGTTGAAGTATGAATTAGTTCATTAGTGGATGAATGTTCAGCATTTGTAGAGTTTAAGAAAATGATTTGAAAGAATAAAGACAGATCATATAAAAACAGAGTTTACACACAGACCTACCTTGCTATCCTCACCATCCTGCCAGGATGTTCTAGAAGCTGTAAAAGAGTCAGATGTTACTGGATGTCACAGTTAACTGAGTCGCCTCACTGAACTGCAGTATGAACTCTAATTCACTCTGGAGCATGACATCATCACCTGGAGACAGCATCTGGAGGGAGTGCCACATGCACCAAAACCACCTCCACAGGTATTACTGTGGTGTCTGAAGGTAAATCTACAAAATCTACCTTAAGAGACCAATCCGTTGGTCATAAGAGCCGGATATGTAAAATCTAAATTACTATAAAATCTGTATTTATTATCCCGTCAGTGTGTTTTCTAAAAGCCTGATTTCATTGAACTCAGCATTGCTATATATAAGTGTATGTGTGTGTGTGTGTGTGTGTGTGTGTGGGGGGGGGGGGGGGGGGGGGGGGTGACAAGCTTTACCATATATTATCCTTAGTGCTTTGAAAAAGTATATATACCTCTTGAATTGATAGTGGATTGTTCAAGGATTAGGATATTGTTTTATAATCTGACTCTGCTTTAAGTTTTTCACAAACTATCTCTGGCTCGTCTTAGTGTTCCTTGGGCTTCATGGTGCTGTTTGGTAGTTAATGTTTTGTAACAAATCTCTGAGGTCTCCACAAAACATCTGGATTCTTATTAATGTTAATTTACACACAGGTAGACTTGATTTACTAATTAGAGGACTTCTGAAGTCCTTTGTTGTATTTGCTGTATTTAAGTGAATTTGGGAGCTGAACACAAAATGCATGCCACTTATTTCAGACTTTTATTTGTAAAACTTTAAGGTGAAGGGAAAAGCTTTCATTTTTTTAATCCTCGGTTTTAGGAAAGTTTGGGAGTTTTCTAGAATGCAACTAAAACATTCACTGATACCAGCCTGCCTTCAGTATATTTAGCGCAGAATTCTGTTTTGTTCCCCAGCTGACACTTGATGGCAACTCTAATGATTCATATTGTTATTTACTAGGTGCAGTCAGTATATGCCGCTGATTGTGTAGATACTATTCTCATACAAAGACTATGGTGAAAGTGTTGTACTGCACTAAAGGCTGAGTTTTGTAGTTCAGAAAAGGATTGGGAGTTACAGGCAGCACACTTCTTTGCACTGAACCTTCACAGCTGTCAACAAGTAAACCCTATCACATTCTCAGAGCAGGACACTAATGTGTGAGGACTTCACACATTAGGGTGAAGGCCGAGTCCATGGAGGCACATTTGGTGGGTAGCCGGGCTCAGACTAGAGTCTAATTTGGGCAAAAGGGCATGGCGCTCACGGGGGAGGAGGGGGAGACACCTCTGTTTCGCATGCTAGCTTAGCGCTGCGTTAGTGCTGGCAGCTGTGACTGGGTGGGGTGTTAGGATGTGTGAGAGAAGCAGAGCACTATGTCTGTAGCATCTTAGCTAATGCGTCTGTATTGCACGCCACTAACTTGGCACTATGTTAGTTCAAACAGTTTTTGATGCTGGGGGTGGGGGGGTGGGGGTGCTCCTTGTGAGTTGTTGGTCAGACTACTTCTTGTTGCTCTAAAATAGTTATTGAATCAAGTGTTTACTTATGTAGGTACAAGTAGATGTTTAACAACTCTTTAAAATACACCAGAATGCAGGAAATGACATATACTTTATTAAAATTTTTATGGGGGAGGACACCCAGACACCCTCCCCCCCCATTACAAATGTTACTGATGCCGATGAAATGGACCTCCATTCTGTTTTGTTTTTTCAACACAATGGTATGACTGGTTGCCGGGCCTTCAGTGCCTTCATAAAAGGCCCAAAAATCCACCATGCATAAAATGATGCATTTACATTTTTAACAGAATAACTAATTTATCTACAGTAAAATAAATACAGTATTTTCAATGTAGTTTTTACTATTTTTGTTCATTTCTGTTTTATTTACTACTTTGCAGTTGAGCATGATTTTCTTCTTATTTATTATGAAAACTCAGTTATCCAATCAGATTATTTAAAATTATTGTCTCCAGGCAGAAACAGAAGGAGCTCTCATTGGTCAGAACTTTGTCAGGAGAGAAGGCTGGAGAAGTTTCATGTGTAATTGATAGGATTTTTTTTTTTTTTATCAACCAGATTGCTGATATAGAATGGGTGGGAACAAAACATGGGTCTCAAGACTTTGGGAAGACCTTGCAAAGATTTTTATTATTATTTTTTTGACCATGTGAAGATTTGTGATGCATTCAGTTCCTACATGTAAATTCAAAAATCCACACAGAAATTGTACTTACTCTAAAAAAAAAAAAAAAAGAAAGTTAAAAATCAATGTACAATATTACAGTTGTATTTTGGTCTACCGTACTTTCTGGACTATAAGCCGCTACATTTTTCACAGGCATTGAACCCTGCGGCTTATACAATGCTGTGGCTAATTTATGGATTTCTTTTTTTTTTTTTTTAAAGGGCTAACAAGCGTCCTGCTGCCAAAAACATTTAGCTTTGTCACACCCGGGTGCTCACATATGCTCACATATCTGCCCAATACACGTCTCTCTTGGGGCGTGGGTCATTGTGACTTTGGCCCCATTTAAACGGACACGGCAGGGGAAAATGTAGGGTTTTTTTTTTTTCAGATATTGATTCGAGGAAAAAAAATCTGCATCGGCACGGGCAGCATTTGCTGTTTACATGAAAGCAGGACACCCCCCAAGTCTGCTGTAGTTGCCATGCCAGGTCATGAGTTGGTGCTGTGAATTTTATACATTTATCTAATGCGCATGTGCGCTGCCTGGGACTGCTCTCAATAAGGACTTTCCAGTTCAGGAATAAGTACTGGTGACCATACAACAGGGACAAAAGTTTAAAAATGACCAATTCTAATGGCATTTTGGGAAACTTCCTAGCTTTCATTAAAAGGGGATTTGTAAAAATAGTTAGATAAATATTTAAAATATTTATACACATGATTGCAATGTGGAATGAAACAAATTCTGCCAAAATAATGTATTTAAAGATGCTTTAATGGAAGATAAAAACACTATCAGGAACCAAATGACTGCAAATTTCTGATGACCAGGCTGCTGCTGGCCAGCTTGTAAATCTGTGCACATGTGCATGCAAAGTTTATTAACTTCTCATGTTTGATAGGATGACAGCAGTGAAACAAGTTGTACCTCCAGTGTTCGTGCATTAAGGTGCCTCCAATACAGGTCCTTCTCAAAAAATTAGCATATTGTGATAAAGGT
Organism: Nematolebias whitei; assembly: GCF_014905685.2. Lineage (NCBI taxonomy): Eukaryota > Metazoa > Chordata > Actinopteri > Cyprinodontiformes > Rivulidae > Nematolebias > Nematolebias whitei. Next base: position 4,667,989 of record NC_056498.1, read on the forward strand.
CATTATTTTCCATAATGTAATGATAAAAATGAAACTTTCATATATTTCAGAT
>NC_056498.1:4678040-4698979 GCF_014905685.2 Nematolebias whitei
TGGTTGATCCACTCTGAGACGGTGCTATTTAAGAGACTGAGCTGAATACAGCTCCTCAGACTGAGGAAGTCTCTCGGATGAGAGACGAAACATTTCTACATTTTTTTGTTGATTTGCTTTGTTTTGTTTTTTCGAATGTCCAGAGGACCAGATTTAACTTTTTTAGATATTGGATAGATTTTTTTTTTCCATGAGAGGTGACATGCTACACATCGTGCAGAGACCAGACCAGAGAAGGAAGTGTTAAAGAGGAAGTTGACTGTACCATGCTGTCTGTAGATGGGGGGTTTTCTATAGAGATTATCTTTGACCATAGTCTCTGAAGATGCAGAGGAAATGGAAGAAGCCAGCATGGGCGGGGGACAGAAAGAAAGAGAGAGAACGGAAAAAAAGAAGCATGAGTTAGCAGTTTTTTGAAGAATGAGATCTTCTGACGCAAACAGGGGCCAGCAGGGCTCAGTTTAATAGAAGACATTTGTCATTTTTAATTACAGCACCTCAGAAACATCAAACAGTTTTCATGCAACACATTCGGGGTATATTTTTCCATTGGGCTTTATTAAGAAGGAAAGGGAGGTTATCTGATGCAATACTTTTCAATAACACTCAAAGAATAATACTAAGTAATCAAATTAACCAAATAATCACATCAAATTAAATCCATTTGAATCACATTAAATATGAAATATTTGATATCAGTAGCACACATGGTTCAGTCAGTATTTATAAAAGATCAAATCAAACCAGTTTTAAAGGTCATATAATAACATGAAAACCAAATAAGTTCATAGTAATGCTGAATGATGTGTCTAGCGCATGATGATGGTACTAACAGTGACTGAATTCATCTTAGTGGACGCCTGACAAAGACACTCAGCGCCAACTGTTTCACATTAAGGCACAACAGAAACAACGCAGAGTAAAACAACATTTGTCTTTTAACAGGATTGTTGCAATGTCAGTATCTGAAACAATGATTACTCAAAAGCCATGAAGACAAAAGACAAGTTAACCCATTAAGTGGAGAACTATAGGCTGTAGTTTTATTTTTATTTTGGACCTGAGCATCTTATAAATACATTTTTCTGTCTTTCACTTTCTCTGGATGACATTATTCTGGCCTTTAGTTCAATTGTTAAAAATTTCCTGTTATTTTTGATCAGGACATGTCTTTTATCCCCCACATTAAAAATGTTACTAGAACTGTCTTCTTCCACCTGCGTAATATGATTAAAATTAGAAACATCTCATCTAAAAATGATGCAGAAAAACTGGTCCATGCATTTGTCATATCCAGACTGGACTATTGCAAAGGGTTATTATCTGGGTGTCCAAATACTTCTTTAAAACGTCTTAAGTTGATCCAAAATGCTGCTGCCAGAGTCTTAAAGAGAGTTTATAGGAGAGATCATATCTCTCCAGTTTTAGCTTCTCTCCATTGGTTCCCTGTCAAATCCAGAATAGAATCCAAAATCTTTCTAACCTACAAAGCTCTCAACAACTTAGCTCCATTTTATATTACAGATCTTATTGTTCCATATTTTCTTAACAGAGCACTTCGCTCTCAGACTGCATGCTTACTTCTGGTTCCTAGAGTTTCCAAAAACAGAATGGGAGGCAGCGCTTTCAGTTATCAGGCTCCTCTCTTGTGGAACCAACTTCCAGTTTTTCTGTCTGTGAGGCTGACACATTGTCCAGTTTTAAGAATAGGCTTAAGACTCTCCTTTTTGATAAATCCTATAGTTAGGGTTGGCTTGGGTTTCCTGAGCTATCCCTTAGTTATGCTGCTATAGGCTTAGACTGCTGGAAAACAAACGTTGGTTACATACTGTATCCCCAGATTCTATAGGCACAGCCCTTTAAGACTGTCGCTAGTGGGTTTATACTTTCGTGTGCAACACTGAAAACTTTAGTCCACACCCACCTGCTGTGTGGGCCTCACCCCCAGTCCATATAAATTACGATGAGACTGGGCAATCAGCTCCCAAATAGCTTTTTTCTTCAGCCATTTAGGAACCAGTGAGGCCCAGAGCTTAAAGGGCTGTGCCTATACTCATAGAATCTGGGGTTACAGTACGCAACCAACGTTCTATTTCGTAAGGCTGTCGCTGGTGGGTTAAAGGTGAAGCAGGATGTAGTCTATGCCTCACTGGGTCCATTCAGACACAACATGAAGCACCTGCTTGCACAAAAAAACATTTCATCACTCAGCCTTCTGTGTGTGTAATTACGCGCTGCGTAATTGCGTGCTCCATGCGCAGGAGCGCACCTGAGAAAAGATCTCTGGTGAGGAAAAAAGCTGAGATAGAAGACCTGCTGCTGTGAATAGGAACAATGGAGGATACGAATTGTAACAGTGTAACAATGAACAGAGCAGCCCAACAGCTCCTCAGGATGAACCGATTAATAACAATAAAATCAGCAGTCATGAACTTGTGACTGATAATAAATATCTCACAATGCGACTGCATGTAGACAGGTGTGAACTCAAAAGTGAAGCTCCAATAAACAAATAATAATCATTCTGTCAGAACACTGAGAACAGAATGGGTCATGGAGAAAGTTGAAACATCACGTAAATAAAAAACGAATAATTAAACATGGCGATGACCAGGCAGCCGCCATACAAATATCCTCCACTGTCATCCCTCCATGCAGAGCCATGGAGGATGAAAACCCTCTGGTGGAATGCGCTGAGATTCTCTGGAGGATCCAGTCCAGATGAACTGTAAACTTCAGAAATAGCCTCACACAACCAGTGTGAGAGGCGCTGGGTGGATAGAGGACATCCTGAAGAGCTGTCCCTGTAATGCACGAACATACGATGAAAATGGCGCAGTGCGGCCGTGTGCGCCACGTAACATGAAAATGCGCACATGGGACAGAAGGAGGTGAGATGTTGCTTCCTCCTCAGAATTATGAGGAAGAGGATCAAAACCCATCCAAGGTTATCACTCTCGAGCTGAATGAGCTTGTGATGCTTTTCAGAGCAGGGTTAAAACGCAGTACAGCTGAGCTGCAGTCAGCTTGAATTCTGAGACATGAGGGAGCAACAGAGAGAGAAAACAAACACTCACTCTCTTTGCCGATATCAGAGCTAACAGCAGAACTGTTTAAAATGACAGAAATTTGAGTAAAACCTGATCTAAAGGCTCAGAAGGAGCTTTGATCAGAGCGTTCAGGACCATCATTAGGTCTCACTGTAGAACTAGTGGATGTGACACAGGTCTGTGTCTCTGTACACCTTTCAGAAAATGCTTCATCAGCGGGTGATTAACAACTGTTCTGTCACTGAAAAAATTTCATGACAGGAAAAAATAGCTGCAGCATAAGTCTTAATTGTCCTGAACGCTAGATTTCTGTCCATCAGCTGCTACAGAAAGGACAGCATGCCACCTAGTGGACATGAGATGGCCTCTACACCTTTCTCCATGCACCAGCGCTGAGAAGCTGTCCACTTTGATATAAGCGCATAAAGGAGCATTTTTGGCCACAGGCTGTGAGCGAAGACATCCACTCCTAACGGTGGGTCGTCTCGTGGGCTCATTGAGAACCATAATTGGCACTGGGCGTTCTCCTGTGTGGCGGACAGATCCACTGCTGCTCAGCTGAACCTGCTCCAAATCTAAGAGATCAGCTCGGGATGGGGGCTCCAGTCTCTGTAGCAGGGACCGCCCCTCAACATGATATCCACTCGCCTGTTCAGGATGCTGGGAATGTACACTGCTCTGATGGAGAGCAGGTTTTTGTGTGCCCAACACAACAGCTGTTTTGCGATGTGTAACAGTTGGGCTGAGCCCACGCCTCCCTCATGTTTTATGTAAGCTCCCGTCACTTTGTTGTCTGTGTGGATCAGAACATGCTGATCCCATAGCAGGGGGCAAAATGCTGAGTCACGTTTCAGACCGTGAAACATTCTAGCATATTTATGTGAAGCGACATGTGGTTCAGCCACTGTGCTCCCACTGCCTGGGACAGACACATTCTTCCCAGCTTGACAGGAATGCATCTGTGAAAACTGAGACGTGTAATGTAGGCCTGCTGATGGGAACTCCCTCTGTACAGAATGAGGGGGTTTCCCCAGTGATTCAGATTGGTTTTCACGGAGGGGGCACAAAGATAATCCGCCTCTTCTGGCGCACAGAATCTATGCGCAGGCGGGTGAACCATATCTGAAGGTGTCTCATGTGAAGTAGGCCCAGCGGAACCACACACAATTTGGGCCGCTGACATCGTCCCAGGAGTTGCATGACAGGCAGACTGTCACTATGCTGCAGGGTTTGGCACGGCGGAGCTGAGCTGATAGAGCTTCGGCTCTCAGCTGTGATAAACGGGCTCTCATTGTAGTTGAGTTAGCTCTACTTCCAGATAAACAATCATCGGGGACGGACGAACAGAACTTTTTCCCAGTTTATGGAAAACCCCAGGTTTAGCAGGTGTAACACTAGCGTTTTGGTCTGTGCGACTGCTTTCTAACTGGACTGAGCTAATAAGAACAGATCGTCCAGAAGAATTCTCATTCCTGCCATGTGTAACGACTGCAGAGCCGTCTCCACAAATTTCGAGAACGTGCGTGGGGTGTTTCAGAATGATGGAAATGTGAAAGTTTATCAGAGCCACTCTGAGTAACACTCGGAGATCGGGCACACATTTGTGTTTTGTCATGTTTCTCATGAACATCACCCAGACTAAAAAGCGTTACTGCCATCACTCGCTCTGGAGATTCTCCTGGGGGAACCCAAGGGGGGCTCCAACAGAAAAAAGGGCTATATGTGTGCCTCTGTGCTGAGCCCAAGCTGCGGTCTCACGTTAGAGCTGAGGTGAGCCGGCGTGCACTGAGAGAAGGTGTGAGCGCTTTCTGAGTGAGATGCTGTTTCGGTGGAGGCTGCAGCTGTCGTGGAGAAAACACGTTTACTCCCGCTGCGCTGTGAGTAGGCAGAAAACAGCAGAAATTAAAAACGGCCTCTGGCTAAAAACAAGGGATTTTACCGGACTCGGTCTGCTGAAAAAACAATAATTTTAGCTGACGTGGCAGACGAGTGTTTGTAATATTTACTGAACTGCAGTGCCATTTAAAACGCTGTTTAGAGGTTACTGGCTTGTTCTGTGTGGGGAATGTGTGAAGAGAGGCAGCTGTGAGATCAGCTGATCTGATGGTCTCCGATGAAAACTTTACTTTCAGAGGTGTTTCTGTTTTATATCAAAACACACATCATCAAAAAACACATACATTCCCCTCAAGGATCTGTTATATGGCCGGTGGAAGAGCAGAGCGTGAAGTCATTGCCGCAGCTATGGAATGCCTCTGCTGCTGTTCCTGGCCAAGGCGGTCCCTCCAGCGGCCAGAGGGGCCGGAGGGGCTGGAGGAGGACTGTGACGTCACCAGATGGTGTACAGTCTCTGAGACCTCCTCGGACCTCTACGATTTCTCAAGGAGGGTCCTGAAGTTGGCCCCGAACAGCGCCTCTGGGGTGATGGGGCCTTCCAGCAGGTCTTTCTGCAGCCTCTTGGACAAGGATGGCGAGAGGCGGAGCCAGGTGGTCCTTTGGATCATGATCATCTGGGCGGCGATGCAGGACAGGCAGACCGCAAAGGTGGCGCACATGTTTAAGATGACGTCAGCTGCTTTACAGAGAGAGCTCTTTGTCCCCTCCAGCAGTTCTCCTTCCTCCAGTCTCTTTGAGATGCTGTAGGTCAGCAGAGCGATGTTGTTGTTAGTCGCGACTGCCTAGGATGTGCACTGGTGAGCTCGATTGGAGAGGTTTGTCACCCTCTGGTCATGCTTTCCTGGAGGGATAGGCTTCCGGTCCATCCTGGAAGCTTTTGCCCCAAGCGCCTCCATCAGGCTTGGCTCCAGGGGGGAGAACCGAGGGAAAAAAACACTGATCGGTAACAACCCTCCACTCTGGAGATGGAGGCGAAGGTAGAGACGGATATCTTCAGCTTGTCGGGCCCAGCTGCAGCCTCGTTCCAATGTGACGTCACAACTGGACAGTGAGGCCAGATGGGATCAGGGCGACGAGCCGGGGTGGAGACAATCCTTCCCACTAGATCATCTGATCAAGGTGGAGGGAGGCAAGGGACGGAAAGTCCCTTTGTGTCAGCAGCCTCCTGGAATATGCCGGACAACTCCGAGAGGAGAGCGCTGACGGCTGGGAGCAGTGTGGTCGCCGACGTGGGAAGACCCGAGGTGGCTGAGCATCCGTTCGACCGCTCTTCTTCCATCACTACGCTTTCCAGGAGGGAGGGGGCAGCAAGGTTGTTTCCAGCATCGCCTTTCTCAGAGGAATCATCCGATACACTGAGTGACTCTGCATCAAAGAAAGGCGGTGGCATCGTCCCGCGCGTAGTGTCCCGCCACGGAAAAAAACACTCATTGGAGCTGCTGCCCGCATCGCCTTTTCGAGGGAATCATCCGATTCACCGCAAGGAAAAAACGTTAGAAAAGGCGATGGTGTCGTCCAGCGAGTAGCGGCCTGCCACGGACAAACACTCAGCGAAGCTGCTGCCAACAACGCCTTTTTTGAGGGAATCATCCGATTCGCCGTGAGGAAAACACGTTAGAAAAGGCGGTGGCGTCATCCAGCGAGTAGCGGCCCTCCATGGAAAAAACACTCAGCGGAGCTGCTGCCAACAACGCCTTTTTCGAGGGAATCATCCGATTCACCACGAGGAAAAAAACGTTAGAAAAGGCAATGGCGTCGTCCAGCAGGTAACGGCCCGCCTCGGAAAAGCACTCCTCGGCGCTTACCTTGAACAAGGCTGCTCGTCTCTGCTTCTCTTTGGGGAGGAAGAGCTCACCGGGACGGCAGGAAGTTGGCGTGGCAGAGACCCAGGCATCCTTAGCAAAGATTGTGCCAGTCAAAGCTGGACAACTTTTCTTTCTTCATTCTTCTGACAGTGCTAGCTAGCTGGCTGAAGAAAAAATGGAAGCTGATTGCCCTGTCTCACCGTAATTTATACAGACTGGGGATGAGGCCCACACAGCAGGTGGGCGTGAACTAAAGTTTTTAGTGCTGCGCTGCGCGCGAAGGGATAAACCCACTAGCGATAGCCTTAAAGGGCGAAGCCTATAAGAAACAAAACTGAACACATGTCCTCTCTCTGCTGCTGTCTTTACTTGCTCTACTCAACCTGTTTGTAGTTGTAATTATTTCCATCTTAACATGTTTTTTTCTTTCCTCCTATAGAAACTACACCTGGACCTATTATTCTTTCTTTGTCTGTTTCTCCTTCCTGTCTTCTCAAAACCAGTCAGTCAAAGCAGATGGCCGCTTGTCCTGAGCCTGGTTAAGCTGGAGGTTTCTTCTTGTTAAAATAGAGTTTTTTCTTTCCACTGTCTCCTTTGTGCTTGCTCAGGATGGGAGACTGTGATGAAGTGAAGATTCATCACAATCTGCTGCTTCCTTAGAATGAGACATTTACTAATTGGCTTTTTTATGTATGTGAATGTTTCTGTTCAGTGCCCTGAGATAACTTCTGTTGTGATTTGGCACTACACCATAAATAAAATGAAATTAATTTCCAACATGAGGTTTAGTTTCTTCACTTTGTTTAACCAACAGGGCTTTTGTCAATAGGAACAAGTGTTGAATCAAACAGAAATTAATAAAGGACACACCCTTTAATGTCACCTCCTGTCCAAATATATATCAGTTTATTCAAAGTCATGAAGTCAGCTTTTATATCGTTGCTGAATTGAAATTTGTAATTACTTGGAGTAAAAGAATAAAAAAGTCAATTCAAGTGGGTAGAAGTTAAGGGCCCAGCATACTCCATCTGAAGACGAACAGTCAAAGGGCAGTCACGTGGTTGAAGGATGTTAGATTTTACACACACGTTTCATGAGATAGAGAGCCAGAGCTCCTGGGAAACCCCTCCCGCTGCAGTATACGTTTCTGCACAGGTGTCTTCCCACCAGAGGCTCCACTCCGTCCCTGCATCTGCCGTTTGGCCACAAATCTATCATAAAGAAAGAACCACACTTTCTGCAGACAGACTCCTCCACGAACAATGTCTGCATGATCTCCATCCAGGAGTTATTGGCCATTTGACTAATTTAGTGTATTTGAAGAGTCGTACAGCTGAAGGTCAAAGCGCATTTCCACATTGACGAACAGGCCCAGAAATTTCTGACCAATCACACAATACTTGCTGCGCCTGTGAGAAAAAGTTTGGCCTGGCCTTTGTGTTGAGAAGGGGCAAAGCTGCTGTGGGAACAAAATGACGTGCTTCTTAAAGGGAGCTTTTCCTTTCCACTGTTGCTACTGTGCTTGCTCAGGATGGGAGACTGCAATGAAGTGAAGATTCAACTTGTCTGCTGCTTCCTTAGATAGAGAACTTTACAAATTGGCTTTTCTATGTATGTGAATGTTTATGTAAAGTGCCCTGAGACAAATTTGTTGTGACATGGTGCTATATAAATAAACTGAATTGAATTGAATCAATTGTCTTCAAGGAACTAAATCAATGAGAGACAATTTTGCCGCTTCAGATGGAGTATGCAGTAGAAGAACTTTGTAGAAGAACGTAGGTTTTTATTTATTCTTGTTTGAGGCAGCAAAGTGACAGATCTCCTGATGCATGCTCAATAATCCAGGTAAAAAAAATCTAAAAAAGTTCAATCTGGTCCTCTGGACATTCAAAAAAAACAAAACAAAGCAAAACAACAAAAACATGTAGAAACGTTTCATCTTTCATCTGAAAGACTTCCTCAGTCTGAGGTGCTGTATTCAGCTCAGTCTTATAAATAGCACCTTCTCAGAGTGGATCAACCAGTTTTACTGCTGACAACCAAAACCAATACAGCACCTTAGACTGAGGAAGTCTTTTGGACGAAAGATGAAACGTTTCTACATTTTTTTGTTGTTTTGTTTTTTGAATGCACAGAGGACCAGATTTAACATTTTAAGAAGTGACAGATCGTTGAGAATATGAAAAACACAATTATGAAATAAAAGAATAGAAATGAAAAAAAAAAAGTAATAATGAGCTTAGATACTTATTTCATAATGCTTTATTTATTTATTTAATTTTGAGCATTTTGATGTTCCATAGAAGAATGGAGGGAGACATTTTATCCACCACCAGTAACCAGAGGGTGTCCAATGTAACCTTGGCCCCCATGGATTAATCTTAAGCCACCCCAATCGTCTGAGGAAACTATACTGTACCTGTTGTTGTCTGTACCCAGTGTTGCCTGATTGGGCAGTTTACTGCCAATTGGATGGTTTTCATTCTGCTTTTGCTGGGAACACTGGGAATATTTTAGTTGGATTGTTGCATTTTGCCACATATTGTTAAATTACTTTGGCTTGTACTGATGTGCGTTCATGTTCAAACAGTAAATATACTGTAACAATATAAAATGGGACTAACCTATTTAAATAAAGGTTGAATGAATTAATTGATTGGGCAGGTTGTCATGTTATGTGTTGGTTGTTAACAGATTTTTGGCCTGGAAAACCTCGACTCTATCTAGCAACACTGTCTGCACCTCATCTGTGTTCTTTGTTTAAAATAGATCTCTCTTGTAAATAAGTCCTTGAGGCTCAATGAGACTAACCTGTAGAAATAAAAGTTGAATGAACACTGTCTATATACTGTATGTATCTTTGTGTGCCCATTTTGGATTTTGACATGGCAACCCAATTTCTGATATTGACTTTTCTTACGTCTAAATGCAGCCACTCACCAAAATGTGTCTGTACTGCTCTTGTTTGTCAAATTATGCTCACAACATGCACTAAAATGCAGACAGATGGATGGACAGAGAGATGGAGGGTATTTTCAATTCCAGCTCTTCGCTTTGTGACGAGGGACACATGAAAACTACATTTAAATGCAGAATTATATTTGTTAAAGTAAAAATGATCAGTTTGCTTGGTTAACGTACGTTATTTGGGTCAGGTTTACTTGTGGTTTCTAGAGTTGGGGCGGCTGTGGCTGAGTGGTTAGAGCAGTTGTTCTCTAATGCAAGAGTTGGGGGTTGGATTCCACCAGCAGTCACACATTGAAGTGTCCCTGGGTAAGACACTGAACCTCTCATTGCCTCCAATGTGTGTCCCATCAGTGTATGAATGTGAAAAAGCACTGATTACTTTTTGTATCGATCTAGTAGAGTGCTGTATGAATGGGTGAATGAGCACACAGATTGTGTTGTAAAGACCTTTGAGCATCTCAATAAGATAGAAAAGTACAGTCCATTCCCCATTTAGAGTTTCAAACAGTAGAAGGGGAGGCAGAGCGTTCAATTATCAGGCTCCTGTCTTTTAGGATCAACTTCCAGTTTCTGACCCTTGGATAAATCCTATAATTAGGCTGTGCTTGTGTTTCCTGAACCATCCCTTTATTATGATGCCATAGTAGGACATACTAAAATAATTTCCTCACTCAGCTAATGTCTTTACGCTCTCATATACTACATGAAAATACTGCTGCCATTAACACGTTTTTCTATATTTTTCCTCCTCATAGACACTACATCTGAACAACCCTCCTGTGTTTGCCTGCGTCTCTTTCCTGTCCTCTCAACCCCAGAAAGATTGAGGTAGATGGCTGTCCATTCTGAACTTTCTTCCAGTTCTACTACGTTTCTTCCTGTTAAAAGTGAGTTGCTCTTTTCCACAGCTGCCAATGTGCTTGCTCACAACGAGGGATTGCAATGAGGTATAGACTTGATGCAATCTTGTGGCTCAAATAGACATAATATACACAGTTATAAGAACTACAAATGCTACCTCCAGTACAAACTCGTTCAAAAAGTATGCTGATGTCCTCCAACGCTGAGGAATTTGAATAGTGAATGTTTGGAGGTGAGTGTATTTCTGGACTTGAATTGAAGAGACTGTAAGTAAATCAGTGTTTTTGGCGCAAATATTCAAGTTGGTAGGAATTACACTGTGGAGAACTTTTTTTTTTCCTTGTTTGAAGCAGCGCAGAGTGACAGATCCTGGTGAGTAGAGGGAGCAAATTTATTCACTATCAGGTGCAACAGCGGAGCCAGGACATGGCAAATCTACTACTTTTAAGTAATATAAAAACTGGAATACATCGTTTCATCAAAGGATTGGGGTGGTTGGTTTCCAATTTATTATACTCACAACATGCACAGACAGATGGACGGATGGAGCGGTTTTGTCCTCTGGGTTGACGAAGGACAAAATTTATGCATGGGCATGTTACGTCCAGTTAAAAAAAAAAGGGGGGGGGGGGACAAATTTCCTTAAATAGCCAATATGAACTTGTTCCCTGCAAAAGCACCTGAAGAAGTCAACTGTTTTACAAAGAAGAAACCAAGTACTTTGGACCTCATGTTTAGGTGAGTGGATGTGTTCACAAAGTATCTGAGTGAAAACTGCATCTATGATGCTTTGATAATTTCACCTCTGTGGGCTGACGGACTGTTGGACTGTACTCCAGATTTAACTGCTACAAGAAAAACACTGTTTCTGTTTTGCTGGTTTCCTTTGTTCTTACCCATGAAATAAATGTAAGAGACATTTGCCCTCACTGAGGCAGAAATTTGAGCTTAGTTGATTAAATTAGGTCATTTATGATACATTTAATTGAATCTAACTTGTGATCGCATAGATTTCTTAGCACAAAGTCAGAGGATGAGATAGGATTCCTCAATTCAATCCATTGTATAAAATTTGACAATAATTTCCTGTGCTTGCCAATAATATTTTTTACTTAAATAAAGAAGTGTTGTCAAATAAATCAAAATACAAATCAAGAAATGAAGACTAGAGGATTAAGGAGTGTATTTTGCATTGGTGGCCCTCCAGTAATCAAGGGTCTGGTACTAATGTGCAGAAGGGGAGGTCCAACCAAACTTCTTCATAACCATACTACAGTAAATAGGATTTCATTTGTTTAAGAAATTAGCACAATTCATGAAACGTTTGTCTAATTATGATTTCACAGCTTACCTTTTGAATCAGCTACACCAACAACAAAAATAACAGCAGTCATGAGCTGAGCTGTGAGCAGAGCGGTGTGGTCAAGGCCTACCTGGTATGTGGAAATGTCGAGGAGCAGCCATGTATGTAGAAGCAGACGAGGGGGATTTTCCATCCGAAAAGGTGGATAAGCTGGGGGTACTCCGACCACTTTCACTACCTCCAGCGGGTAGGCATTAGATAAGAAAAACAAAAAGGGAGAGAACAAATGGGGTGGGGGCAAAAAGTCAATATTATGTAAGTAGACATGTAAGAAGCTTTAATTCTAATACATATGTCAGTGATCTGATAACCCAGCCATTTACTGTCAGTGTAAAGTTTATACAGAGCCGATAGATTTGTGAAGACTTTCTGAAGATTTCCTTTTGATCAAAAAACTGAAACAACATTTATGTAGAATTTTGAATAACTTTAATGTGAAACACCTTACATAGTTTTAATCATAGTTTTAGTTTTTGAACCCTAAGACACTTTTTTTTTTATCAACAATAAAGGTAGATATGCTGGTGAAGATTCTCAGTCATCCAGGACATGATGAATTCAAAAAGCGTTCAATACAAAAACAACTGGACTTTATTTGTAACAGAAGATGTTTCGCTCCTCATCCGAGGACCTTTCTCAATTCAAAGAGCAGAGAGTGAGAGATACAGGTTATAAGGCTGAGTGAGATAAGACACACACACACACACACATAAGACACACACACACACATATATGTACATTGGCAGTTCACACCTAAAAACCTAAAACAGTAGGTCTTTGTTCCTCTAATTCACAGTCGAGGCCCCTCTGTTCCCATCAGGTGTGAAAACCGGCTGGGGATCTGTTTTAAAGTTGCATTATATGTTTTTGAAAGTGGGAATCTGAGGCCTCCTCCTCTGTTAAGAGACGGCTTTTCTCTTTTTACATAAATTGCTTCCTTCACCCCCCTCTCAAACCATCTGTGTTCTCGGTCCAAAATGTGCACATTTTGGTCCTCAAAAGAGTGTCCCTTATCTGTGAGGTGGAGGTGAACTGCATAATTTTGTCCAGAGGAGGTGGCTCTCCTGTGTTGAGTCATGCGTCTGTGAAGAGGCTGTTTAGTGTCTCCAATGTAGAGGTCTGGACAGTCCTCGCTGCACTGGACCGCATACACTACACCACTCTGTTTGTGTATCTACATATATGTGTGTGTGTGTGTCTTATGTGTGTGTGTGACTTATCTCACTCAGCCTTATAACCTGTATCTCTCACTCTCTGCTCTTTGAATTGAGAAAGCTCCTCGGATGAGGAGCGAAACATCTTCTGTTACAAATAAAGTCCAGTTGTTTTTGTATTGAACGATTTTTGAATAAAGGTAGATCTTAAAGAATATGAAACAAATGTCCAGAAACGCATATTCCATGTGTGAATCACTCAATGGGAAGGTAACCTGATCATATTTAGTCTTAGTAAGAAGCCCCAGGTGCATAGGTGTCACAATACTTATATGTGAAGGGGACGTATCCCCCCACACATTTCAAAAATATTCATTTGGATCCCCCCACTTTTACCATGAAACATTAGTTCACCCAGCACTGTTTCTATTTCCATTCCACTTGATTAATAGGAGAACACTCAAACCACTAAAAGTCCACTCTGGGTTTTCCTGGTTGCCTACAACTCCACACCACATGCAGTTTCCTCTCAGTCATATACTTTGGCAGGGCGCTCATGGGGAGAGGAGGGGGGAGACACCTCTGTTTTGCATGCTAGCTTAGTGCCACGTTAGTGCTGGCAGTTGTGACCGGGGTGGGGGTTTAGGATGAATGAGAGAAGCAGAGCACTGTGTCTGTAGCATCTTAGCTAACACATCTGTATTGCACGTCGCCAGCTTACAGCTACGTTAGTTCCGGCAGTTTTTAAGGTGGGGGGGGGGGGGGGTGTGGGTGTGTGAGAGAAGTGGAGTTGGTCAGGCTACGTCTTGTTGTGCCATGCTCAAAAATAGTTATTGAATCAAGTGTTTACTTACGTAGGTTAACATAGATGTTTAACAACTCATTAAAATACACCAGACCACAGGAAATGGTATATTCTTTATTCAGAATTTTCTGGGGGAGGGTTAGGTCTCTCCCCCCAAAACACACACACCATCGTCATATTAGCATGCCCCCCCTTCCCCCCACATTACAATGTTTCTGACCAGGACTTAATTTGTAAAATGATTGATGCCGGAATGCAAATAGCGGGTGAGCCAGTGTATTTTAACAAGTAGTTAAACATCTACGTTTACCTACATTTGTAAACACTCGTACACCCCCCCCCCCAACACACACACACAAACTTGACGGTTTTGAGCTAACTCTTCTCCACTGAATTCACTGTCTGACTCCACATGTGAAACCTTCTAGGTACATCCTTCATCGGTTCAAGGCCGCTGCCTGTGGTCTCCTGCCCACGTATGACTGCCTGATCCTCTGGGCACGCTCCCACCACTCTGTTAGGAGCGGAGATTTTTTTAAGGGTAGAGGCAGAACTGCTTCACTTGAAGGGGCAGATCGTATGTGATATTAAGAAGTAGTAAGTTGCTATTGTGTTTAAAATGAGTGTTTATGTAATTATTTTCAGTTTACATATCCAATATAAGTTTTATTCATTCAAGGCAGCCATATTTGTTCATAACTTTATTATTAGTAAGCCTGAGAGATACTGGATCCAAGCAAACAGTTGTTGGAACTGTAGTATGAACATATGCATGAGATATATTCATAAATTAAACGGATTCTTTCATTTTTCTGGACTGTATAAAACGTGCATTGAATTTAATAAAATGTGGACGTGAGACGTTAATTATCTTTGACTCACCAAGACTGTGGGTCATTTATTAACAGAATCAAGTTTAACACATCACACATTTACATTAATTGGCAAAAATTGAAAATAACGACAGCTTATTAATCAGCTTTACAACCAGGAAAACCATACGGCCATGATTTTCCGTTGCTTCACCACAGACATTTCTGAAAATATCTGGATTAATTTGCTAGCAGGTAGAAGAATTTTAAAGATGGAAAGATGAAGTTTATCTACAGAGAGATGTGTGAGGGAATTTGTCTGTTTTAACCAGAACCGCACGCTCCTTTGGACCAGCTTATTCCAACGGTACACTTTCGGTTGAAGATCGACTTTTTACCTTTTCTGAAGATATATCAGTTCCGGCGTGAAGTCCCACTTCGAGCCACCTTTTCAGCGTCTCCGTAAGAGCAGCTAAAAACCTCGGGAGTCATGTGGAGGTCATCCAAAACAGACTTTCATAATTCCCAGAATCTCCTCTCGTTCAGCTTAGTGGCAGCTGTATTGAGCATGCTGCATTCCAGCATTCTGCATTCTGGAACTCCAAACTCTCTGGAACTCCAAACTCTCTGGAACTCCAAACTCTCTGGAACTCCAAACTCTCTGGAACTCCAAACTCTCTGGAACTCCAAACTCTCTTGTTGAACTAGGAAGTGCCAACATTTAAAGGGCTCTACTTCCGGTTCATTTGGGAGTTTCTGATTGGTCGATGGACCAAAACAGAGGTGTGTTTTGTGATGTAAGGTGTTATGAAAAGTCAAGGAAAAGATTAAGATTGTTTAAGAACAGACAGAAAGATATTATGAAGGAACCAGACTTCGTGGAGTCACCTCTTCCAGTATCTTGCTGTAAAAGTTAAACATGACATTTCTTTTCAGCAAACTTTTCAGTTGACCGAAACTTGAACTTTGAACACACTTACAACTTACTCACTTCAAACAGACGATCAAGAAATGAATCATTACTCTGTAACGTATTCCAACTTGATTTCACTTTGAATGAGGATTAACAATCATTATACTGTTTCACAGTTAATTAAAATGATTAGTTCACTTCAACATGTAAACATTGTTTGAACTAACACAATTTGATTATCAAAACATTTGTAAAATAGTAATGATCATAGAGAATTGTCTTTTTCCACTTGATTAATTCAAGAAAGAAAGTCTCAGGATGGGTCAACCTGTATTTCTGGATTCAAATCAATGAAATGACAGTTCTGTCCCAAATGATCCTTAGGTCAAGGTTTTGACCTCAGGCCTAGTTCACTACAGAACGTACCCTGTCAAAATAAGAGTTTCCAAATCCTGTTCCGGTTCAAATTACGCACTGCTTCTGACGCCGATGCCCAGGTGCCATTTAAATTTACCACAGTCATGCATCTGCTGAAAGTGAGGTCACTTTTAGGCCCCATTCACAAGGTATGATGACCCCAACTTACATCTCTATGAGTTATACAACATGATCAAAGCAAATCTGGAAAATCTTCAGTTTGAAGGCAACCATGATGCTGCTATATTTTTTGCCCAATAATTTGCTCTCCCATATCCTCACCATGCTCTAGGTTCTCTACTTTCTAGGTTCTCTAGGCACTCTATTTATGGGCAGCACATTTTTACAATGATGCCATGGTTTACGGCCAGGATTGCACCAAGCTCCAGACCCCCTCCTGGTAAGACTCTGTCAGACAGCGTCAGAGAGCAGCTACGAGCTGGAAGTGAAAGCCACACTATCATAACACTACCACCATAGAAATTGTCTACACTAGGTCACTTCTATGACCCTGTTTACAATCTGCATGTATGTACTGGTATATAGGGAAGATTCTGACCCTCCAGCATCAGTTTCAGCCTTGTTGCAGAGCAGGGAACACCATCAGCATGTGATGCAGGTGAAGGGGGTTTCTGTGAAGAGCCTCGAGCATCTCCAGCCTTTTTCCTTCATCATCCAGCAGGCTTGACTATGATGAGGGAAAGTGCTTCTTGCTTTGCCTCCTTAAAGTGAATAAAGGAGTGTGGCGTGGTATTTAATGGAGCGTGGCGCCCATGGACTGGTTGTTGCACAATGGCGGTGCTTGGAGTGTGCATGTGTGTGTGTTTGTGGGGGTTAGATGAGGTCATCATGGCCAGGATGCTTCAAAGTCTCATTGAGCAAGTCATGCAGGCGGTGGCATCATGGAAATACTGGAGGCTATGGAGCTTGGTCAAAACGTTCTCATGCCTGATGGGGAGTCCACTGCATTCTTTACTCACAAAGACTTTCACCTTTTGGCTCATTTTTAAAGTCCTAGTATTTTTTTTCCAGGTAAATACACAAAATAACGGGGTAGGACTAATAGGAATTCACTCTGATAATCACGATAAAAGGCACAATCAGTTGAAAATTCTCATGTCCTAAATAGCAACTCTTTGGACTTTTGCTTAGAAGACTGCACAAATGTACAAAATATTCAGTTGGTTCTGGTGTGTCTGCAGTGACTATGCTAAAAGTCACACAGCTGGTAATATATAAAATATTCAGCTTGGTAATGTAGTCCAACTAGGATCAACCTCAGTGTGTTTCAAGACAGGATGGCTGGGTGATGGAGTCACTGATGCCCTCAATGCCAAACGTAATAAACACTCTACAGCCAGAGCTTTGAGGAACAAACACAGAGTGTGTGCGGGTGAGAGAGAGTGCAAGTTATTTGAATGCACACACACCACCTCCCAAAGAGAGAGGGACGTCATCATCGGCAGCCTGGATGACTGTAGATGAGATCATTGACACTCAGCATTCCCAAGTAATTTCCTACACACGCACACACACACACACACACAGAGCTGGTCTAAATGTTGGACAAATTGTCTTTAAGTGAAACAGAAAATGATAAGAAAAAAAGGTTTGTAAGCTCAATCCTGCAGGTAGATAAATCATAACAAAAGGTTAAATCAGGTCATCTGGACCAATTATTTTTAGGAGAAACGTTTCGTCTTTCGGGCAATGACAGTGAGACCTGGAGGGGTGTGGTTGGGAGGAACAGCACCCCTGATCTGAACCAGAGTGGTGTTCTGTTGATGGACTTCTGTGCTCATCATGGATTGTCAATAGCGAACACCTTGTTCAAGCATAAGGGTGTCCATATGTGCTCTTGGCACCAGGACACACTAGGCCGCAGTTCGATGATCGACTTTGTCATCGTCTCATCTGATCTGTGGCCACATGTCTTGGACACTCGTGTGAAGAGAGGGGCGGAGCTGTCAACTGATCACTACCTGGTGGTGAGTTGGCTCCGATGGTGGGGGAGGATGCCGGTCAGACCTGGCAGACCCAAACATATTGTGAGGGTTTGCTGGGAACGTCTGGCAGAGTCTCCTGTGAGACGGAGTTTCAACTCCCACCTCCGGGAGAACTTTGAACATGTTCCGTGGGAGGTGGGGGACATTGAGTCTGAGTGGACCATGTTTCGTGCCTCTATTGTCAAGGCGGCTTACCAGAGCTGCGGCCGCAAAGTTGTCGGTGCCTGTCGCGGCGGCAACCCTTGAACCCGATGGTGGACACCGTCGGTGAGGGATGCTGTCAGGCTGAAGAAGGAGTCCTATCGGGCCTTTTTGGCCTGTGGGACCCCGGAAGCAGCTGATGGGTACCGGCAGTCCAAGCGACATGTGGCTCGAGTGGTTGCTGAGGCAAAAACTCGGGCATGGGAGGAGTTCGGAGAGGCCATGGAGAACGACTTCGGCATGGCTTCGAGGCGATTCTGGTCCAACATCCGGCGTCTCAGGGGGGGAAAGCGGTACGCCACCAACACTGTTTATAGTGGGAGTGGTGTGCTGCTGACCTCAACTCGGGATGTTGTGGGTCGGTGGGCGGAATACTTTGAAGACCTTCTTAATCCCACCGGCGCGTCTTCCACTGTGGAAGCGGAGCCTGGGGACTCTGGGTTGGGCCCTCCAATCTCTGGTGCTGAGGTCACCGAGGTGGTTAAAAAGCTCATCGGTGGCAGGGCCCCAGGGGCGGATGAGATTCGACCAGAGTTTCTTAAGGTTCTGGATGTTGTAGGGCTGTGTTGGCTTACACGACTCTGCAATATTGCGTGGACATCGGGGGAAGTTCCCCTGGATTGGCAGACCGGGGTGGTGGTCCCCCTATTCAAAAAGGGGGACCGTAGAGTGTGTTCCAACTACAGGGAATCACGCTCCTAAGCCTCCCTGGTAAGGTCTATTCGGGGGTTCTGGAGAGGAGGGTCCGTCAGATAGTCGAACCTCGGATTCAGGAGGAGCAGTGCGGTTTTCGTCCTGGCCATGAACACTTGACCAACTCTACACTCTCAGCAGGGTCCTGGAGGGTGCGTGGGCGTTTGCCCAACCAGTCTACATGTGCTTTGTGGACTTGGAGAAGGCGTTCGACCGCGTCCCTCGGGGGACCCAGTGGGGGGTACTCTGGGAGTATGGGGTACTGGGCCCTTTGATACGGGCTGTTAGGTCCCTGTATGACCGGTGTCAGAGCCTGGTCTGCATCGCCGGCAGTACGTCGGGCTTGTTCCCGGTGAGAGTTGGACTCCACCAAGGTTGCCCTTTGTCACCGATTCTGTTCATAACTTTTATGGACAGAATTTCTAGGCGCAGCCAAGGTGTTGAGGGGATCCGTTTTGGTGGCTTTAGGATTGCGTCTCTGCTTTTTGCAGATGATGTGGTCTTATTGGCTTCATCAGATCCTGATCTACAGCTTTCGCTGGAGCGGTTCACAGCCGAATGCGACGCAGCCGGGATGAAGATCAGTTCCTCCAAATCCGAGGCCATGGTCTTGAGCCGGAAAAGGGTAGAATGCCCTCTCCCGGTCAGGGAGGAGGTCCTACCTCAAGTGGAGGAGTTCAAGTGTCTCGGGGTCTTGTTCACGAATGAGGGAAAAATGGAGCATGAGATCGATAGGCGGATAGGTGCAGCGTCTGCAGTGAAGCGGGCGCTGTACAAGTCTGTCGTGGTGAAGAGAGAGCTGAGTCAAAAGGCAAAGCTCTCAATTTACCGATCGATCTACGTTCCTACCCTCATCTATGGTCACGAGCTTTGGGTTGTGACCGAAAGAATGAGATCTCGGATACAAGCGGCCGAAATTAGTTTTCTCCGCAGGGAGTCTGGGCTCTCCCTTAGAGACAGGGTGAGAAGCTCGATCATCCGGGAGGGACTCAGAGTAGAGCCGCTGCTTCTCCACGTCGAGAGGAGCCAGTTGAGGTGGCTTGGGCATCTGTTTAGGATGCCTTCTGGACGCCTCCCTGGTGAGGTGTTTCGGACACGTCCCACCGGAAGGAGGCCCAGAGGAAGACCCAGGACACGCTGGAGGGATTATGTTTCTCGGCTGGCCTGGGAACGCCTCGGGATTCCCCCGGAAGAGCTGGCCCAAGTGGCTGGGGAGAGGGAAGTCTGGGCCTCCCTAGTTAGGCTGCTACCCCCGCGACCCGACCCCGGATAAGCGGAAGAAAATGGATGGATGGATGGACGTTTCGTCTTTCATCTGAAAGACTTCATCAGCCTGCTGTAACTAGCTTGAACCTCGTCAGTGAGGTACAGTAGATATAAGAGTCTTGGTGGCAGGCCTCACACTGATGAAGTCTTACAGATGAAAGATGAAACATTTCTCCCAAACAGAAACTGTCCAGATGACCTCATCTAACTGTTTTGTAATGAGGTAAGAAGTTCTGGAGGAAATAATTTATCCGACGGGCAGCATGGTGGCTCAGTTTGTAGAGCTGCTGCCACTCAGCGAGAAGGTTGCTGGATTGAATCCCAGATGCATGTTCGCTCCGTGCGTGCATGAGATTTTTCCTGATACTCCGTTTTTTGATTTTTCCTACCGACCAAAAGCATGCATGTCAGACTGATTGGTAACTCTAAATTGTTTGTTTTGTTTGTTTCTCTGTGTCCCTGTGATGGACTGGAGACCTGGTGAGGATATTTACTCAAAAACAAACAAACAAATATTTATTTAATCAGTAACTAACGATCAATCCAAGAAACAGAGCACATTAAGTTTGTATGTTCCTCAACTTTTGCCATTAAAGGGATGTTTGATTATTTTGAAGTGAGGTTGTTTGGTACAACATGTTACCTGTTGTAGAGAGCTCTTTGAATGACCATAAAACTGAGTTTGAATCTGACCTGAGCTGACTGACAAGCTAACAGCTAGACCGAC
>NC_056498.1:4699079-4704286 GCF_014905685.2 Nematolebias whitei
TTTTCCATAATGTAATGATAAAAATGAAACTTTCATATATTTCAGATTCATTGCACACCAACTGAAATATTTCAGGTCTTTAATTGTTTTAATACTGATGATTATGGCATACAGCTCATGAAAACCCAACATGCCTGTCCCAAAAAATGAGCATATTTTATCCCACCAATGAAAGACAAGTGTTCTATTTTGTATAGGCTTCGCCCTTTAAGGCTGTCACTGATGGGTTTATCCCATTATGCGAAGCATCACACTGAAAATATTTAGTCCACGCCCACCTGCTGTGTGGGCCCCACCCGATCCGTATAAATTACGTTAAGAGCGGGTAATCGGCTCCCATTTTTCTTCAGCAAGCTAATAACACTGACTTTCGACAAGATGTCCAGCTCCAACACCATTCGCTTGTGTCCATCTTGCAAGACCGGTTACTTGCTCAGCTTTGACCGGCACGACACCTGTGATGGATGCCTAGGTCCCCGCCATGTCGCTCGTGCTTCCTCCTGCCGCCTCTGTGACGATCTTCCACCGGAGGAAAGGCAGAGGAGAGCAGACTTGTTTAAGGCTAACGTCGAGGACTGCCTGTCCGTGGCAGGAGACTGTTCGCTGGACGATGCGATCGACTTCTTCGACGCCAGCTCTCGGAGCGAATCGGATGGTTCCTCTGGGACTGGCGACGTTAGCAGCAGCCCCAATGCTCGCTCCCTCCCGGGGAGCGCAGTGTTGGAACGAGGGGTGCCGAGCGGATGCTCGACCCCTCCGGGTTTTCCCGCCTCAACGGCCACCTCGCTCCCTGCCGTCGGCGCACTCCTTTCGGAGTTGCCCGACATTATCCGGGAAGCCGCTGACATGAGTTGCCCGACATTATCCGGGAAGCCGCTGACATGAAGGGACTTTCCGTTCCCTTACCCCCACACCCCCCACCCAGATCGGATGATCTTGCGGGAAGGTTTGGCTCCACTCCGGCTCGCCGTCCTGATCCCATCTGGCCTCGTTTTCCAGCGGTGACGTCGTATTGGAACGAGGCCGCAGCTGGGCCTGGTAAGCTGAGAGCGCCCGTCGCCACCTTCGCTCCCATCACCAGAGTGGAGGGGTTCACCGAGCGGGGTTTTCCCTCGGTAACCCCCTTGAGCCAAGCCTCGCGGAAGCTTTCGGAGCGAAGCTGTCCAGGTTGGAGCAGCGGCCCGTCCCTCCTGGGAAACATGACCAGACAGTGACCACGCTCTCCAGTCGGGCTCATCAATGTGCGTTTCAGGCAGCTGCAACTAACAACAACGTGGCGCTGCTAGCATACAGCATGTCCAAGAGGCTGGAGGCCGCAGATCTGCCCGAGGAGTCCAAGAGCTCCCTCTGTAAGGCAGTCGACGCCATCCTCAACATGTGTGCCTCTTCTGCGGTCTGCCTGTCCAGGATTGCAGCGTGGATGACGATGAATCAGTGATCCACCTGGCTTCGTGACTCCCCCTCGCTGCTGGAGAAACTGCACAGAGACCTGATGGAAGGCCCTATCACGGCAGACGCACTGTTCGGGAGCAGTTTCAAGGCCATGTTGGAGAACTCCAAACAGTCGGAGGAGGTGTTGGAGACTGTGCGCCACCTCGTCAAGCCGCGCGGTTCATCCCGCCCCTCGGCCCGCTGGAGAGACCGTCGTGAGCAGAGGCAGAAGCAACGACGTTCCGCGGCGTCGGCGTCTCGCTCAGCTCCACCACCAGCCCCGCCCGTCAGAGACCAGCCCTTTTCATCCCGGCAACCAGCAGTTCAGCGTTTCCCCAGAGATTGCCTGCAGATGGCGCCCTGGGCCAACAAATCGCAGAGCTCACGGGGGAGAAGATTTAAAAAATGACGGTCTGTGGAGGGTGTGTGTAAAAGTGACACGAAAGTTGAAATAAATCATCATTCAATGATCAAAGTGTCTGTTTTTAGCCAGTCTGTAAGCTCGGATCAACTCACAGCGGCTGCGCACACATCCTTCACACATAACGAGCCGGTGTCCTTAAATAAAGTTTTTTTAAACTCACCGTCACTCCAAGACATGACGAGACGCTCACACGACACAATGGTAAGCGAAATAACTTGTTGTCAACCCGAGCTGCACAATCCTCATTCAAGCGGTGTCAAACGCACACTTGTGCGACGTTGCGTTGATGATGGTGCACACACAGCTCCCCGGCGCTCACCGGCTCACATCGGCATAAATGTGGGACCGCAGGCCGGGTCCGGTGAAGGCCCTCGTTCTCAGCAAGAGAAACACACGCCTCACCGAAGCAAACGCGTGCAGCCGCGACGCCGGCAGCCTTTACCCACCTCAGTGCTCGGCCGCTCACGGCAGCATAAGCGTGAGACAGCTGAGCGAACCCAGTGACGAGTCTCGCCTCCAGCGAGAGCGGCGTGTGTCCCACCAGAGAAAACGTGTGCTCCCGCGGGGCTCGCAGCCAACATCCAGAGAAACGACTGGTTTGTTTCCGTCAACCTAAAAGATGCTTATTTTCACATACCGATCATCCCAAAACACAGAAAATTCCTGCGTTTCTCCTTTCAAGGGATGAATTATCAGTACAACAGGTTGCCGTTCGGGTATTCCCTCGCGCCTCGTACGTTCTCAAAGTGTGTGGAGACAGCCCTGCATCCGTTACACAGAGCAGGGATGAGAGTCTTGTTTTACCTGGACGACCTGCTGCTGCTGTCACGCTCCAGACAGGAAGCAGTGATGCAGGCTCAGGTGTTGACATCACACCTGTTAAATCTGGGCTTCGCCATAAATTGGAAGAAAAGCTTGATTTTCCTGGCCCAGACAATTGTTTATCTGGGAGTGGAGTTAAATTCAACCACCATGAGGGCTCGTTTATCACAAACGAGAATCGACACTTTAAAAGACCAGCTCCGTCACGTAAGACCTGGCAGAGAGGTAACTGCTGTCTCCGTCATGAAGCTCTTAGGAACGATGTCATCAGCTCACACTGCTGGGTTTATTGCACATGAGACGCCTCCAGAGGTGGTTTGCGCGTCTGCGTGTGGACCCAGTAAAACAAAAGAGACGGATGATCACTGTTCCTCCCTCCGTGAGGGCAGACCTCCGACACTGGGGAAACACCCTGGTTCTGTCAGAGGGAGTCCCCGTCAGCAGACCCACGTCACACGTGCCAGTCTTCACGGACGCGTCGCTGTTAGGCTGTGGGGGGGACATGCCTATCTCAAGCAGTAGGGGCGCTGTGGCCCCATCACACATCAGCCCACATAAATGTTTTGGAGTGTCGCACGGTGCTGAACGTGATTCAACACTTTGCTCCTGTGCTACAGAATCAACACGTTTTGATTCACACAGACAAAAAGGTGACTGTTGCGTACATAAACTGGCAGGGGTGTGTGCGCTGAGCCCAGATGTTACACATTGCGTGAAAGCTACTGTGTTGGGCTCACCAAAATCTGCTCTCCATCAGAGCAGTTTACATACCCGGTGTTCTGAACAAAGGGGCAGATGTGATATCCAGGGGCGGTCCACGTCACGGGGACTGGACTCTCCACCAGGACCTGATGACTCAGACGTGGCAGAAGTTTGGCAAAGCAGCTGTGGACCTGTTTGCGACACGAGAGAACGCTCAGTGTAAACTATGGTTTTCTCTGAGCCCGCGAGACGAACCACCGCTGGGGGTGGATGCGTTTGCCCACAGCCCATGGCCCAAAATGCTTCTGTACGCGTTTCCTCCACCTCCTCTGATTTTACGGTTCCTGAACCGAGTTCAGGAGGAGGGATTGACAGCTCTCCTGGTGGCCCCCGAGCGCGTGAATGCACCATGGTTCCCTGTCCTGCAATGCCTGCTGTCGGGGCGCCCGTGGAAACTGCCGTGGAGGGAGGATGCTCTCCTCTAGGCAGGAGGAGCGATCAGGATTTACCCAGAAATAGGCCAGCACCTGTGGGTTTGGCCGTTGAGTGGTTCTGCTTAGAGAGGATGGGTCTCCCACAGGATGTAGTGCGCACAATTTAGGATTCACGTGCTACATCTACCACAGTGCTGTACACATCAAAGTGGACAGCTTTTCAGTGCTGGTGTACAGAGAAAGGTGTAGAGGCCACCTCATGTCCATTAGGCGGCGTGCTGTCTTTTCTACAACAGCTGATGGACATGAACTTGGCGTTCAACACGATTAAAACGTACGCTGCAACCATCTCTTCCTGCCACAAAGGGTTCGGAGACAGAACAGCTTTTAATCATCCGCTGATGAAGCGTTTTCTAAAAGGTGTACAGAGACGCAGGCCTGTTTCACGCCCACTTGATCCACAGTGGGATTTAACGCTGGTCCTGCAGGCCCTGATCAAAGCTCCATTTGAGCCTCTGGATCAGGTTCCACTTAAATTCTTGTCTCTTAAAACAGCCCTGCTGCTGTCTTTAACATCCGCTAAGAGTGAGTGATTTATCTGCCCTCTCTGTCGCTCCGTCATGCCTCAGAATTCAGGCTGACGGCAGCTCAACTGATTTAAGACCAAACCCAGCTTTTATACCTAAAAACATCACAAGCTCCTTTAAATCAAGAGCGATATCGTTGGAGGGGTTCCCCTAACACCCCCCCCCCCCACAGATCAGAAGAAGAAGCATCTTTCCATCTTCTCTCTCCGGTGCGGGCGTTGACGTGTTACATAGCATGCACAGCTGTAATGTGCCAAACTCAACATTTGTTTGTGCATTATAGAGATGCATCTGCAGGTCGCCCGTTATCCACCCAGCGCCTGTCACACTGGCTGTGTGAGGCCATTTCTGAAGCCTACAGAGCATTAGATTTAGAGCCTCCTGCCAACCTCAGAGCACACTCGACCAGGGGTATCGCATCTTCGACTGCCTTGCACAATGGTATGACAATGCAGGACATTTGCATTGCAGCTGTGTGGTCAACACCCTGCTCATTTATTCGTTTTTATCTGTGTGATGTGACAGTTCGTTCCATGACACATTCTGTCCTTAATGCTCTAACAGAATGAATATTATTGTTTTCATGGAACCCTGTTTAAGCTCACATCTGTCTGCATGCTTTCCAGTGTGAGATGTTGTTATCAGTCACAAGTTGTGTCTGTTATTTTGGTTCTATTGTCACTAATCAGTTCATGACTATTGTTACCAATCAGTTCATTTGATTAATAATCAGTTCACTTGTTATTATTAATCTGTTTATACTGTTCAGCCATGAATCAGTTGGTTCATGCCCCCCCCCCCCCCCCC
>NC_056498.1:4704386-4706296 GCF_014905685.2 Nematolebias whitei
CCCCCCCCCCTCCCCCTTTTCACAACATCTTCCTTCCCCGTTGAAATTTTCCGGGGCGTTCATGCTTTTCAGAACGCATAGTTACACAACATGCATCTGTGCATGGCACACATAACTACGCAATGCGTAATTATGCACATGGGGAGCTGAGTGACAAGACGTTATTGTGGGCAAGCTTCTGTCTCACACGGTGTTCGATTGGACCCAGTGAGGCGAGGACAACATCCGCTTCGCCCTTAACCCATCAGCGACAGCCTTAAAGGGCGAAGCCTATACGAAATAGAACGTTGGTTACGTACTGTAACCCCAGATTCTATGAGTATAGGCATAGCCCTTTAAGCATCGGGCCTCAATGGCTCCTAAATGGCTGAAGAAAAAATAAAGCTATTTGGGAGCCGATTACCCGCTCTTAACGTAACTTATACGGATCGGGTGGGGCCCACACAGCAGGTGGGCATGGACTAAATTTTTTCAGTGTGATGCTTCGCATAACGGGATAAACCCATCAGCGACAGCCTTAAAGGGCTACGCCTATACTCATAGAATCTGGGGTTACAGTACGTAACCAACGTTTTTAATACAAAAAACGCCAACCTTCAAATAATCATGTTCAGTTATGCACTCAATACTTGGTCGGGAATCCTTTTGCATGAATGACTGCTTCAATGCGGCGTGGCATGGAGGCAATCAGCCTGTGGCACTGCTGAGGTGTTATGGAGGCCCAGGATGCTTCGATAGCGGCCTTAAGCTCATCCAGAGTGTTGGGTCTTGCGTCTCTCAACTTTCTCTTCACAATATCCCACAGGTTCTCTATGGGATTCAGGTCAGGAGAGATGGCAGGCCAATTGAGCACAGTAATACCATGGTCAGTAAACCATTTACCAGTGGTTTTGGCACTGTGAGCAGGTGCCAGGTCATGCTGAAAAATGAAATCTTCATCTCCATAAAGCTTTTCAGCAGATGGAAGCATGAAGTGCTCCAACATCTCCTGATAGCTAGCTGCATTGACCCTGCCCTTGATAAAACACAGTGGACCAACACCAGCAGCTGACATGGTACCCCAGACCATCACTGACTGTGGGTGCTTCACACTGGACTTCTGGCATTTTGGCATTTCCTTCTCCCCAGTCTTGCTCCAGACTCTGGCACCTTGATTTCCGAATGACATGCAAAATTTGCTTTCATCTGAAAAAAGTACTTTGGACCACAGAGCAACAGTCCAGTGCTGCTTCTCTGTAGCCCAGGTCAGGCGCTTCTGCCGCTGTTTCTGGTTCAAAAGTGGCTTGACCTGGGGAATGCGGCACCTGTAGCCTATTTCCTGCACACACCTGTGCATGGTGGCTCTGGATGTTTCTACTCCAGACTCAGTCCACTGCTTCCGCAGGTCCCCCAAGGTCTGGAATTGGCCCTTCTCCACAATCCTCCTCAGGGTCCGGTCACCTCTTCTCGTTGTGCAGCGTTTTCTGCCACACTTTTTCCTTCCCACAGACTTTCCATTGAGGTGCCTTGATACAGCACTCTGCTAACAGCCTATTCGTTCAGCAATTTCTTTCTGTGTCTTACCCCTTGCTTGAGGGTGTCAATGATGGCCTTCTGGACAGCAGTCAGGTCGGCAGTCTTACCCATGATTGTGGTTTTGAGTAATTAACAAGGCTGGGAGGGAGTTTTTAAAAGCCTCAGGAATCTTTTGCAGGTGTTTAGAGTTACGTCGTTGATTCAGAAGGTTAAGTTAATAGCTTGTTTAGAGAACCGTATCATGATATGCTAATTTTTTGGGACAGGCATTTTGGGTTTTCATGAGCTGTATGCCATAATCATCAGTATTAAAACAATTAAAGACCTGAAATATTTCAGTTGGTGTGCATCTGAAATATATGAAAGTTTCATTTTTATCATTACATTATGGAAAA
>NC_056498.1:4706396-4707430 GCF_014905685.2 Nematolebias whitei
TATATATATATATGTGTGTGTGTGTGTGTGTGTGTGTGTGTATGTGTCTGTGTGTGTGTAAACTACTACTTTCACTAGTATTGACACACTGTCAATGCTAGTCAGTCATCCACCGTAACAAAGAGCAGAGGGAGGTTTCTGCAGACGAGGCTGAATGCAGCGTGTGGGAGCAAAATACACAAGCAAAAGCAAGACAAGCTAACAAATGCTATATCAAAAGTGGATAGCTACAAATTTCAGGACAATCAACATTGTGGAAGATGCTAATTAGCATCAGAGAGGGGCTACGTGCGCCAGGCAACCCTTCGGCCCATGCCCAAACCTCGGAACCAAACCGCAGCGGCGCAGCGGCGCAGCGGCGCAGCGGCCCCCTCCCGCCTGGCAGATTCCCAGGTACCCACTCCACCCAGGAGGGAGGGGAGGGTTCAATGACCACCTTTTTCTTAGTTTTTGTTAAATAAATACATATTTAAGTTTTTTTGTCCATATTCATGTATATTCACCTGATTTTAAGAAATACCTAAGGATAATTCATTATGACCAGCAAACTCAGGAGTACCAGGGGCTTTCTTGTCTTTTTATTCTGAACTGGCAAAAAGGGGCATGTTTATTTACAAAGTAGATGAAACTATTGTGACAATATCTAAAAATAAATAAATCTGGTCCTCTGGACATTCAAAAAACAAAACAAAACAACAACAACAACAAAAAGATGTAGATAAGTTTTGTCTTTCATCCGAAAGACTTCCTCAGTCTGAGGTGCTGTATTCAACTCAGTCTTATGAATAGCACCTTCTCAGAGTGGATCAACCAGTTTGCTGATGGGTGGGTTTGCGGTACACCTCAGTTTGCAAATGTCCTCTATCAGAGACTGACACCTCCACAGTCCATTCTTTACGTGCATTCCTGTTGATGATGCAGTAGAGGTGGTCAGTTTCAGATTAAAATCAGACACCACTCTGAGCAGCAGGACCACGCTTTCCACAGAACTGTGTCAACTCTTGAAACTGTGCCTGCAGTCAACCTACTTCACA
>NC_056498.1:4707530-4709834 GCF_014905685.2 Nematolebias whitei
CAACATCATCAGGCCAGGATTCTGCGGTCTACACTCATCTCCAGGCCAGCGGTCACTCTTTCAGGGATGAGGATGTTCACATCCTGGATAGAGAGGAACAATGGTTTGAGAGAGGAGTAAAGGAGGCCATCTTTGTGAAAATAAATCGTCCATCATTAAACAGGGGTGGAGGCCTCTGGGTTCAACTGTCCCCCTCTTACAATGCTGTTATTGCTAGTATCACTCAACCCCCTGTGAATAGTAAACAGCCATCAGTGTGCTAATGATCCATTGTTAGGCTGATGGTCCTTCTTGATCATGTGAGCAGCTGGTTTTGGTTGTCAGCAGCAACACTGGTTGATCCACTCTGAGAAGGTGCTATTTAAGAGACTGAGCTGACTACAGCACCTCAGACTGAAGAAGTCTTTCGGATGAGAGACGAAATGTTTCTACATTTTTTTGTTTTGCTTTGTTTTGTTTTTTGAAAGTCCAGAGGACCAGATTTAACATTTTTAGATTTTTCTACCTGGATTATTGAGCAAACATTAGGATATTGTGAAAATAGTTCCAAGCAAGATT
The DNA here is from genome assembly GCF_014905685.2 of Nematolebias whitei. Lineage (NCBI taxonomy): Eukaryota > Metazoa > Chordata > Actinopteri > Cyprinodontiformes > Rivulidae > Nematolebias > Nematolebias whitei. Next base: position 4,708,089 of record NC_056498.1, read on the forward strand.
TATGTTGTCAATTAGTAAAATATGATGCCAGTCAAAATGGAACAGGTCCCAAACGAAGGCCTGTTCACTAAAATGTTACATGTTCCTTTTTAGAATTAACCTAGGTTTGATACAAGGCATTTTAGTATCCCTATTGGCACCAACAAGGCAGTGATCACTCATATTATCTGCAAAAACACCCAAACCAGAAAATGTACAAGGCATATTTGATATAAAAACATCTAAAATAGATGCTCTTCCTGGACATTTAGTGTTTGGACAAGTAGGGGTGTCAATGATTTCACTGAAACTAAATGACAAACAACTTTTTTTAAAATTCTTCAGATACTGGATATAGCCATTCTAGATTAAAATCACCAACTAGGACAATTTCATTGAAATGTAAATTAGTTAAGTAAAGTTTACTTGTGTTCCATGTTCAATTCCAGTCCAGAAAAACACTCATCATGAAAACTACAAACATTCAATATTCAAATACCCAAGCGACGGGGGACATTGCGTATCGCTTGTTCTCACAGTCTAAACTGGAGATACTCTTAGCTACTTCCACATAAACTTTGAAAATAAAATAGACAAGAACATACACAGACACAGAAAGTGTTTTTAATTTTTCAGAGGTCGATGAGAAAAATACTTTGAGGAACTATTTGAATTTACCCTGAAATAACAGTTTACCATGGAAGAGGATTAAGCCACGGTGCAAAACATTTTATTTACCAATAATTCTAAAAAAGTTAGAATTCTGACTTTAACCTCAGAATTCTAACCTTTTCTCTGAATTCAGACTTTAATCTCAGATATCTGAATTTAATCTCAGAATTCTGACTTTTTTCTCAAATTCTGACATTAATCTCAGAATTATGACTTTTTTTCTCAGAATTCAATCTCAAAACTCTGACTTTAATCTCAGAATTCTGACTTTTTTCTCAGAATTCAATCTCAAAATTCTGACTTTAATCTCAGAATTCTAATGTTTTCTCTGAATTTAGACGTTAATCTAAGATATCTGAATTTACTCTCAGAATTCGGACTTTTTTCTCTGAATTAAGAGGGGAAAATGCATCATGGCCCTAATCCTCTTCTGTAGTTTACTCACAGGGCTAAAGTTGTGAATGTACCAACAAATGTTTGCCCATTCTAGTTACAAACATATTTTAGAGCTGAACATCCATCCATGTCTGCAGTTGTTCACAAAAGTTTTTCTATCTAATTAGCAGAATTCATCTCTAAACACCGTAAAAGGCATCTAAACATGTGATGATCACAAATCTATTATAGCTCATTTAATATGCTAATACAGTAGTCCCTCATTTATCGCGGGGGCTCAGTACCCTGTCCCCTCCCCCTCTCCTCTCGCGATAAGTGAAAAACCGTGAAGTAGGGATACAGTAGTCCAAGTTCAAGTTCAGTAAACTTTGTCATGATGTGTCAAGCTGTAACCACACTCATCACCTGTTACTCGCAATCTCCCTCCTTACATAAACAATTTAAATTTAAATACTGTAACATTTTAAATAAACAATCCATGAAGCATGAATTGTTTATTTAAAATATTAACAGTATTTAAATTTAAATTGTGGAGAATAGAAGCGCAGCAGGACATCAAAGGTTAACCCTTCACGCAGCTCTGCAGCACGGAGGAGAAATGTACTTCTTGATCAATTACACTGAAACAACTGAACACAGAAGTTCTAAACTAATTAAAAATAACATTTAACACTTATATTTTGTGATTATATATATATA
>NC_056498.1:4709934-4714565 GCF_014905685.2 Nematolebias whitei
ATTGTGCAGTGTGACATACTTAGATCGGTGCATCTGGACAGCAAAGGGTTAACCCTTCACAGAGCCGATACAGCAGGAGAAATGTGTGTGTGGCAGAGATTACGACAGGCTGCAGGAGGGAGCTTCCCCCTGCATTTGTGGGCTACACACGTGTGCAAAAACATTAAAATAATTTATTTTAAATAAACAATCCATGGCTCATCCATCAATCAGCCAATTGTGTCATGTCCGATCTTCTTTTGAAAAACTGTGATAAAGCGAATCTGTGAAAAATGAACTGTGAAGTAGCGAGGGACTACTGTATTATGTTTCATGAACAAAATGAGAAAAGAACAATGAACAGTTGGGAAACTATAATGTAGCAGTGGAAGTTTGTGAAGAGAATCAGAAACATATGGTCTTGGTGATTTCTCCCTGACTGGCAGGAGAATCTGTCTCTTGTCCCTTATTAGTTCAGATAAAAGAGACCAGGGAAGTGGAGGAGTGGTACTGACACTGTGGGTCAAGCTGCAGTTTGGTGTCTGCTTGGTAACACAAGTAGCATATAAAAGAATGGCTTAAAGGTGTAGTTCAGCCATTTTGAAGACATTAACATCAAACATAAAAAGAGTTGAATACCAGGAGAAATAAGTCTGATACATGACAAGAACTTGGTATCATTCAGGGAAATCCACAAAATAGACGGTCAGCAATCTCTACAGACAAGTACAGTAATGAGATCATCTGTAACGCTCCAATGAAGATAAATACCTAATGATTCAGCATCACATTTTGGTCTACATCAAGTTCAAACATGCACCACAACAACCACATCCACAAACACACTTGAACAAGGCAGGCAGAATGAGAAAACTCAGTGGTGTTATGACTATTCCCTGATGCAGCCAATGAAAATCAACAACACCACGATACCAAACAATAACCACAAAACCTCTTAACCACTCCAACAGGGAGAGAGGAAACACAAACATGAGAAACTGTGATGTCTTTACCGTTGGGAGGTGGTAAACTGAGATGCAGGGCTGTCCTAGGTTTAGGATCAGGTGGGGGGTCCTGTTTGAACCCTGAGGGGTGGGGAAGATCAAGGAACGAGGAGAAAATGAAGCAAGGAGTTGGTTGGACAAGCCTTTAGGCTGGGCTTGGTTTGTGATGTTGATTTTGAAGATGTATGATATTGTCATTAGCTTTAACAGTTTCATGGCTTCAGTTCAAGAACTCATGAAAAATAAACCTTCACAAGTAGTTAGAGTAGACCTGAATACACAGCAAACCAAGAAGGACTTTCTGTTTCCCATTATGGCTCAAGTCTATAGTGAACTGAGGGCCCCGCAGAGTAAGAGTTTCCAACACATGATTAATTGAGTATTTAACCACAGTCTATGCCAGGTGCAGTTAACTCAGCAGTCAAGCCACAGCACTCCAAAGCTAAGACGGTAACTGAGTGGACTGGAAAGTTGCTACTTTGTGAAAACTTAATTACATTCTTTTCAAAATAATTTACTGCTTTGTTTTAAAAAAATAAGGATTTCATCTTTTTTTTTCTTTGGGGAATACCTTGAAATGACATTATTAAGGTTCCTTTCACACTAGATGGTGACCCGGCTATGCTCCACATGATCTATACGATCTATTAGCCTATCACTGGATTGGGGCAAATTTGAAGAACCTTCTGTGTGAAGGCATTTGTGATGTTGTTGTGCTTTTGATACTCATCAAACAGTTATTTTTTCTACCCTTTTGGACCACATCATGGTGCAGCTATGTACTAAAAGATCAGCACAACTGTGTGTGGGTAAAATATTTGTGCAAAAGCGCTTCTGTGACCTTGTCACTACCCCAGCCACCACAGCCACAGGGCCATATTGAGGTACACAGGCCACATATCAATGATACGCTGTCTTCCTGCACCCCCATGATCGACACAGGCCCTTGTAAGCTACTACAACAGTGATAAACCACCATGAACTTGTAACTGTGGACATATCATGCTTTATCACATGTAATAGGTGGATTTTTATGTGCAACTGAAGACTTAGCTTAGACCCTATGAAGACCAGTCTGGCTGATTTTTAGGAATCAAGACTCATTTAAGTCATGTTAGGGTTGCCATCCCATGTGAAGGGGGCCTAAGGCACTTAGAGTGTCTTTGATTTAGTATTTTGGTCATTTTTATCTTATTTGACAGCAGCAATGATCCCAATAACTCATCCACCGTCTCCATTTGTCTCACACATGCCTTGATACCTCTGAAATAAGGGATGTAGTTGTGCTGCTGCAGCAGGGCCAGGGTAGTGGGGTTCAGCTGTAAAGACAAGCCTGCACTGACACCTGATGGTGTGGGTGAGAACTTGCCAATACCGCCACCACCACTCCCTTCAGCCCCCATGGAATAATACACAGGGAGAGAGGACGAATCTGTGGCCAAGGTGCAGGGGAACTTAGCACCACCCGAGTGGCTTATGGGTGGAAGGAGAGAACTGGAGTCACGGATTAGACTGTTGTTTTTACCACCAAGGTATACCTCTGGTTCTGGATGTCCATCTATATCACATAAGACAAATGAGTTAATGAGTAAAATTTTCACAAGTGGCTTCTAAAGCCAAGACAAAGAATTGTGATAGTGTTGTAAATCTATTCCATGAAATCAAAACCTATGAATAAAAGCCACTTCCCAAATTTACATCCTGATACTTTACAACAATTTTTATTATAATGCATTGTGGTTGTTTAAACTTTGTAGCCTACAGAGTTTGAAGCAGTTTTTCCACCATTATCACAGCAATGGCAATGCCATAAACAAGCTACAAAATTTAATTTGCTAGAGATGGCAGAATAAATCATTTTGATTTATAATACCATCACCATTGTGAAACATTGAAAAAAAAAAACCAACAACAATAACAAGACAGTAGATAAATTATTTGAACCATTTGCACCAGATGTCTTCTTTTGAATGGTGCAGAACTTCAGCCTGTGGTTCATTTGACACATAGTATTCATCCCTAATAAATCACTTAAAACAATGTCATAAATGGCAAAAATCATCCATGCAATAAATCACTACATGACAAAAATGTAGTTTGTATTCATGTTTACCTGCTCGGCTGTAGTTCTGAGGTGAACGAGATGGGGTGTACCGTCCATAGCCCCCTAAAGAGCTATTGGAGCTAGGGCTCGAGGGCCTCCGCTGACGGGGTGACCGCTCCCCTTCGCCCTGGATACATAAACAGAAAAAGAGGAGAAGAAAGGGAGCATTCTGATTTTGTCTCAGTTGCAGTATGACCCTTGAATCTGGAGAGTTTTTCATCTCTGATGGACATTAAACAGATTAGTCTTATTGCAAAAGTCACACAAAGTAATGAAGAAAGTATAATTAATTCAATTCAGTTTATTTTTAAAGTACCAAGACACAACAGAATTTGTCTCAGGTCACTGTACAAAAACATTCACATACATTATAAATGTCAAGTTATCTAAAAGTTATCTATCTAAAGAAGCCAGCAGATTGTGTTGAATCTTAACTTTGTCACAGTCTCCCATCCTGAGCAAGCACAAAGGAGACACAGGGTGAATATCTGGAAGATAAAGTTAGCAAGGCCAAACAGATAGTTTGGACAAGTTCAGAGGATGGACATTATATTGACATTATAACATCAGTCTTCTTCTTCTTCTTCTTCTTTCGGCTTGTCCCTCTTCAGGAGTCTCCACAGCGAGTCACTCTGTCCTCACTCCATCTATCTCCATGTCCTCTCTAACTGCATCCATATATCTCCTATTTGTCTTTTCCTGGCAGCTGCATTTCTAACATCCTTCTACCAGTATACCCACTGTCCCTCCTCGGGTCATGTCCAAACCATCTCAGTCTGGTCTCTCTAACTTTATCTCCCAGTTGTTCAACCTGTGCTGTACCTCTGATGATCTCATTCCCAAACTTATTCATCCTCAGGGCCGGCCCAAGCCTCCATGGGGCCCTATGCAAAATTTGGTTTGAGGTCCTCTATTTCTTCTAATAATGTGGATTACTGCAGTCAACAGTCAGATGATCAGATCATTCATCACCTAACATAAACTCATTGCAACTCTGACAGCCCTGTTTGGGGGCCCTGAAGACCTTTTTTTCTTTTCTGCATGTATAGAGAATGATTTACATGATCACACACACACACACACAATTTCATTATAAAGTTCTGTTTTTTTTTATTTTTTATTTACAATAAAAATTATATATATCCATCCATTATCTTTACCCGCTTATTCCATTTTTGGTCACGGGGGTTGCTGGTGCCCATGTCCAGCAATCACTGTGCGAGGGGCGGGGTACACCCTGGACGGGTCGCAAGTCCATCACAGGGCCACATAGAGACAAACGAGACAAACAACCATTCACTCTCTCACTCACACCTAGGGGCAATTTAGAGTTACCAATCAGCCTAACATGCATGTTTTTGGACTGTGGGAGGAAACCGGAGGACCCGGAGAAAACCCACGCATGCACGGAGAGAACATGCAAACTCCACCCAGAAAGGCCCCTGGACCGGGGTTTGAACCAAGGACCTGCTCACTGAGAGGCAGCAGCTCTCTCTCTCTCTCTCTCTCTCTCTCTCTCTCTCACTCTCTCTCTCTCTCTCTCT
>NC_056498.1:4714665-4730332 GCF_014905685.2 Nematolebias whitei
TACATATATATATATATAATTATTTTTATTTTAGTTTCTCACTAAACACTGAATTCTGTGGTTATTTGCAAGCATAAAGAGCAACAGCTGTCTGGTGTAGAACTTGTTGCCACAAGCTGGGATACTTCTGGTCAGACTTTTATTATTCTGCCAAAAAAAAAAACATATAAAAAAACCAATAGTACTACATACAGCACATTATACGCACATCAACAAACCTTTATAGAGCAATCTATAGCAATGGCTTGGACAAGTGAAGACACTGTCTAATGTTTGACCTTTATTTGTGACCTTGACCTTTAAGTTGAGGTGATGATTATGGGCAGGAAAAGAGAATGTTTAAGGAAATACAGATGAAGAAAAAAAAATTCAACATTTGTGGTGGTGTAAAGATTTAAATAACACATTCTGCTAGAACTGCCATGAAATGTAAAAAATTGGAGTTGTTTTAATATCAACTTTAGAATGGTTTATACTAGACATTATTAGTTGGTCATTACAGTTTGTACACACCAAAAACTGCAGATGTCTTAAAATAATTTCCACCTTGAAAACGTCACCATGGTTTAAATCACTATCATTTAAAGGTTTGTACCACCATACATTTTACAGTGCACTGTTATTCTGGCAGAAACATTACGAGGAAAGGTTACAGCTGCTCCTGTTGCCAATAACCACAGAGTTCCATTTAAATGTCTTGAAAGCTTGAGAGTGGTGTAAAAGTTTATAATATAGTGTTTGCATGAACTTTGATGAAGTTTTTGGAGATTAGAGCTGCTTTAAGACAACAAGCATCCACTTTGTCCTTGACCGCATATAGACTTGCCTATAGCTCATTAGTCTAGCGAGAATTCATCTCTATTGACATCAAGGTTCATGTTCAATAATCCAGGTTAAACATCCAATAATGTTCAAACAGGTCATCTGCACAGTTTCCTTTTTTGCTGTTAAGAGACGTTTCACCCTCCATCCGAAGGGCTTTATCAGTCTGAGAAGTCCAAACAAACTGTTTTCCCCACTAAGCAGTACACTCCTACAGTGGACCAACCAGTTTGCTGGTGATAAGATGGTTTCTGGGGGCTGTCTTCTCCCCCGTTGATTTCTCCCAAGCTGCCACAGCCAATCATCTCTATTGATTTATCTACAACAGGTAAGATACTCATTTTGATAAACAAAACAAAACAAAAATCAGTGCTTTTGATCACAGTCATACACTGATGGGACACACATCAGAGGCAACGAGGGATTCAGTGTCTTGCCCAGCAACACTTCGGCATGTGACTGATGGTGGAATCAAACCCCCAACTCTCCTATTGGAGGTCGACTGCTCTAACCACTCAGCCACAGTTGCCTCCAAAATAAATAACCCACCAGCATAGCTTTTCCAGCTGAAGATCCCAAACTGAAGGTGTGCTTGTGGGGCACACAGAGAGAACCAGAGGTTATGTCTCTGCCTCCTCTGAACTCTTTATGGCGTTCAGTCAGCTCTGCCCCGACTCTTTCTTTCACCCTCTCCCACGGTAGCAAGATGTTTTCTTCTCTTTTGCTGTTATCATTTATGAGTTCTGACATTAAAGACACTTAAAAGCCATTTTTCCCCCCACAATAAATAGGTCGCACATTGTTGATAAAGCAAGCAATTTGACACTACACTTTCTGCAATCCCTCAATGAAACAGAAGGGGTCGCTAAAAATCAATATTGCTGAGCCAAAAAATGGAAGGGAGTTTACAGGAAGTGCAGTTCTTTTTTTTTTTTTTTTTTGGAAGTGTAAAGTGTAGTTCTTGTAAACAAACATAACTATTGACCTTTTTTTACATACATTAATGCTCATGCTGAACGCTAGTGATTTACAATACATTGTGCTCAAGATAAGATTTATCCCACAATGAGGAAGTTCATCCATGCCAACTCCTGGTTCTTTAACATCTCATCAACTTTTATTTGATGTTTGTGTATATTCATTACTGTCACTACTATAATCTCCTTATCTGACAAAAGATTATTAAAAATTATTCTTAAAAATTGATGTTTCATCTTTCATTCTTTTAAGAATGTTTTGAAACACGAGGTACCTGAGTTTACACGCACACCTTGGTTAAAGAAAACGAGCAATATTCTCACATGGCTGGAATCAAAATCACATAAGAGTTTTTAAGGATAGTAATCAAAGCAATATCATTGCTGTTTATTTATTTATTTTTAACACTGGCATATTTTACATGTGTATTTCTTAAGTCTTATGGCATTGATAGAGTACAGTCTTGTTATGAGCTGTAGCATTATTGGTTAATTTCACTGAAAAGTGCAACACGATATCTGATACATTTAAATAAACTTAGATTGTCCTTGAATTTTCCTTAAAACCCTATACCACAAACCCTTAAAGCTTGTTTTAACTAACCAAGAATTTTAAAGCTTTTGTTTGAACCTCTAAACACCCACACACTAAGAGCTCATTTATTTGACTCCACTGAGACATTAGCAACCAGGATCTAATTCTGAATTCTAAAAATCGATCTGTACCCATGAACAGAAATGTGTTCCCCACATACACAGAAGATTCCCATGAGTCATGACACTGACAAGATGTCTTTTATCCCCCACATTAAAAATGTTACCAGAACTGCTTTCCTCCACCTGCGTAATATCACTAAGATTAGAAACACCTTCTCCAAAAATGATGCAGAAAAACTGTTTCGTGCATTTGTCACGTCTAGACTGCAATATTGCCATTGTTTACTATCTGGATATCTAAAAACTTCTTTACAATGTCTTCAGTTGATCCAAAATGCTGCTGCCAGAGTCTTAACTGGAGTTGACAGGAGAGATCATATTTCTCCAGTTTTAGTTTCTCTCCATTGGCTCCCTGTCAAATCCAGAATAGAAATCAAAATCTTACTTCTAAACTACAAAGCTCTCAACAACCTAGCTCCATCTTATATTACAGATCTTATCATTCCATATTTTCCTAACAGAGCACTTCACTCTCTGACTGCAGGTTTACTTGTGGTTCCTAGAGTTTCCAAAAGCAGAATGGGAGGAAGATCTTCCAGTTATCAGGCTCCTCTCTTGTGGAACCAACTTCCAGTTTCTGTCCGTGAGGCTGACACATTGTCCAGTTTTAAGACTGGACTTAAGACTTTCCTTTTTGCTAAATCCTATAGTTAGGGTCGGCTTGGGTTTCCTGAGCTGTCCCTTAGTTATGCTGCTATAGGCTTAGACTGCTGGAGGACAAACTGACCACATTTCTTCACTCTGCTTCTGTCTTTCCTTACTCTGCTCAACCTGTTTTGTATTTTTCATTATTTCTATCTTCACATGTGTTTTTGTCTTTCAGGTACACCTGCACCTACATCTGGACCTGCCATTCTGTGTTCGTTTGTTTCTACTTCCTGTCCTCTCAAACACAGCTGGTTGAAGCAGATAGCCCTTGTTCCTGAGTCTGGTTCTGCTGGAGGTTTCTTCCTGTTAAAAGGGAGTTTTTCCTTTCCACTGTCTCCTTTGTGCTTGCTCAGGATGGGAGACTGTGATGAAGTGAAGATTCAACACATTCTGCTGCTTCCTTAGATAGAGGACTCTACTAATAGGCTTTTTTATGTAAGTGAATGTTCCTGTTCAGTGCTCTGAAGCAAATTCTGTTAGGATTTGGCTCTACATAAATAAACTGAATTGAACTGACATGACCTGTGTACCCCATCATCACATGAAACCAAAGAAACATACAGAAAACACACAGCACAAATGAGGGGTTTTTGCACACACTGAAACACTGTGTACCATATTACCTCAGTAGGAGTAGGAGAAAGCAGCTGGGGGGACTGCAAATGAAGACGGGGAGAAAGCCAATGATTAGGATGAACTCATATGTGAGGATTAATATGAGTTGCGTCGTTTCATTCTACATACAAAGCCGGGACTCGGGCTGTCATTGACATAGTTGCATGGTGACAATTGTCATTCTGTTCTGGTAGTAGATGTATCTGCCCCTTCTCGACACAAGGCCTCGGCCAAAGTATTGTCTGATTGATCAAAAGTTGGTAGGCATGTTTGCTTGTGGGGGAAGCTCTCGAACAGCAATGTTGTCATTTTGTTTCAACTACTCCACTTCCAGAATCTGGCTGTTGTGTGTGGAAACAACATGAACAGCTTTGAGGAGCAGTTGGTTGAGGCAGTCAGAAAATACGTCCATCTGTACAATTCAGTTATATGGACTGTACTTATAGCCTATCAAGACACTAAAAAAGGCTTTACACTACAATCTGTGCCTCATTTACCCATTCATACAGCACTCTACTAGATTTATACAAAGCTAATTGAACAAATCATTCTAAAGAGACTAATCAGAGCTTTATCACATTCATACACTGATGGGACACACATCGGAGGCAACGAGGGGTTCAGTGTCTTGCCAAGCAACACTTCAGCATGTGACTGATGGTGGAATTGAACCCCCAACTCTTGCATTGGAGGACGACTGCTCTAACCGCTCAGCCACAGCCGCCCTAAAGTTGAAGTGGAGACCCTGGTGGGAAGAATCCTGTGCCATGTAACGCAGTGGGAGGGGTTTACCAGCAGCTCTGCACTGTGTCTCATGGACTACGATGGGTCTATGTGAAAACAAAATGAACCGTGGGACCACAAGCCAACTGTTTGGCATTGGATGTAGGATGAAACGACCTTCAGCAATCCAGCAACACAATCAAGGATGGAGTGAAAACAAAGGAAATGGCTCAATGTTCTTTCTTCCTGCTGAAATAAAGTGTGACTGCAGTGTTTAGGATTAGCTGAGCTTGTGAGAGAACATGGATTTCTGACAAGAGTGAGAAGAGATGAAGTGGGAGGGAATCTATAAAGAAACCAAATACATTTTGTTTAGTTAAGGCAGTAATACCTTAGAATTATGGCATTTGCATGAATCACTATAAACTTTTTTTTTTCTTTCCCAAGTGGTTTAGTTAGTGTGATCAGAAAGATGTAAGAGTCTGTGCCACCTCCCCGTAGTGCCTCTCCTCAGATGGGTAGCTGACATAAGGAGAGTAGGACAACATGTCGGGCCTGTCGATGTTATAGATAGCTTTGGTTTTTGGGAGGGCTGCCAGGTCCTTGTAGTCCAACATCTCCTCTCCCAGTTTGGCCTAGACAAAGAACAAAATATTTACACCAACTTTCCCGAGACGATGTGAATAAAATGCACATTTTTATCTGTGAAAAGAACAGAACATTGGGCAGAATTAGTTTTGTCTTACATAGATGACTCTGTTGGGAGAGCCGGAGGTGCTGGAAGCAGGGACTGAAGTGATGCTTTCAGAAGACGTCCGAGTCACCTGAAACACACAACACAGTCACATATACACACAGTCACAGACAGCAACTTGACGATTGGTAGAGACAGATGTAAGTGGACTGTACTTATCTATCACCTTTTTATTTTATTGAGATAAACTCTTTCCACTACAATCTGTGCCTCATTTACCCATTCATACAGCACTCTACTAGATCTGTACAAAGCTAATTGAACAAATCATTCTAAAAAGACTAATCAGTGATTTATCACATTCATACACTGATGGGACACACACAAGAGGCAACGAGGGGTTCAGTGTCTTGCTCAGGGACACTTAGGTATGTGACTGCTGGTGGATTCAAACCCCCAACTCTTGCATTGGAAGAATATGTTAATTTTCAGTTGATGATGGAGGAGTTGGAGGAGGAAGATCTGGTTCTTCATTTGTTAAATGAGGAGAGGACCTTGTTTGTAAGTTTGTCATGCAGAGACCAGCATCATTTCCAGAAACAGAGAGGAAACGTGTCCCTCCGCTGCCAGACTGAGCGCAGCCGAGACACCACTGCATCTCTGTGCAGTCTCCATGTGCACAAAAATTATTCCACAAGCCCATTGACTATATTTGTAAGATTCTTGGGCAGCACAGTTGTTGGCAGAGCTGCTGCCTCTCAGCAAGCAGGTCGCCGGATCAAATCCTGGTTCAGGGGCCTTTCTGGGTGGAGTTTGCATGTTCTCTCCGTGCATGCACGGGTTTTCTCCGGGTGCTCTGGTTTCCACCCACAGACCAAAAACATGCACATTAGACTGATTGGTAACTATAAATTGTCTCTAAGTGTGAGTGAGAGAGTGAATGGTTGTTTGTCTTATTTGTCTCTGTGTCCCTGTGATGGACTGGAGACCTGTCCAGGATGTCCCCCACCTCTCACAAAGTGATTGCTGGACATGGGCACCAGTGACCCTCATGACCCAAAAAGGAAGAAGCAGGTAAAGATAATGGATGGATGGACATGTATACACATGTGTATACGTGTGTGTGTATTTTTTATAATGATTAGATGCAGTCACACACCAAATAGGGAGTCAGTGTTGGATGCTGTCTATCATGTTGCACAAAGATTCATAACTGGCTGTGATTATCGTACCCACCACTGTACCCTGTATTCACTGGTTAACTGGACATCATTAACTTCACACAGACTCTCTCACTGGTACATTTTCATCTTTAAATCACTTCTTGGTCTGCTGTCTTCATACATCTCCTCCTACATGTCTCTGCGTGAGTGCAGCTACAGCGTGCGCTCTCAGGACATTATTACCTGCAGTGTTCCCTCAGTGCGGACTGAACTAGGCAAAAGGGCCTTCTCCTACTCCGCTCCTGTTTCCTGGAATATCTTACAAAAAGATCTGAAGCTCTTGACCTTGACCTCTCTAAGTGGCTTTAAACATCTGTTAAATTCATGGCAAAAACCAATGCAGACATGTTCCTGTTTTTAGTATTTTATATCACTCTATAATGTAGCTGTTTTTGTTTCGTTTTTATACAATTTCTTCGATTTACTTCTCATTTTGTATGATTTTTTAATATGATTGTCTACTGTTGTCATCATTCTTTGTTTAAATCATGTCACTCTTGTAAATGAGCCCTCAAGTCTCAATGAGACTGACCTGTATAAATAAAGGTTGAATGAATGAAAAAGTACATTTATTTTTTAAGTTATCATGCTCACATGTACAAATGGATGGACAGAGGGTATTTTCTATTCCCCTCTTCTCTCCGACAGGGGACAAAAATTACCCATCAAGATTTATGCATCCAAGAAAAGCACTTCTAGAAACTTAAATGACTTTAAGTAATCAAAGAACCCATTACTCGTTCTGTCAAGCACATGGACTGCAGTGGTTCTGTTAGTGGACTGGGAGCTCTCTTATGATTTTATTGGTTATTACCACGTTCAGTTTCCCTCCTTGTGCATGAATCCATGCACTGACATTATCAGAGCCAACATGAGGACATCACTCAGTGCTCACATTTGTTAGCCTCCACACAGGAACATGTCGGACCCAGCAAGCACACAGCAGAACACATGGCAGTGCAGTACCAACCAACCCATGCAAAGGGGGGCAAATGACAAGATGTGCACGAACACCAACCTGCTGCTCAGGAACATCACTGAGCTGTATCCGGACCTGCTTCTAAAGAGGAGAGGTGATGATGAGGAGTGCAGTGTGGACATGGAGGAGAGGGCAGATGGAGGTCAACAGCTTTTCAATGAATCACATGAAGCTGATATTGATAACAACATCTAGTGCATGTGCATGATCCAGTCGGATTCAAGTTTTTACTTGAACATCCTGAGACCCTGGATCTTTGTATGAGGACTTGGATTGTTTTAGAGAACTGCTTATTGTAGAAAGCTGACATTTAGTTTTTACAGTAATTGGGACCTTCTGACTCCAGTTTACACAGAAGAATGTTAAAAGCAAAAATTCTTCTGTCCTCATATGAGGACGTAATTTTTTTCTAAAACTACTTCCTGTACCATGACAATCGGTTTGTGATTACATGGGCAAATCATATATTCTCTGTATATTCTATTAACATAACAAATATATCAAATTCATATATTAAGTAAGAAATATATCAATTCATTTTAGATTATTAAATATCATCAACCAGTATGATATCCTTCACAGAGGCTGACAGTACAAACTGATTAGAAATATATGGAAAATATACAGTTCTGAACAGGAGGATTAATTTTCTAACAATATACGGGTTTTTAACACTGAGGAACGTTCATGGACCAGCTTTAGGATACACTACAGCTTGGCAGATTAAACGCTAAACTAAGAATAGATGAACGGTGAGATTATTGTCATTCCAGCACAACATATTATAAATTCTTTTTATATCGTTGTTTGCTTTCACCCTCTGTTTCTATTCAGTTCTGTGCTAATTAAAGAGAGACTGGAAGGAAGAGACAAAACAAAGCTCTTTTCTGGGTCATGCATAAAAAGATTTTATAAAATCTTTAAGCGTTCTTTGTGACTGCGTACGCTGCGTGTTCATTCAGTTCTGTCAGTTTGTGTTTGAAGTTTATTCATTGTGTTGTTTTATTTTCACATTACACGTCTCTCTCTTGCAAATGAGGCAAAAGTGTTTTGATGAGACTAACCTGTATAAATAAAAGAAATGAAATGAAAACTATTAATTTTGTCTGGATGGATGGATGGAATCAATGACATCATCCTCAGTCGGAAAAGGGTGGATTGGTCTCTTCGGGTCGAGGGTGAGGTTCTCCCTCAAGTGGAGGAGTTCAAGTATCTCGGGGTTTTGTTCAAGAGTGAGGGGAGAATGGAGAGTGAGACTGACAGACGGATTGGTGCAGAGTCTGCAGTATTGTGGACTCTGTGCCAGTCCATTGTGGTGAAGAGGGAGCTGAGCTGTGAGGCAAATCTCTCTGTTTACTGGTCGGTCTATGTTCCTACCCTCACCTCTGGTCATGAGCTCTGGGTAGTGATTGAAAGAATGAGATCCTGGATACAGGAGGTTGAAATGAGTTTCCTCTGCAGGGTAGCTGGACTCTCCCTTAGAGACAGTTCAGTTGTCAGGAGAGACTCCAAGTAGAACCGCTGCTCCTCCACATCTAGAGGAGCCAGTTGAGGAGGTTCGAGCATCTGGTAAGGATGCTCCCTGTGTGCCTCCCTAGGGAGATGCTTTGGGCATGTCTGACTGGGAGGAGACCCCGGGGAAGACCCAGGACACTCTGGAGACACTACGTCTCTTGGTTGGTCTGGGAACTCCTTGGTGTCCTCCCAGAAGAGCTGGAAGAGTTGGCTGTGGAAAGAGATGTCTGGGCCTCCCTGCTCAAGATGCTGCCCCCGCAACCTGACTTCAGAAGAATCAGAAGATGATGGATGGATGGATGGAATCGACATAGTGTCATGAATAATTAATTTTAGATATTCCCATCTTGCCTCTGTTTGAATAAATGAATAAATAAACAAACCAATAAAAAATTAAATAGCACCTCCAAAACAAATAAAAATTTGATGAACAGAATGAGTTTATTTCACCAAAGTCCATGCTCGATAATCCAGGTATAAAATCCAACAATGTTCAGTCAGGTCATCTGGACGGTTTCTTTTTTGGGGGCTTCATCAGGACTTCATCATGCCCTTAGACTATCTTAGCACCAACATAACTGTTTGTTTCCACTTTGGAGTAAGCTGTTATATTATTATTATTATTATTATTATTTTACTTGTAGGACCTGTAACTGATTGATCAGAGGTAACATAATCTGTATTGTATGTTGAATTTTTATGAGGACTGATGTTTTATTGTGTTGTTATTTTAATGTCTTATAATTTGTATGCAATATGTACCCAGGCTCCGTCTATAAGCTTTAAATAGCTTTTTGGAGACCTGATTCACACACTGTTATTTTGCAGATATGTATTATGTTTCTTTTGTGTGTGTGAATAAACTGAACTGAACTGATGGTGGAGAAGCAGTTTAGTCTGGTGTTTCCTCAGACTGATGAAGCCTTCTGGATGGAAGGTATAGAGTTCCAAAAACTAAACTGAACCGTTTAAAAATATTCTTTTGTGTCCACCTGCATCAAAATTTTGAATCAAAATGTTAAATATGTTGAGGCCTGGAAGGTGTGCAAGAACTTTGGTGTTCTCTGTTGTTGTTTTTCAAACTGTTGTGTTTGTAGTCTTCATTTTGAGCTGTTTATATGAATTATATGTGTATTCACTGTCTGTTTGGGCAGCTGCTACTATACACCCATGAATCCAAGACAAATTTCCCCTAGGGGACAAAAAAGTATATTCTATTCTATTCTGGATGGAGGGTGAAACATCTCAGCACAACAACAAAAAAAAAAAAAAAAAAGAAAGGACCCGTCCAGAGGAGCTGACTGAACATTGTTGGAGTTTATATCATGCACTTCATCTGCACACTCAAAGCTTCCTGAAGCATTTCTGCTCAGGGAGCCTCCTCTGATCTATCATGGCTGTAAACGTTCATTTTCTGTCCTGTTTGCTTTGGACTGTCTTTAATTCCACTTAATGCCCACCTTACTCTTCTCCTCCTGCTTGGCTGCTTGTCTGCATGGGGGATGCCAAATGGACGATCCTGAAGACACAAAGACAGAAAGTGTGATGCGTGTCATGTTTAACACAACAACTGGTTCTGTCCAGATAATCTTTGAACCACTGTCACAACATGTTTCAGACAAACCCATGATGTTTGCGACACACTGTCCTCAAATTAAAGCAGAGCAGCTTCTTGGTATCTGTGGTCCTTTTGCTTCAGACTGTGCTCAAAGTTGAAACTTCCAAATTCACATTCATTCAACCTTTATTTAGACAGGTAAATCCCATTGAGCCTCATCACATGGTAAGTGGAATGGACTGTACTTATACAGCTCCTTTCTATCTGATCAAGATACTCAAAGCACTTTACACTACAATCTGTGCCTCATTTACCCATTCATACAGCACTCTACTAGATCTCTACAAAGATAATTGAACAAATCATTCTAAAGAGACTAATCGGAGCTTTATCACATTCATACACTGATGGGACACACATCAGAGGCAACGAGAGATTCAGTGTCTTGCCCAGGGACACTTCGACATGTGACTGGATTCGAACCCCCAACTCTTGCATTGGAGGACGACTGCTCTAACCACTCAGCCACAGCCGCCCCACATGAGAAGAAAAAAAACAACTAGAACTCTTCTGAAGTTGAACTTCTGACCCAAAACAGTCAGATTCCTGACCAACCTCTAAATTCAATATGGCTGCCCTTCACATTCATAAAAACATAAAAAGGATGAAACAGTTTAAAAAACTCTGATCCATTTAGTCCACCTATCTTGGTTTAGGACATGTTTCCTGTTTCCACGTGCAAAGAGTCGCTCTGGGAACTATTTCTGCTTTGAGAAAAACCATGGAATTGCAGAACTGTGTGTAAAAAGTGGAATTTAATGTATTCACGCTGCACTTTATGAAATTTGGCACACTCACTAAACTGGGAAGTTTGAATTTCATCTAAAGTCACAAAAAGTGGTTAAACTGAGCTGAAGCAAAATGTCCACCAAAGACCAGCTGCTACTCTGAGTAGTAAATATCATTTGCATGAGCGTGCTGATGTGACTCAAGACACACACAAACAGGAAGGATTTGTCCAGCTGAGGGATGATTTGTTAGTTGTGAGAATAAAGACAGTGAAAAATGAGGCTTGGCTAGAAGGTGCATGCTGACTGTTGTTGAAAGGTGGGCTTGTGTTTGAGCAATGGGTCTTTAGCAGACGTTCAAAAAAAGACAAACATTATTGCAGCAAAGGCTGCGTTCACCTTGCAGATACATTTCCTCTCCTTCTGCAAACATCTGCTCACAGCGGGCGCACCGGGCACATGTGGGGTGGTAATGCTTCTCTCCAGCCTGTTGATGAAAAATGAACCACTATTATCTAGGACTTCTTTAAAAAAAAAACTTTACTTTCTTTAGGTTTATTGTGTTGGAACATGATGCTGCATTCCTTTAAATGTTTTTTTTTTTTTTCAATAATTTGAATAAACAAAATATCGTTCTTTTTTGTGTAT
Organism: Nematolebias whitei; assembly: GCF_014905685.2. NCBI lineage: Eukaryota > Metazoa > Chordata > Actinopteri > Cyprinodontiformes > Rivulidae > Nematolebias > Nematolebias whitei. Next base: position 4,726,573 of record NC_056498.1, read on the forward strand.
TTAATAAAAATGAATATAACACTTACTCAAGTACTCAAATACTTTACTGAGTACTGAGTTGAAGCATCTTTTTGAACTAGGCTGAAACATTTACAGATCTTACTGTTCCATATTTTCCTAAAATTGCACTTCATTCTCAGGCTGCAGGTTTACTTGAGGTTCCTAGAGTTTCTAAAAACAGAAAAGCAGAAATGTGTCTGTGAGGCTGACACCTTGAATACTTTTAAGACTGGGCATACGTCTTTCCTTTTTGATAAATCCTATAGTTAGGGTTGACTTGGGTTTCCTGAGCTTTCCCTTAGTTATGCTGCTATAGGCTAAGACTGCTGGAGGACAAACTGACCACATTTCTTCACTCTGCTGCTGTCTTTACTTGCTCTCTATCTGTTTTCTGTTTCTACCTATTAGTATTTATAATTATTTAAAAAATTGTCTCTCCTCCTATAGAAAGTTCACCTGGACCTGTCCTTCTGTGTTTGTCTGTCTCTCCTTCTTGTCCTCTCAAACCCAGCTGGTTGAAGCAGATGGCCGCTTGTCCTGAGTCTGGTTCTGTTGGAGGTTTCTTCCTGTTAAAGGGAGTTTTTTCTTTCCACTGTCTCCTTTGTGCTTGCTCAGGATGGGAGACTGTGGTGAAGTGAAGATTCAACACAATCTGCTGCTTTTACTAATTGTTTTTTTTATGTATGTGAATGTTTCTGCTCAGTGCTCTGAGACAACTTCTGTTGTGACTTGGCGCTGTAGAACTAAATAAACTGAACTGAACATTATAAACCTCCAAAAAGTGAAGGAGGTCTGAATACTTCCCAAAACTACAGGACATTCCCCAAAACTGTGAATATTGTAAAGGACCAGTTCTAAATTCATTAGTAGAGATAAAGAGACCTGTACAAGTATCAACATATAAAACAATTCAGTCTTACTTTTTCTGTGATTCAACAGTGACAACTGAAGACTGCTGCTGGATAAGGGTTTTAAAACATGCAGCTGTTGTGCAGTCCTTCATTGTTTTTACTGATTTTAGTTTTTGCTTGTGGCACATAGTTAAATCAGGAAAACAGCCACTTTATAGTAAAGATAGTCCAGAACCATCTGCCTACCGGAGCCCCTGGCTCCCTAAAAACAAAGTCGGGACCCATAGGTCATCCCAGAACATTGATGAGGTCCCAGACCTCCCAAAAATAATAAACATAATCTTCTCACCTCCAACGCATGGCTGCACTCGTTCGACACCCATCACCCCTCCAACCAACAGCAAATCTGGCCTCTCTAAAATTAGCCAATTCCAGTCTGAGGACATTCAGTTAAGGAGATTAACCCCCGCACCAACGTGCACGGTTCAGATCCAAACCTGGAGGTTTGAGGTCAGATGTTGGAGCTGGCTTCAAAAGACCTAGACTCTTATTCATTTTACTTACTCAAAGAAGCCACACTCGAGGACACAACAAGATATTTAATTGGTTTTACTTGCAAGGGCAGATTTTCACTCACAGGTTTACACAGATCCATACAAGTTCTACATCATGGAGCCCAGTCGCTGCAGTGTGTGAGAATTGTTTTAATACCTTATTATCATCTCTCAGCTCAGTGTGACCTCGGCAGCACATGCAGGATCATGAGAGAGGGAAACTCACACACATGGTTCAACAGTAATTGAACATTTGTAGTGGTAAACATCCTTGACCTTGACCAAAACCCCCTGACACCCTGAATCACTTGATTGATAGTTTCTGACTTAGTGTTTTATTCTTTTGTCACAAGGTGGAGTTGTTGTGTTGTGAACAGAGTGCATTGGTTGTGTTCAGAAACACAGTGGAGAAAGGAAACCTTCAGTCTGTCCCTTGGCTGTCAGATATTTCTGTGTCTTCCCCTTTTCTGCTTATTGTGCTTATTTCATTCTGCCCCTTGTGTGATTCTGTTCCCCTGTATCTGATTCTGTTGTAACTTCCCACTCACTCCTCAGTCTGCCTCTCCAGTCTTCAAGTCTTTATCATTCACACCTGTCTCTCATCAGCCACCTGCCCAGGTGCTCTCATCACTCACTCTCTCTCTGTCTTATAAAAAGCCTTTCTCTCCTCCACTCCTCGTCTGGTCATTGTTCTGTTCTGTACAGACAACACAGTCCTACTCCGTGAGTTTTGTGCCTGTCCACTTTGTGATCTGTGCCCGTCCTGCCTGTTCCAGTAAGTTTTTGCTGCCATGCCAGCGTTTTGTTTTGTTGTTTAAAATAAATGATTTTGATTTTAAACTCCTGCCTCGCTCGCCTGCCTGCAAATGGGTCTAAAACATCAGGATTGTGATACAGTCATGTTGCACTTTTTCAAACCAGGGTCATCAAATGACTAAAATGTAATTTAACAGTCAACTACTATGACCATCCACTTTCCTATGAGCTGTGTGTTTAGCAGAGGGTTACTATAGCATGACGTCACATTCACAACTCAGTACTGTGTTGAAAACAGGAGAGGATCCACAGGGTAGAGTGACGGGACTTGTTTGTCAAGAATAAGTCTGAAATACTAAGTTTGTTGAGGGCGCGTGTTAATGTTTCTAATAGAGCCCGACCAATATTCAAGGATTCAGGGTCCTTTATTTGTCATTCCACCACATGTGGTACATGTAGTGAAATGAAATTGTGTACACATACACAATATATATGCGGGGCTGATATTTTGGGCTGATGTATGCCTTTGGGGTTCTATCGGTATCAGTGATAATTGTCCCATTTTCAAAAATATAAACACACATATATATATATATATATATATATATATATATATATATATAGGTCCTTCTCAAAAAATTTGCATATTGTGATAAAGGTCATTATTTTCCATAATGTAATGATAAAAATGAAACTTTCATATATTTCAGATTCATTACACACCAACTGAAATATTTCAGGTCTTTAATTGTTTTAATACTGATAATTATGGCATACAGCTCATGAAAACCCAAAATGCCTGCTACGTGACTGTTTAAACAATTAACAGGGAAGGGTGTTTCTTTGTTTAATTTATACTTTTGTAACACACTTGATAACTTTACAGTGAATAGTGGAGGAGAGAAAATGTGAACACACATTAGGAAGACTGTTTTTATGACCAGTGCACCACTTATAAACTGTGGGAGCAGGGCTTAATTTGTAAACTGATTGATGCCGAAGCAGCGGGCAGGCCAGGCGTGTGTGTGTGTCTGTGGGGGGCGGGTATGTGGGTCCAGTTTGGTGTATTTTAACGGGTTGTTAAACATCAGCATTTACCTACATTTGTAAACACTTGATTAAATTATTATTTTAGAGAGAAACAGCACGTTGTGTGTGAATAGAGCAGCTGTTATTATGTCAGGTGCACCAGACACTGATCTAACAGACACTGCTCTAACAGACACTGTGTGCTCTAACAGACACTGTGTGCTATTTTTTTTTTTCATTTAGCCTTTATTTATCCAGGTTAGTCTCACTGAGCCACGAGAACTCATTTTCAAGAGAGACCTGTTTAGGGAGCACATGGTGGGGGTTAAGGGCCTTGCTCATGGGCCCAGAGTGGGGCGAATGAGGGTGGGGGCAAGTGTGGGTGTTTCACCTACCCCACCCACAATTTTTTTGATGTTGTCGGGGCCGGGGCGTGAACCGGCGATCTTCGGATCACAAGCCCACCTCTCTAACCTCTGCGCCAAGTATGTTAGAGCACAGTGTCTTGTTCTATCAGACACTGTGTGCTCTAACAGATACTGTGCTCTAACAGACACTGTGCTCTAACAG
>NC_056498.1:4730432-4737547 GCF_014905685.2 Nematolebias whitei
CTGTAGTTACCATGCCAGGTCATTAGTTGGCGCTGTGAATTTTGTGCATTAACCTAATGTGCATGTGTGCTGCCTGGGACAGCTGTTGGTAAGGACTTTCCTCTGGGCTGAAAGCCCAGTAACTACCAAACTTAAGCTGGATTTTGGAATGATGGCTGTTGTATTATACACAAGCAACTGATCTGCAGCAAAAAACAAACAGACTGCAGTTTCACTCGAAAAACACTTGATGTTACTGTAACAGGGCCTAAATGTTCCCAAAGTCTTTAAAAAAATGCTCAAAACTACTTAACATGTTTTCTCTTACAAAAACCAAACCAACACAAAACATCACTGGAGTAATGTGGTTATTAGATTATACTCTATATATTTATTAACCTTAATTTAACCAGGTAAATCCCATTGAGATCACAGATCTCTTTTGCAAGAGAGGCCTGGGCCTGAAGGCAGCCTAACATGCATGTTTTTGGTCCATGGGAGGAAACCCGAGTACCTGGACAAAGCCCATGCAGCACAAGAAAAACATGTAAACTCTACACAGAAAGACCCCAGGTCCAATCAGGGATTGAACCCAGGACCTTCTTGCTGTGAGGCAACAGTGCTAACCACTGATCCATCATGCTGCTCTGCAATGTAGCTTGAATTTCAACACAAACACTACTCTGGTCTCAACAGTAACAAAAGAGCTGAAGGTGGATGGGTATTGCAAAAAAAAAAAAAAAAATTGTGCTCCTCTGAGGTCAGTTCACTTTGCTGCATCACTCCAACAGGGAACAAAAGCAGAAAACAGGACGCCAACACCCAGTTTCTTGGATAAGACCATGTTTAATGTTTGCCTGCAACAAATCAGCAGCAGATGGAGAGAAGTGTTCAGAAACAAACTGACAACAGTTGAGTAAAAGGACCAAATCAGCTTAAAAAAATCCGGACATTGGACATGCCATGCTGAAATAAAAGACAGAATCTGGAGGAAAGGAGGAAGTTGACTTTGGAACGTTAAGACCCAGAGACATGAGACAGCTGGACCAGGATCAAGATTGAAGCATGGAAACTGTGTGTGCCGGAAAGGAGATAGTTCCACTATCAAATCCTTTCTTTGTCTGAATTTGAGGGTGCATGAGGGAGAAGCTACTTTATCCAAAATCCTGCAGGACGGACTAGACTAGAGCAAGAAGCAGGGATGAAGCACTCATTCATTTTACTGAAAAAGATTAAAAGAGACTTCATTTATACACTTCTTTCTTGGTTCACTGCCTGAAGATCAGGTTTTCTCTAAAATATATTTTCTGTTAATCCCCCAAGTGCTACATGGACAGCACATGTTCCACGGAGGGTGATTCCCCCTCCCCGTTTCATTGGTTTGGCCGTGACCTGTTCAGTAATTTCATTGGTCACATTTTCGTTTTTACCTTTTTTTTTATACAGGTAGTCTCATCAATGCATGTCTCTTGGGTGGTGGGTTGTCATGACTCAATGACACTACCTCATTGGTTCATTGTAGTTGACTGCTGGTCACGTGGCATCAGAGAAGAATTGTGGGTAAAATGTATGTTCATTGTTAATCATTTCAGTTAGCTGTTTATCATTGTTCTTTTAGTGATTAGTCTGTTCTTGTTAGTTTGTGTGTTCATCATGTGTTAGTTTGTGTTATTCCATTCAGTAGAGTAACCATGAGTGAGGGAGGTAGTTGTCATGAAGACCTGTGGGGTTCACTTTGTTTGCCTGAGTTGAAAAAAATTATTATATTATTATAGATTATTATTAAATGGGTTAGATAATATCTTCACTACTGAACATTACTATAACTTTTTTTACATATTTAAATGCCAAAAACATCTTATCATGAGCAGAATGAAGTGTTCCCACATGTTAGAACGACCTCTTTTCCTGTCTGGCTTTATAATTACTCAATTTCAATTTCAACAATATCAACAACAGAAACACACCTACTCTCCAACACATTGCAAACATTTTAGAGCTGTTTCATAGTGTTGAGCGCTCTCAATTCAAAACTGTCTCAACCTTTCACCTGTCAGAATCGAGACGAGGGGGGGGGGGGGGGCAGGGAATCGGGCAGGGAATCAACTGATTGGACCACGAACTAGTCAAGTGATTCCGACAATGAAACAGTTTGTGTTTCAGACGTCACGTGTCACGTGATTTTTCCGCACCCAAACAGGTTCCGGAGCAGTGGTCCAATGTAATTTTGCTTCAGGGTTCGAAGCATGTTTTCAAGCTTTTGTTTCATACTACCATCACTAGTGTACAGTTTATACTCAGGTGCGCTCTCTAGACCAGAAACTACGGTAGTTTTTTCTGTAAGTGGTGGCTTGAAATGACTATTATGAATTAATACTATCAGAAAACAAGCGGTTCAGTGATGTCCTCAGTGAAGAGGCACTGGAATAGTGAATGTTTCTAGTTTTTTAGATGAACTTTTCAAGTTTTTCTTGATGGAAATTGAACAGGGAATGCAATAAATAATGTTCTGTAAGCAAGACATTCAAGTTGGTAGTAGCAACACTAGGAAGAAGAACAGAGGAAGTTTTTTTGTTTTGTTTTGTTGCTTGTCCCAGGCAGCACAGACAACATCCTGGAATGTGGAAGGAGAAATTCTATCCATGATCAGGTGTAATGGTGGAGCCAGGGGGTGGCCAAAGGTGGCCTTGGCCCCATAGATTAATCTTTGGCCACCACAGGGGCCACACCAATCATTCAAGGACATTATAGTGTTCTTGGGTGTCATGAAAGGCGCTTTTTAAATAAAATGATTATTATTATTATTATTATATTTTTAAACAGTATCAATACTAGAAAGTATAGTTCTCTAAAATTATAAAGGTGGTTTAAATATATTTATGGTGGCAGCCATCTTGGATTTTGATATTGCAACCCAATTTTCAATAGTGACTTTTCTTATGCATATATGCAGTCACACACCATAATGGAAGTCAGTACCTCACTTATTTTACAAGTCATCCAGCTCACAACAAGGATGGAAATTTATGGTAACAGCCAACTTGGATTTTGACATGGCAATTCAACTTTCAAAAATTCAGGCAGACGGATGGACAGACAGAGGGTTTTTCCAATTCCGCCTTTTTGCTTCATGACAGGACGATAAAAAAGTGCATTATGAATCTTGTTTATTTTAGAATGCAGCACATAAATGTTAAAAATAAAAGATCAACAACTTGTCTTTAGCTAAGAGCCACCCTTCTACCAATCTCTACTCAGTATACACATTATTGTGCATTTTACACTCCATCCATCCATCCATCCATCCATCCATCCATCCATCCATCCATCCATCCATCCATCTGTTATCTTCCTCTTGTTCTGAAGTCAGGTCTCGGGGGCAGCATCTTGAGCAGGGAGGTCCAGACATCTCTTTCCACAGCCAGCTCTTCTGGGAGGACTCCAAGGTGTTCCCAGGCCAACCGAGAGACATACAGGTAGTCTCTTCAGTGTCCTGGGTCTTCCCCAAGGTCTCTTCCCAGTCGGACATGCCCAAAGCACCGCCCTAGGGAGGCTCCCAGGAAGCCTGAACCACCTCAACTTGCTCCTCTCAATGTGGAGGAGCAGCAGTTCTACTCCGAGTCTCTCCTGGTAACTGAACTTCTCACCCTGTCTCTAAGGGAGAGTCCAGCTACCCTGCAGAGGAAACTCATTTACTCATTTTACATTTCAATTTTGTCCTTTATGCCAGATTCTGGTTCCAGTTTATACATGAGAGCAGGTCACACACCTGATAGTCAAGCCCCAAACAAAGTAGATGTGGGTAATGATGTGATTTGCACAGAAACATGTCCTCCCCCTGACTCTTATATTTCTACTGCTCAGCAGACTCTGAAACCTGATCAGTGTTGATGAAAGCAGAGAACATGAGAGCTTGGAATGTGATGAAAGGAACCAGAGAAAGTGAGATAGATGAAATGTAAAAATGTCCTGTTGTTTTGAGGTCATGGCGGGAGCTCCCAAGACCACCCCCTCCCATCCTTCTCCTCCACATGTGAAAGCTTTCTTCTCTTTCCGCTCTGCACCCAGGAGTGGATCCAGTATCCTGTGAGAACTGAAAGCCCACTGAGCTGATCTCCACCTGCCTCTCTGGTCAACTCCCTCTCATCCAGCTGTGCCAGCTTCTCTAAAACAGCACAGCCAAATTCTTCTAATGCTTCTTCTCTTTCAAACTTAAATACTTAAATGAACAAAACATTTTTTCAAAAGTAACTTTCTTAGTATAACCCTGACCTAAAAAGACTTTTGAAAAACACTGTACATTTACAACTAATTAATGTTGGAGGTTAACCTAATACAAGATGGCTGCCACAGCCAACTGAATTCATCCATCCATCCATTATCTTTACCCGCTTATTCCATATTGGGTCACGGGGGTCGTTGGTGCCCATGTCCAGCAATCACTGTGCGAGGGGCGGAGTACACCCTGGACGGGTCGCAAACCCATCACAGGGCCACATAGAGACAAACGAGACAAACAACCATTCACTCCCTCACTCACACCTAGGGACAATTTAGAGTTACCAATCAGCCTAACCTGCATGTTTCTGGTCTGTGGGAGGAAACCGGAGCACCCGGAGAAAACCCACGCATGCACGGAGAGAACATGCAAACTCCACCCAGAAAGGCCCCTGGACCGGGGTTTGAACCAAGGACCTGCTCGCTGAGAGGCAGCAGCTCTACCAGTTGCGCCAGCGTTATGCCCCCAACTGAATTCAAAAACACAAAAATATCTGAAACTCAATCAACTTTACAGCTGTTGAACTGAACTCTGGTGTGGTAGCTGAGAGTTGTCCACAACTTGTACTCCAACTGTAACCTGGTAGAGAAAACAGCACTTCCTCTCATTCTCTCCTTTATTTTAATTGATACATGAATTTTACTTTGAAAATGTTTATTTTGAAAAGAGGAAGCATTAATCCTCCCTTTGAATTTACTTCCTGGTAACAAATAAGCTCCGCCCATACTAGTGTGCAGAGAACTTTGTGGTAGTTTAGCGGTCTTTGATCAGAGGAAAAAAATGCTACATTGAAAAACAGCAGAGAGGTGGTGTAATGATTTCCTACTGTGCTAGACTTGAACAGCGTCTTGGCTACGTTTTGTTTGCTGGTTCAGAAAACCTCCAAATAGACATTAGGAATTCTCTCCTGAAGGAGATGGCGAGCCAGAGCCAGAAACTTGATCAAAGCCTTCTTTCAACATCCTCGAACCCACACTGTGGTAACCACTCAACTACCACCAGAAACTGAAACATTAACCGACCGAAAGAACTGAAAGACACAATAAAGACCAGGGCTTAATTTGTAAACAAATTGATGCCGGAACGCAGCAGGCAGACGGGCGGGGTGGGGGTGGGGGTGGGGGTGTTTCTTGGGGTCCTCCCCCAGAAAATTATGAATAAAGTAGATGCAATTTCCTGCATTTTGGTGTATTTTAACAGGCTGATTAACATCTAAGTTTACCTACATTTGTAAACACTCTGCTTCTGTCAAGTACCCCCCGATGGAATTATCAAGTCAGTCAGGCTCGCAACCGAACCCGACTCTGTTCCTGCTCGTTGTTATCCGACTCCATGTGAAACCTCCAGCTGCCTGTGAGCTCCTACCTGCGTACGACTGCCTGCTTAGCTTGGCTCTCAACCCCATCTTCTTTAAGGGGTGCAGATTTTTTAAAGGTAGATGTGGAAATGCTAAGAGGCGATCGTATGCTTGTAAGTGGCTGTGTTGTGTTTGAAATGAGTGTTTATGTAATTATTTTCAGTTTACATACACAAGTTTTATTTGTTCAAGGCAGTCATATTTGTTCATAACTTTATTAATAGTAAGTCTGAGAGTTACCGGATCCAAGCCATATCCAGTCAATTACCGGAAACACCCTGTCAAAATAAGAGAGTTCCTGGATCCTGTTCTGGCAGGATCCAGCTCAAATTAAGCTCTGCTAAAATCTAAAGACTACAAACTATTGAACTCGTACTGAATGAAGGGATTTGGGGTACTAGACTAAATATAGACTTTAGAGTTGACGACTTGTTAAGTTGTAAACTTCCATCCATCCATTATCTTTTACTCGCTTCTTCCATTTTGGGTCATGGGGTCCCTTGTCTCCAGTTATTCTATCACACCACACATTCTTATTTACAATACCTCCCTTCGAACCTGGATACTGGTCCATAACATTCCCACCTAAGGCCCCTAGCCCTAAGTAAAGGGTAACACAAGCCCTTCAAATTAGGCAACATCTTACCATTACCTGTTAAAGTCTACTTTTTTTCTACTTCTACTAGTTTGACTGTTAGCAAAATATCTCATGAACAACTAAGAATGTTTTTTTCAGTCTGAAACTCTTCGTTACACTGTATAAACATCTAGAACTGAGTCACTTTGGGAGTCAGTCCATTTTATAATGGCCACCACAGCTCAACAACTTTAGCAAGTTACAATGTCTCTAACTCGATCAGTGGAGTGTGGTTGTCCTTGACAGTCATAGAGAGTCCATACTCCAAGTGCTAACAAAATTTGTGATATTTTACAATATTGCATGACAAAATGTTGTTTTCCAGATGAAAAGTTGGCTGGTTATATGCATTATTTAACAATGTGCAAGTACTTAAGCTTGTTTTGTGAATGCCATAAATTTAGCACAGGTAAACCACAGGTATCCTGATGCATGCTCAATAATCCAGGTAGAAAAATCCAAAAAAGTTCAATCTGGTCCTCAGGACATTAAAAAAAAAAAAAAAAAAAAAAAAAAAAAATCTAGAAACGTTTCGTCTCTCATCCAAGAGACTTCCTCAGTCTGAGGTGCTGTATTCAGCTCAGTCTCTTACATAGCACCTTCTCAGAGTGGATCAACCAGTTTGCTGCTGACAACCAAAACCAGCTGATCACATGCTCAAGAAGGACCATCAGCCTAACAATGGATCATTAGCACACTGATGGCTGTTTACTATTCACAGAGGGCTGAGTGATACTAGCAATCACAGCATTGTAAGAGGGGGGCAGTTGAACCCGGAGGCCTCCACCCCTGTTTAATGATGGACGATTTCTTTTCACAAAGATGGCCTCCTTTACTCCTCTCTCAAACCATCGTTCCTCTCT
>NC_056498.1:4737647-4748874 GCF_014905685.2 Nematolebias whitei
AGAGAGAGAGAGAGAGAGAGAGAGAGAGAGAGAGAGAGAGAGAGAGAGAGAGAGAGAGAGAGAGAATGTGTCCCAGCTGCAGCCTCATAAAAACTCAGCTGCACAATTGTTGACAAAAAGCACAGAGCTCTCATTACACCAGCTTAAAAGGCTCTGCTTTGCTTGTCTGTTTTAGGAATAATTGTTGATTTCTTTATTTTTGTCTTAATGTAAAACTTTAAAACTTTTATATTTATATGTGCTTTTTTAAAAGAACTCTCCAAATCCCTCACATTTGATTCTCCTAAGTATCTGCATCCGGCAGAGTTTAATTCTTTAAAACCATGCTGCAGTGGTGGCAGAAGGCTGACTGGGAGCAGATGTCTGTGTGTCCAGTGACTGACAGAAAGACTCCAACATAAATCTTTGGATGCTTGCTGGTGCAGCAGACTTACAGTCGGCTGTAGAGACAAAGTGTATGCATGTGTTCAATTAATACAAGAGCTTTTTATTTTTCTGCATCTATAGTGCAGTGGAACACGGCACAATCCTGATTTTTTACATTGTGTAACAAAACACATTGTTTCCTGGATACCTAGAGGGTATGTTGTCAGGGGAATTTTGCTCAAGGTCAAGGATGCTTATCACTAATTAATGTTAAATTAGTGTTGAACCATGTGCATGTGCTGCATGTGCAGCTGGGAGGCTCAGGTCATCAGGCCTGTGGTAGCTGATAAGCAGATATAAACAATTCTCGCACACGGTCCGGTGCAGATTCTCACAAACAGGCTTCAATGAGAATCTGTGTAAGCCTGTTGAGTGTGTCTGCCCTTGTAAGTAAAAAAAATGGTTAAATATCTTCTTGTGTCCTAATGCAGCTTCTTTTAGTAATTAAGATGAATAGAGGATATTTTTATCCAACATTTTGGGCCTTCAAAGCCGGCCTAACATCTCTTCTAACCTCCAGGTTTGACCTGAGCCATGCATGGGGGAAGAATTCATCTCCTTTAATGAAAGCCCTCCAGATTGAATTGCCGATCTTAGCATTGTTTGATTTTATTGAACATGTTTTGTGGGAATGTCATGAAGGGACTTCTGTATCAGTGTGTGAGCCACGAAGGGGCTCCGTTAGGCAGAAAGCTCAGAGCTATCATCTCTTTTGGGAGATTGGAGATCTCACTGAGAGTCTCAAAGGGACTCCATTAGATAGGTAGCCAGGGGCTGTCATTTTATCAAAAGGGGGTTTGGGGAGCCCCCGCTGTATTTGTCGGGGACATACAGTGTAAAATAGAGGTTCGGGGAACCTTGGATGGTCAACATACCTGGTCCACATAGGCTACCTGGAACTTACGAAGTACATACCAGGTACAAACCTGGTCCTAACAGCAAATAACTGCTACTATTTATCCCAGTATGTAGCTGGTAAAAACAGTGTTTTATCAGTACTGTACCTCCAAGACTTTCCCAGTGATGTACTTCTTACAACTCTCACACACGATCCCAAACATGGCGTGGTAATCCATCTCACAGTAGGGGATCCCATCCCTATTTGGACAACACAGAACCAGAGAGTAGATAAGAGATGATGCAGTCCATCAGATGTTGGTTTAGATTACAAAGGAGAAAATGCAGGACCTGATTTCTGGATCTAACCAGTAAAAGATGGTTTTATTTACAGAAACTGCTGGATATGGGCACCAGTGACTCCCGTGACCCAAACAGGAAGGAGCAGGTAAAGATGATGGATGGATGAAAAATAAACCTAGAAGCCTTTAAAAACATCAGTTTAGGCTTAATTTAAGGAAAGGAGCTTTCCAAAACTTTTGTTTAAACCAGAGAAATCCACTAAAGAAATATATTTTTTTTATTCTTTTAATTTGCTTAAAATTAGGCAATAATCAAAAAGATGTGTTTGGTGATTAAAATAAGGACACACAATACTGTGATCTTTCCTGCATCTCATATTCCAGTATTGGCTGTATTAGTATGATAATATCAAATATCCAGCACTGATTTTGGATACTAGCCCTTTAGATACCAGTATGACAGCTGATACAAACTTATTAAGATTAAGGCTTTTCAGCAGTGAAATTCAGATATTATATCTTCTTTTAATATTACAGTCACTATAGAATCTATTTCTATTTTGATTGTACGTTTAAAACAATTTTACATAAAAAAACAGACTGTTTTTTACGATAGCAGGACTAGATGACTGTCCCTGTTCTGATACCCAATTTGGCCCAAACCAGCTCCATGTTAAACTCTGTAGATGTCAGTATTACATGTTAATGGTTAAAACTAATGGTATATCTATAACACTGTGCCAAGATTAAAAAACAAACTCAGATTTAATGTTTGTAATTATTATCCCAAAGCTTGAAGCAGTGATCAAACCGTAGGACACATCTCAGAGGAAACCAGGGGGACTTACTTGCTGATGTACTCAGCATTGAGCACCTTGTTGCACACTTTACACTTGAAGCAACCCAGGTGCCAGTGCTTGTTCAGTGCTACCAGAGACTGTTCATTCTTAAACTCCTTCCCACAGCCACAGCAGTCTGCACACAGCACACATAGACAAAGTTAGCCGCTGTTTATGTTGACCCTCAAATGAACTTCGTCTCTAGAGAAGACCAGCCTGACATCAGCAAGTGGAAGCATTAAAGTAACATTGGTCATATTGTGTGTTTCTGGGATGGAGGTTTGATTTGTGTTGGTAATGAGGAGGAGAACTGACTATGGACAGCCTGTATGGGTGCAGGGCTGTTGGCAGGGAGGGGCTGGGAACACTTTTGGCAGATGCACTCCTTCCCATTAAATGTCACCCGGTCACCGGCTGGGAAAGGCTGTCTGCAACACACACACACAACACAAACAAACAAAACAAAAGAGTGTCAGGAAATTCATTTAACTAAATTATGATGAGCATGACTAAAAGTCATTTTCCTTAAAAAAATTAATACAATTAAAAAAACATCAATCATTGTTAAGGCAGCCAAACATTATCCTGAAGCAATACACAATACAGCCCACTTTGTACCAGGGTCCTAACTGGTACTGATATAGTGTGTACTCTAACCATTTATTTTCTTGTACATGGTAAAAATCAGGTACCTGGTATACTTAATAAAACCTGATGATAAGTATCTGGCACATACCAGGTATTTATTTAGTATCTACCAAATAACAGGTAGTTACTGGTATGTACTTGGCACAGGATACGTATCTGGTAGTTGTGTGGTACCAGGTACCAAGTGTATACCAAGTATGTACTAGTTACCAGGTACCTGGTAAGTATCAGGTACCAGGTGTCTATCAAATATTAGGAAAGTAGATACTGGTTAAGTACCAGGTACATAATAAGCAGATCTGGTTTTATTAGGTGTCAAATCAATCAGTCAATCAATCAAAAACTTTATTTCAGACACACATGGTCCATAGTAAACAAAAACAGGCAAAAAAACCTAACAACAACAATGCACAATGAAAATAGAATGTTCATCCATTGCCGTATAAATTAAGGTGCCAGTGATTCCACAGACTAGAAGAGAACCTAACCGAGCTTTGTACGGGGTTGGTCAGAGTATAAATGATGCTATTTACAGAGTCTGTTAGCCTACACATACATCTGTACGGTTTGGAAGCACAGCAGCATAAGTTGATACACTGGCATTTACAAACATCTGACTGGCATTACTCCATCACGGCACCTTAAGCAGCATCCTCATGCCATCATTGTACGCCACCTGAAGTTTATGTATACTGCTTTTTCTGTAATGCTGCCACAGGTGGGCAGTATACATTGGAGTACAATATGCTTTAAAGAGTACAGTTTTTACAGATACTGAGCACATAGAGAACTTCTGAAGAAGAATATTTTGGAGGAGGATGCCAAGTCAAAAATGCATTGAAACACACTTACCAATTGTAAATGGTGTTCCTGTCACAATTTTATTTTATTTTTTTCTTTATTCCTCCTATATCTTTGGTACATTGCATACAAAAGACACATGGCTCAATCTGGAACATTGTACTTGTATTTTATCATAGCTGTGCATTATCTGTTCTAGACTAAATTCACAGAGAACTTAAAATGTTATTTTCAAATAGTAATGGTATTTTGGCAAGACAAGCGAGAAAAGCCAGCCCTCATCAAAACTCTAAAGCACAGTCATACTGACAGAAACATCATCTGTAACATCGTAGCTAATGCATATGTATTGCACGCTGCTAGCTTAGCTCTATATTAGTTCTGGCAGTTTTCGACACAGGGGTAGGGAGGCTAGGATGCGTGAGAGAAGTGGAATGTGTTCTATTCACACAAGGAGAGCTGTTGGTCAGACTACTTCTTGTTGCTCTCGAAAATAGTTCAAATAGTTATTGTATCAAGTGTTTACTTATGTAGGTAAACGTAGCTGTTTAACAACACGTTAAAACACACCAGAATGCAGGAAATGGCATCTACCCACACACCACTGTGTCCTCCCCACATTACAAATGCTTCTGACGCCAATGGTCCACACTCTCATTGACTTCCATTTTATCTTAGCTCAAAATTCTCTATTCAAAACTGTCAGTCAAGTGGCTTTAACTGCTTATATCTCACACATAAACACTGTAGACACATAAAAAATAGTTTTCAAACAGCTACAGTGTGAAGCTTATTTTCTATCTAACTTTTTTGTGAGTGCTGTACTTGAGTGACAGTCACAGGAGTATGGTTACCATGGTGACTGAGCACTAATGAGTCTATGGCAGCTGCTTTACATTTACATCGCAACAGTTTGTGCTTCAAAATGTTGGTACTTTGTCAACTTAGATTTTTGCAAAAAATTTTTTTTTACAAAAAGAAAAGCCAAGTTATTGGAATTGAGAAGAAACCTTTGAGAAGTAGTTTCATTCAAAAATGTATTCAGACTTTTCTTTGTTAATAATGAATTATGTCAATATTAAACTACAGAAATTGCATTTCTTTTGAAAATGCAGTGTGAATGCTTATTGCAAAAGAACTTGCTGACAAACAGCTGAAATTAGCTAAAAATTCATGCTGAAATTTAGCTGAAATGGAAGAACAAGCCTAAATTAGCAGAAGAAAACAGAATGAACACATATTTGCTGAATTAGGTTTAAAGAAAAAAAATTTGTGAAATTTGAAATGCTTCAAGTTAATGATGACCACTTACACTGGTTAACTGGACATCATTAACTTCACGCAGACTCTCTCACTGGTACATTTTCATCTTTAAATCACTTCTTGGTCTGTTGCCTTCATACATCTCCTCCTACATGTCACTGCATGAGTGCAGCTACAGCGTGCACTCTCAAGACATCAATACCTGCATGTACTCTCAGCGCGGACTGAATTTGGCAAAAGGTCCTTCTCTTACTCAGCTCCTGTTTCCTGGAACACCTTGTAAAAGATCTGAAGTCGTCAACTTTGACCTCTCAAAGGGATTTTAAACTACTGTTAAGTTCAATGCAAAACTCAATGCAGGCATGTTCCTGTTTTGAATTTCTTACACTGTTTTATAATGTAAAATGTTTTTTATTTTGTTTTATATCACTTCTTTTATTTACTTTTTATTTTATATGCTTCTATATAAATGTTTATTGTGTGTACCTCATTTATGGTTTTTGTTTAGAACAGGTCTCTCTTGTATATGAGTCCTTGTGACTCAATGAGACTAATCTGTAGAAATAAAGGTTGAATGAATGAAAAATAACCAGAAATTAGCACATACACAGTTGTAGAAGGTGTGGACATGTCTCAAGAAGAAGAGGACACCTAAGGACAAGATGGACCAGAACATGACAATATAAAGCAGTAAAGTCTCTACACTGAACTATTATCTCTTGTACGTTTAAAAAATATGCATATATATATCTAAAAGGGTGCGTACTGTTCTTGTGTTAGGTTATATGATGTGTTTGTCAAAACAAATGAAAAATACAACAAAAATATTTATGGAAAAAAAGAAATGAACACAAAATTTAAGAAATTGCCCCCCCCCCCCCAACTGAAATTAGCAAAAAACAGCTGAAAAGTAGCTGAAAAGACAGAAAGAAGCTTTAACTACCAGAAGGGAGTTGAATAAGCTGAAATAAGCCAAAAAAAAAAAAAAGTGGAATTAGCTGAAAAAGCTAAAATTTGAGTAAAAGACTAAAAAGTAGCTGAAAGATCAGAAAAAGCTAGCAGCAAAAAGCTGAAAGGAGAATAACAAGATGAAATTAGGATAAAGAAGTTAATTAGGCTGAAAGCAGCAGAAATGACCATGAAAACCTTGAATTTATCTGAAAACAGCTGAAAGTAGCTACAAAAATGTTAAAAAGGTAGCTAAATAGTTAGAACAAGCTTAAATTATCAGAAAACAGAAAATTATAAGAAAGCAGAAAGAACACATTTGCCCAATTTGCTGAAAGAAGCAGAAATGAGCACAAAAAGTTTAAATTATCTGGGAAAAAAAAAAAAAGAAGCAAAATCAGCTGAAAAATAGTCAAAAAAGCAAAAAGAAGCTTAAATTCTGAGAAATAAGTGCTGAATTAGGCTGAAAAAAAGTTGAAATGAGAGCAATAAATGTGGAATTAGCTGAAAAAGCTAAAATTAGCATAACAATAGCTAAATAGTAGCTGAACTAGCAGAAAGAGCTGAAACTTGCGGAAATCAAGTCAAGTCAAGTCAACTTTATTTATAGAGCACATTTAAAACAGAACCTGTTATCAAAGTGCTTAACAACAACAACAACAACAACAACAACAACAACAACAATCAATGAGTAAATTAAAGAGAAAAATATATAAACATATATATACAATACACTAATAATGATAATAACTGAAGAATTAATAAAAAGCATTTAAAACATAGGGTCACAGATTAAAAAACACTAGATCAATTTACACTGCGTGAAATGCCTGCGAGAACAGATGTGTTTTAAGCAGAGATTTGAAGTGAGGAAGGGACGTGGCCTGCCTGATGTTGGGGGGCAGATTGTTCCAGAGTTTCGGGCCCATGACTGAAAAAGCCCGATCTCCTCTGAGCTTCAGTCTTGTTTTTGGAACAGCCAAAAGCAGCTGATCGGATGATCTCAGGGCCCGAGAGGGAACGTAAGGTTCCAGAAGCTCAGAGAGGTGAAGGGGTGCGAGGCAATTTAAGCATTTGAAGGTCAACAGAAGAATTTTAAAAACTATCCTCGTACGAACAGGGAGTCAGTAAAGGGAGGACAGAACTGGAGTAATATGGTCAGACATACGAGTTCCAGTTAAAAGCCGAGCAGCAGCATTCTGGATGAGCTGAAGACGTGAGATGGAGGCCTGGCTGATCCCAGCATACAGTGCATTGCAATAGTCCAATTGGGTCGTGACAAAGGCGTGGACTAGTTTCTCAAGGTCGGGTCTGGACAACACTGGCTTGAGCTTAGCTACCTGTCTGAGTTGGAAGAAGCTTTTCTGCAGAACAGAGTTGATTTGTTTGTCAAACTTGAAGTCAGAGTCTAAAACCATCCCGAGATTTTTACCAGACTGTTTCAGATATGGCTGAAGAGTCCAGGTTGACAGGATCAGTGGCGGCAGTTGAGCTTGGGCTAAAGACAATGACTTCAGTCTTGTCATTGTTAAAACTTAAAAAATTTGAAGCCATCCAGGCCTTAATGTCGTCCAGACATTTTAACAGAGGGTGAATGGAGCAAACACTTGCTGGTTTCACAGGCAGGTAGATCTGACAGTCATCAGCATAACAATGGAATGAAAGACCATGTTTCCTCAGGATGGACCCCAGTGGAAGCAAATAAAATCAGTTGAAAGGAGCATAACATCTGAAATTAGCATGATTTATGCTTGTGATAAATATGTTATGCTTATAAGTATGTTTTGTGTTTTTATAGTAGGCCGATCACTTTGACTTGGTCATTTTAAAAGTAGCTTGCGCATGCTGAAAAAGTGTGGGCACCCCTGGTCTAACATCACAGTAAAGATATCTGAAGCTCCTGTGCTGCAGTTGATGTCCTCACAGCACAGAACGCCTTATTCATGTCACTGGAGAGCCGGAGGGAACAAAAGTGTGTGTGAGTGTGTGTGGGGGGAGGTTAGTGATTATTACTTGCATGAGGAGCAGACGAAGCAGCGAGGATGGTAGGTCTTTCCCAGAGCGGACACCACCTCCCCCTCAATAAAGTCCTGGCAGCTGAAGCAGCGAGTGCCATACAGCCGCTGGTAGTCCAGAGTACAGATGTATTCACCCTGACGCACAAAAAACCCTCCCTGGGCGAGTTCACAGCCGCACACTATAGGAAGACACACAGCAAAAAATAATTAGTGATATGAAAACTCTAAACTACAAATCCATTTGAGGACAAAAACATCTGGAACTTAGAGGCACCAGAAGAACTAAAAGAGCCCAGTTTATCCTCTTTATGGATGTGGACCATATGACTTAAGGAGATGTAAGAACATGCTAAGATACTATAGCTATAACAACTGCCAACATTTTACAGACCAGATATGCTTGGGATTAAAGCTATTTTATGTTGATTTAAAAAGAAGTAAAAATAAGTGAGGTGTTATGTGGAGAGTCTGTTTGACACGTCTAATAATTTTCCTGCTTCAAGAGCCAGAAACACAACAACAGTGAAGATGTGTTCAACCTGTCTGTGGGCTTAATCCAACGTGACAGGAACTCACAAAGATTAACAATAGTTAGTAACAAACAAGAGTGACTAGATAGCATCACAGAGCTATAGTAACCCCCTACCCCTACACTTCCACGTGCTTTGTTTCTGGAAACAACAACAGGAAAGATAGATGATGTTTGTCCTGGACCATGTATGCAAAGTGCAACATACATACTCCCAGTGAGTCAGACATGAAGATATGACATGTTACTCATACTGTGTGCTTTACAAAGCTAACATTTACAGTGTCTGTAAAAAGTATTCACCTTGAAGCAGCATTTTGTCTCTTACGACATGTTATCAGTGAACCTACATGGAAACAACAATGCCATGAAGTCTGGGTTGAGGGCCCGACCCAGAACATTCTCTCTGATTGAGCGTGACAAGTACATGCTGTCGTGGCACAAGGGAAAAGAATCGTACAAAAGCTTTGTGAAACTCTGTGAAGGGCGGGGGTTATTTTTTGGATTCTGATGCTGTTCAGCTGATTTAGATTTTCAGTACGTCTTCAATAAACCCCAATTTTTAATGTGAAGAGATTCAATATCATCTCTTGTTTTTGTTTTTACTGAAAGATCAAGTCTTTACATGTTTTGGCTACAACAACCTTCCTGGGTGTTTTAATTGGTTATAGCTATTACAAATCATCCATCCATCATCTTTACCCGCTGCTTCCTTTTCAGGTCACTGGGGTCACTGGTGCCCATGTTCAGCCATCACTGTGCGAGGGGCGGGGGACACCCTGGACAGGTCTCCAGTCCATCACAGGGACACACAGAGACAAACAAACATTCACTCTCTCACTCACACCTAGAGACAATTTAGAGTTATCAATCAGTCTAACATGCATGTTTTTGGTCTGTGGGAGGAAACTGGAGTACACGGAGAAAACCCACAAAGCACGGAGAGAACATGCAAACTCCACCCAGAGAGGCCCCTGGACCAGGATTTCAACTGAGGCAACCTGTTCGCTGAGAGACGGCAGTTCTACCAACTGCGCCACCGTGCTGCTCTATTACAAATCAGCCATGGTCAATATAAATTGTACTTTTTGACAAAAAAAAAGGTTAAAAATTTTTCTTCTTCAATGACAAATTCATATCCAATTTCTACAGAACAATACCAGTTAAATAAAAATGGTGTAATATAAAACAAGTGATAACATAAATATTCACTCCCTTTAAGTGACTGTCCTGATTCAACTCAGAGAAAAGATGCACATGTCAGGGCATGGAGACAAACACATTTCCAGGGTCCTAACCATCTCCAAGAGTTCTGTTAAATCTACCATGAAGACATGGAAGAAGTATGGCACATGTGTAAACCTATCAAGAGCAGGCCGCCCTCACAAACTGACAGACCAGGAAGAAGGAGAATAATGAGAGACCACCAGGACCCCTGAGACCACTGAAGGAGGCACAAGCTTCAGCAGCTGACATGGAGAAACTGAGCATATGATAACTGTTGCCAGAGTTCTTCACCATCCATCCATCCAACCATCATCCATCTATACATCTATCCATCCATCCATCCATTTATCCAACCCTCCATCCATCCATCCAGCCATCCATCCATCCATCCATCCAACCATCATCCATCTATCCATCCAGCCAGCCATCCATCCATCCATTTATCCAACCCTCCATCCATCCATCCATCCATCCAACCATCATCCATCTATCCATCCATCCATCCATCCATCCAAACATCATCCATCTATCCATCCATCCATCCAGCCATCCATCCATCCATCATCCACCCACCCATCATTCCATTCATCCATCCATCCACTCATCCATCCAACTATTCATCATCATCCATTCAACCATCCATCTATTCATTCATCCATTCATCCAACCCTCCATCCATCCATCCATCCATCCATCCATCCATCCATCATCCATAATCCATCCATTGTCTATCTGTCCATCCAACCATCCATCCATCCAACCATCCAGCCATCTAACCATCCATCCATCATCCAGCCATCCATCTATCCATCCAACCATCCATCCATTAATCCAACCATCCATCCATCCTCTTGACCA
Source organism: Nematolebias whitei (assembly GCF_014905685.2). Classification (NCBI taxonomy): domain Eukaryota; kingdom Metazoa; phylum Chordata; class Actinopteri; order Cyprinodontiformes; family Rivulidae; genus Nematolebias; species Nematolebias whitei. Next base: position 4,748,344 of record NC_056498.1, read on the forward strand.
TCCATCTTACAACCATCCATCATCCAACCATCCAACCAGAGAGTGGTAAAGAGAAATACATGATTCAGTTCAGCTCCAGTGAAATTCAATTTCACTTGAACAGTTCAGTCCTGTCAAGACTTCACATTTATACAAACCTAATTCTAATCTAATACCTGACTGACAAATGTTGGATTGTATACCTGGATTATTGAGCATGGACTTTGTTCTCATTCTAATTTGTTTGCAGCTGATTTTGATTCAGGTCTAGGCCCAGTCAAAGCTACGCTGGACATTTCTAAACAGACCATTTTAATCTGTTTACATAGATTTCTGCATATGAATCCATCAAAATCTGTAAAATACTTGAGCTGTTCCAACGTTGGCATTAACCACAAATCATCAAAGGACAAATATTCTTACCTTGGTGAAAGATTCACCCACAGCCAAAGTAGATCTGTTTATACTGCTTACACTTTCTTCTTGATGATAATTATTTTAGCTCATGATAAAAAATTTACTTAAAAAAGGATTATGGTAAAACAAAACAAA
>NC_056498.1:4748974-4753084 GCF_014905685.2 Nematolebias whitei
TTAGGCTATAGAAATGAATGAAAAATGAATGGAAGTCAATGCAAAGGCCCCATAAAGATAGCAAAACAAACCTGTGTGTGTGTGTGTGTATGTGTAATGAAGGTGCAAACGCTGCAGAAAACTGTTGTTTTTTTTTTTAAGCAGTGTAGACGCTTCCATAATCCTGTTCAGTCCATTTTAGGTTCATTAATGTAGTTGGCCATCAGGCAGAAAACATTTGATTGTTATGCATGATGGTTGAGTGTTTTGGACTGATGGTCCTCCATTTTTCATGTGTAAAGACAGTTTCTGTGAACTCCACAGCAGACCAGATTGAACCACGTCAATAAGGTGATATTTATAAGACAGATGTTGGTGGTGGGCAGCACGGTGGCGCAACTGGTAGAGCTGCTGCCTCTCAGTGAGCAGGTCCTTGGTTCAAATCCCGGTCCGGGGGCCTTTCTGGGTGGAGTTTGCATGTTCTTTCCGTGCATGCATGGGTTTTCTCCAGGTACTCCAGTTTCCTCCCACAGACCAAAAACATGCATGTTAGACTGATTGGTAACTCTGAATTGTCTCTAGGTGTGAGTGAGAGAGTGAATGGTTGTTTGTCTTGTTTGTCTCTATGTGTCTCTGTGATGGACTGGAGACCTGTCCAGGGTGTCCCCCGCCTCTCACACAGTGATTGCTGGACATGGGCATCAGTGACCCCAGTGACCCAAAATGGAAGAAGAGGTAAAAGATAATGGATGGATTGTTGTAATGATTTGTTGAGTGGGAGACATGTTGACGTTAGCGGTGTGCATCATTTCCTGTTTGCTCTGTTGCTAGTGAGAAAGCCTTTTTGGTTGCTCATTGATTTTTATATAAATTAATAATTAGCTTTCCTTTAGCCCTAAATTGACTTTTATCATCAGTATATAAAGAAACTGAGCTGAATTATATGTTCACATCAGTTAGTGAGCAAAGTAAGATTTAGTCTGTTATTTCTTCAACCTGTAGATTATTGGATTTAGTGTTGTATGTGTTTTTCTTTTTTATAATGGTGGAGATGTTGCACAACTGCAACATGCACATGTGGATCAACCTTTGACTAAAAGGATTAGAAGAATTAACTGTCAGACATTATTGTGGGAAAAACAGGATTTACATTCTGCACCAAACACCAAAGTAAAGCCACAGTTTCTGTAACAACTACATGTTGTTAAAAACATTACTGTAAAAACTCTATAAACATGTTGGAAACTTGTTTCCAGCTCTGTTTAACTTTATTTTTATTTTACCAAGCCCCACCAGGGAACGCAGCACTCTTTAAAAAGAACCACAACAATATGAACAGGAAAGTTCTCAGGAAGTGGACTACATATTTTCCAGCTGCTGCTACCGGCCCCCGAACATCCCCTGCAAATGTTTGCTAATCTGAACAGAGTGAGATAATGCTGCAGACTGAGGGAGTAAACACCAGGAGATGGTTAGATGGATGGATGGATGGATGGATGGATGGATGGATGGATGGTGGATGGATTGATTTATGGATGGATGGGTGAGTGGATGGATGTGTGGATGGATGGATGGACACATAGATGATTGGACAAATGGATGAACAGATGGATGGATGGTTGGACAGATGAATGGATGGGTGGATGGGTGAGTGGATGAATGGTTGGATGGATGGATGAACAGATGAATGGATGGATGGATGGATGTTGGACAGATGAACATACGGATGGATGGATGGTTGGATGGATGGATGAACAAATGGATGGGTGGATAGATGAATGAATGATGGATGGTTGTGTGGATGGATGGATGTGTGGTTGTGTGGATGGATGGACACATAGATGGTTGAATGGATGGACAGATGGATGTTGGATGGATGGATGAACAGATGGATGGTTGGATGGATGATGGTTTGTGTAATATTTTGACAGAATCATCCCACCCTCATCAAACTCCAGAGTTCAGCCACACATGAAGAACCTTGTTGGGCTGAAAGTGGTCCATCAGTAGAACTTCTGCCTCTGAGAACGGAGCGTTTCCACTCAGCTCATCTTTTTAAAACAGGGGCTGAGTTATCCTGATGCTTCTCAATAATCCAGGTAGGAAAATCCAGCTAAGTTAAGTCTGGTCCTCTGGACGGGTTCTTCTTGTTAAAACGTTTCGTCTTTTGTCCAAAAGACTTCTTCAGTCTGAGGAGCTGCAACAAACTCAGTCTTATAAATAGCACCTTCTTACAGTGGATCAACCAGTTTGTTGTTGACATCCAGAACTAGCTGTTCATGTGATAAAGAAGGACCATAAGCCTAACAACCGATTGTTAGCACCCTGATGGCCACTTGCTATTCACAGAGGGCTGAATGATCCTAGCAATAACAGCATTGTAAGAGGGGGACAGTTGGATACAGAGGCCTCTGCCTGTTTAATGATGGACGGTTTGGATGATGTGAACAGCTGGTTCTGGATGTTAACAGCAAATTGGTTGATCCACTATGATAAGGTGCTATTTATAAGACTGAGCTTATTGCAGCTCCTCAGACTGATGAAGTCTTTTGGATTAAAAATGAAACATTTCAATGTTTGTTTGTTTTTTTTAATCCATCCAGAGGACCTGACTGAACTTTGTTAAATGGGCTGAGTTACTTTCTTCAGAAGCCCACCAATTAGGTTTAGAAGAATCCATTCATTATTCATCAGCATTGCTACCAGAAAGCATTCCATCCTTTGAAAGTGATAGAAATCTAACTACTTAAATTTACATGGCTCATCTGCAGCCCGCAGAGGAGCTCCTTCTCAAGCTTGGTCTCTAATTTAAAATCGAAAAGTGTTTCACAAAAAGTGCATTCCATAAAACAAGATGGAAGACTTATAGGTTCAAAGTACAAGTTCAAGTTCAAAGATGGTGGGGAGGCTGAAGTGGTTAATTTGAGCCGGACCCTGCCAGAACAAGTTCCGGGAACTCTCCCATTTTGACCGCTCAGATCCGACAACTCAAATCTCCGCCCCTAAAAATCCAAAGCCGTCACACATTTTTATTTAGATTATTTATTAAAAATACAACAAGAGGAGATGTTGCCCAGTCTGTGGAGTGGATGTTCCGGCCACACCACGTTCCTGGCAGCAGAGACGCGGACTACATGTCCCGCGGTGAGCATCTTCATACACCTTCAGCTGTGTGCCCTGCAGACTTTACGCACAGCATCTCCAGACAGCTCTGCAGGACACGTGCACAACTGCTGTGTCGGAACTCCTGTATGCGGTGCATAACATTTCAGACGTAATAAATAAACTTACAGTAAAAAAAAAAAAAAAAGAAAATGAGTGAAATGTTTGATGTGTATTACCATCATGTATTAAAACAACGACACTGCTGTATTAGAATCAAGCTGAACCAGAGACGATTTTGGGAATTATAACTTCTGTTTGGATAACCTCACACGGCTCTCGAGGCATTTAGCTGTTCTCACGGAGACGCTGAACAGTGGTTGGAAGTGAGACTCCACGCCGGAACTGATCTATCTTCAGAAAAGGTAAAAGTCGACCTTCACCAAAAGTGTACTGTTGGGACAAGCTGATTTCCAAAAGAGCGTGTTGTTCTGGTTAAAACAGACAAATTCCCTCACACATCTCTCTGTAGACAAACTTCACTTTCCATTTTTAAACTCTCCTTTCTGCTAGAAAATTAATCCAGATGTTTTCATTAATGTCTGTGGTGAAGCAACGGAAAATCATGGCCGTATGGTTTTCCTGGTTGTAAAGCTGATTAATTATGTTGTTGTTTTCATATTCTGCCAAATTAATGTAAATGTGTGATGTGTTAAACTTGATTCTGTTAATAAATGACCCACTCGCTTGGTGAGTCAAAGATAATTAACGTCTCACGTCCACATTTCTGTTAAATTCAATGCACGTTTATATACAGTCCAGAAAGATGAGTGAACCCGTTTAATGTATGAATATATCTCAGGATATGTCATACTACATCATTGTCTAAAATAGATGGCTGGATGGATTGTCTTTAGATGGACAACTGAAATGAAGCACCTGAAAGGCAGTATTGAGATTGGAGCAGAACAACGTGCAGAACTGAATTCAGCAGAGTTTGGGTCGGACAGTACGTGTGTGTGGGTGGTG
>NC_056498.1:4753184-4778921 GCF_014905685.2 Nematolebias whitei
GGGGGGGGGGGGTTAGGACGTTTGACAGAATCTGAGCTGCATTCACACACAGGCTTGTTAATTGTTGTTGCTCTCTAAAATAGTCATTTCAATTCAACCTTTATTTATACAAGTTGTCAGAGTCATTGAGCTTCGTCATTTACAAGAGAGACCTGTTTTTAACCAATTTAATCAAATGTTTACAAATGTTTAACAACCTGTTAAAACACTAAAATGCAGTAAATGGCATCTCTTTTATTCCAAATTTTCTGGGGGAGGACCCACAAGAGGGGGTTCATCACATAGCCCTGGGGGAAGTAAGTGCTGCGGATTATGCTGGTGGAGGAGAAGTTGTGGGTCCTCACAGACTGCAGGCTGTTTGTTAAGAAATCCAGGACCCAGTTGCATGTGGAGGGGCTTAGTCCTATTGTGAGGAGTTAATCCATCAGGGTCTGGCGAATCACGGCGTTGAAGGTGGATGTGAAGTCCACAAGTTCATTCATTTGTGTGACCTCTATGTTGATGGTATATTTGCAGTATATTTGAGCAGCTGGTACAGAAGTTAAATATCCACATGTCACAATTTTTCAGATATTCGCAGCTGAGACACTTTGTGAGATCTAACTCTGATTGTTTTCCTTTGTACCCATACACATTTTATGGCTAAGATTTTGATCTCCTCATCGGCTACAGAACCCACAATCTCCACACCATCTGTTGCCCCCATGGTCTCTTCGTCTGTAGCAGAGTCCTTGGTCCCATCTGCAGCAGAAGACCCCTCATCTCTGGTGTCATCAGCACCTTCTCCTCTGCCTTTGGCAGTGCTAGTTCAGTCTGGCGAGACTGAACCTCCTGAGGGGCCACCCCAGCCGATGAAGCAGCAGAGACTCTATGAGGCTGAACCTCTTGAAGACCCATCTCTGTCGACAAAGTGGCAGATACATGGCAACAGCCTAGGTTCATGTCTTCCGATGGGTTTCTCCACACCTCTGGAGGGTTCCACGCCTCCCGAGGGTTCCACGTCTCCCAAGGATGCCACGCCTCTGGTGGGTTCCACACCTCTCAAAGTTTCCATGCCTCTTAAGAGTTCCACGCCTCCCAATGGTCCTATGCTTCCTGTGCAGTCCATACCTCTGGAGGGTCACACACCTCTGGAGAGCCCCATGCCTTTAGAGGGTCACACCCTTCTTGAGTGTTCCACGCCTCTCAAGATGGTGATGCCCCCATAGTCTCCACGACAGCTGCGCCCCTCCCTCTGATTCTGAATCCAAAAACCCTGACATCTGGAGAATATACAAAAGTTTTAATTTTTATTCAAACCTTTATTTTACCAGGAAGAAATCCATTGAGATTATTGATCTGTTTTACAAGGATGTCCTGGGACAAGGCTGGAATTAATAAATGATACACTGAGGGCTTTAAAGACTAAATGGTTGTAGTTTTGGAGATGAGTGTATTTCTGGACTGGTTTTGAACAGAGAATGTATCGGTAAGTCAACCTTAATGTGTTTGGTGCAAAATATTCAAGAGGGTATGAGTTACACTGTGGAGAATAACAGAAAAAGTTTACTTATCTATTTGCTTTTTTGAGGCAGTGCAGAGGGACATGTCCTGGAGAGTGGAGGGGGACATTTTAACCACCACCAGGTGCAAAGGTGGAGCCAGGGGTGGCCAGTGGTGGCCTTGACCACCATAGATTTATTTTTCATTATTTGAACAGTTGAGAAAAGTATAATTTTAAGCAATATAAAAACTAGAAAACATAGTCTCCTCAATTGACTGGGATACCATACCATACCATACCACTTTATTTATAAAGCACTTAAAACAGCTACAAAGCCAACCAAAGTGCTGTACAGACAAAGCAACAGGTAACACACAAAGCAAATTACAAAATGAGGTAAATAAGAATATAGACATAAAAACAATGAAGATAATGACGACAAACCAGTGTGGAGCATACAGGATCAAAACACAGATCATCTGGTGTTGAAAGCTACTGAATAGTAGTGGTTTTTTAAACGGGACTTGAAAACCGAGAGGGAGGGGGCCTGTCTGACAAACAGAGGTAACTCGTTCCAGAGTCTTGGTCCTGCTACAGAGAAGGCCCTGTCACCTCTGCGCTTAAGACGAGTTCCTGGAACTGTGAGGAGCAACTGGTCCGCTGACCTCAGGGAGCATGGTGGGACATACGGTTGTAGCAAATCAGAGAGGGGGGGGGGGGGGGAGACACTGTTCAGTGATTTGTAGACATACATGAGTATTTTGAACTGGATTCGAAAGTGAACCGGTAACCAGTGCAGTGAGGCCAAAACTGGTGTAATGTGCTCTCTTTTGCCTGTACTGGTTAAAAATCAGGCTGCTGCATTCTGGGATGACCAGTTTTTATATATATTCATATTTGGTGGCAGCCATGTTGGATTTAGATGCAGCAAACCAATATTGGACAATGACCTTTTTGCACCTAGATGTAGCCCAACACCTAAATTTAAGTTGGTATCTCACTTGTTTTTCAAGTTATCATACTCACAGCATGCACTGATGATTAATAGTATTTCCAATTCCCCCTCTTCTTTCTACAAGTGGGGATAACAAAGGGTCACGTGTGACTTTGGCCTTTGACACATTAACCTTGAAATCATTAGGGATCATCCTTGACCTTTGAGTTGTCCAGCTGTACAGTTTTCATTCTATGTTAGACATAGAAATGTAAACAAAAACAAACAGCTACATGACATCATGCAAGCATAAAGAAAGTACAGGTTACTGTATACGATTTGTACACATAAATTATATTTTTCACTGCACCAATGTCTCGTACTGAGTCAGAGGAGGAAAAGTATTTAATTAATCTCCTCCTCACTCTTAAAATCAACTCAAAACCAGATGATCTGAAGAAACTTGTGTCACTGAGTGAAGTGAATAAATAAAATGCTTACCATATAAACCAAATACAATAAAAAAGAGAAGAGGGTTCAGATGGATAGTTTTAGTATGTGAGGTCTTTCTGCATGCAGAGCACCACCCAATGTCAGGAACTGGTTTGAGATTTCACAAACATTTCCTTCTCCATGGCAACAGAGAGTGTATTTATCTATGAGTTCACTTCCTCAGAAGATGTGGTCATGGTGCAGCTTATTGGACCGTTTTTCTCCATCCAACGATTCAGATGTGGAGAACAGAAAGGGAACTTCAAACATTATGAACTGGGTTTGACCTTCTGACCTCTGGGTGTGTGGTAGCAAGAGAATACATAGACTGGATTTAACCTGGAAGGTTTTGGAGCCACAGCTGTCTGTGAGTTGTAATAAAGGTTGTGCTACAGCAAGAACACAATTACAACTGTTTCCAAGGGTGAAAGGCAGATTACTTCACAAGAAACAGATCTTCAGAGCTTGTCTCATGCACAAAGCAACCACTTCCATCGTGTGAGCGCTCTCTGGGGGTATCAGTGAGGTGGTGGTTCTGCTTCCCCTGCACCGGCTGACCGATCCAACCACCGGATCTCAGAGCCTATTAGTCTTTTCCTTGAATTCAGCCTGCAGAACGAGTGCGGAAATGCCTGAACGAAAAGTTATCTAATGATGCATTCTGTTGTAGTTGGTATATAAGAGGATGCAGTGGCCAATGCTGCAGTCTTGTAATCCTAAAGCTGCGGGTTTGAGCCCAGATTAATCTTCTGTTTGAGTTTGCTTACTGTGGTGACCCATGCAGAAACTGTGTACACAGGGTCCCAGTTACATCCAACAGTAGCAAAAATATAAAGTATAAAAAATAAACAGTATACAAGGATCTAAGATATACACTAAACAATAATGTAAAGTGGGCAGCACGGTGGCGCAACTGGTAGAGCTGCTGCCTCTCAGCGAGCAGGTCCTTAGTTCAAACCCCGGTCCAGGGGCCTTTCTGGGTGGAGTTTGCATGTTCTCTCCGTGCATGCGTGGGTTTTCTCCGGGTGCTCCGGTTTCCTCCCACAGACCAAAAACATGCATGTTAGGCTGAATGGTAACTCTAAATTGTCCCTAGGCGTAAGTGAGAGAGTGAATTGTTGTTTGTCTCGTTTGTCTCTATGTGGCCCTGTGATGGACTTGCGACCCGTCCAGGGTGTACCCCGCCCCTCGCACAGTGATTGCTGGACATGGGCACCAGCGACCCCGTGACCCAAAAATGGAATAAGCGGGTAAAGATAATGGATGGGATGGATGAATAATGTAAAGTAATATGGTATATTGAACAGCAGCCTGAACATGAGTCTGTAGTGAGCAGATGGGTATGAATACAGCAGCTTAAAGGCAAGAAATCAACAGCACAGATAAGTCACATATCATCAATTAAAGTGGCATTACAGTGATTTTTCTGGTTAAGGATTCATGAGTCTAACAGCCTCAGGGTAGAAGCTGTTCCTCAGTCTAGTGGTTCTACACTTAATGCTCCTCAACCTCCTTCCTGAGGGGAGCGGGACAAAAAGTGCGTGTGCTGGGTGAGTGGGGTCCTTCATGATGCAGGTGGCCCTCTTCCTGCATCTGGAGGTGTAGATGTCTGTGATGGTGGGGAGACTGACTCCAACAATGTTCCCATGCGAGGAGTTGAACCTGTGACTTTGTGGTCCCAAGTCGACAAATTTGACTTTAAAAAGTAAACAACAGCATTGTACAAGTACTAGCATTTACAGTGTGTGTCAGCTCTAAAAACAAAGTTTAGGTTAGTATCTATAAACTTGACTGAGTTTCAGACATTTTTGTGCTTCCTGGTGTCAGTTAGCTGGGATGGCCATTTGAAGCAAGTTGTCTCAAACTTAACCAGTCGCAGATGTTTCCTTTCTGCATTTAATTTTAATTCTTTAAGTGGTTCCTGAGATATTTTGCTAACAGACACAAACCTTGGCATGGGCAGAAAATCACAATGTTTACACAGAGATGTGACTCTGAGCAGGGACTAATGGTAAACACTAATGGCACTTGTTTTCAGATTTCCAAGGTGCCTTGCCAGTCAGCCTGCAACATTGGAGACAAATCTGGGAGTTCCTTGTCTGGTTCCAATAAAAACACACCATATGCTTATGACACATATGGTTACACCCTCTTTGAGAATAAAACTGTTTTAGTTTTATAGAGAAGGTGAATGAAATGCAGTAAAAGAGCCCACTCACGTGTTGAGTGTGTTCTTCAGTGAATATAAATGGGGTGTTGTTGACAAAAATGAAGTGTGTATCACGGTTGATTAAGGGTTTGACCTAGATGCAGGCAGACACAAGGATCTTAAGCAAAATAAAACAGATTTATTAAATTAACAAAACAAAAGTGTGACGTGACAGCAATACATAGAAGAAAAAAAAAGAAAAAAGAAAAGGAGCACAAAAAACACAAGGAGCATGAGAGGGAGGACCAGGGACAAACAATGAGTCACTGTTGGGGTGGTGATCAGAGGTTGTTTAAATAGAGCAGGAGGTGAGTGGAAAGTGGTAAAAATGTTACCAGGACCTCTTTCCTCCACCTGCGTAACATCGCTAAGATTAGAAACATCTTATCTAAAAATGATACAGAAAAACTGGTTCATGCATTTGTCACGTCTAGACTGGACTATTGCAATGGTTTATTATCTGAGTGTCTAAATACTTCTTTAAAACGTCTTCAGTTGATCCAAAATGCTGCTGCCAGAGTCTTAACTGGAGTTAGTAGGAGAGATCATATCTCTCCAGTTTTAGCTTCTCTCCATTGGCTCCCTGTCAAATCCAGAATAGAATTAAAAAATGTGTAAAGCTCTCAACAACCTAGCTAGCTCCATCTTATAGTCGAGATCTTATTGTTCCATATTTTCCTGACTGAGCGCTTCACTGTCAGACTGCAGGTTTACTTGTGGGTCCTAGTTTCCAAAAACAGAATGGGAGGAAGATCTTTCAGCAGTCTCCTCTCTTGTGGAACCAAGTTCCAGTTTCTGTCCGTGAGGCTGACACATTGTCCAGTTTTAAAACTGGGCTTAAGACGTTCTTTTTTGATAAATCCTATAGTTAGAGTTGGCTTGGGTTTCCAGACCTATCCCTTAATTTTGCTGCTATAGGCTTAGACTGCTGGAGGACAAACTGACCACATTTCCTCTCTCTGCTGCTGTCTTTACTTACTCTACTCTACCTGTTTGTATTTGCACTTTGTAATTATTTCTCTTTTTTTTTTTAAAGTGCCCAATGATACATGATATATCATTAGGCACATGTCATTGATACATTAAACGGCAGTTAAGCGCTGCCGAAACAATCAATCAGCTTGTTTATTACATTCACTTATCCAGCAAATGAGTGTATAATTCTGTACTTACTTAATACTTGAACATGTTTTGCTTTGATGCTGTTTTATAAATTATATAACATGTTTTTAATACAAAGCCAACTGTAGTACAAAGTTTGTTGTTCATTTATTCAAATATAAGCATCAGAGAAATTTGGAAATGTTCAATATGCTGAAAGATCAACATAAATTGACGATTACATTGTACTAACCAGTGTACTTTGGTTTCTAAGCACAGTATACCTGTACGGACCGACCACAGTAGTTAGTTTTACATTGGACGTTGGACATTCATGCTCCGTGGCTTCAACAGTGTCCAACGTCCAACGTAAAACTAACTTTACTGCAGTAATGTAGACTACACCACTGATCTGGACCTGTCTTTCTGTGTTTGTTCCTACTTCCTGTCCTCTCAAACCCAGCCAGTTGAAGCAGATGGTCACTTGTCCTGAGCCTGGTTCTGCTGGAGGTTTCTTCCTGTTAAAGGGAGTTTTTCCTTTCCACTGTCTCCTTTGTGCTTGCTCAGGATGGGAGACTGTGATGAAGTGAAGATTCAACACATTCTGCTGCTTCCTTCCTTATAGATAACTTTTAGTAATTGGCTTTTATAATGTATGTGAATGTTTCTGTTCAGAGACAACTTTGTTGTGATTTGGTGCTATATAAATAAAATTAATTGAATTGGCAGCAACTGGTTGATTAGTCATGGGAAACAAGTGAGAGTGGAAAGCTGAATGAGAAAACATGCAAAGGCTAGATGACTGAGGGTGAGAGTGACAACTGGCATGGGGAACACAGAGGGCTGAAATAAAAACAGCAACACCCAAAGGACCAAAATAAAACATAAATCATGAAAGGAGAACATGCAGAAGCACATATACGACTGAATGGGACTGTAAATAAATTTGAAAAAATCCAGCTCTTGCACTCCACATGATCAGTTTTCATGGAGAGCAGACTGCATTAGGGAGTGGCTGCATGTGTTCATATTTCAGTATTCCTCTGTGACCTCAAATAGTGTTCAAATGATGTCATCATTTCTAAAAGGAAGAACAGATTTTGGATGACAGTGTGCCTGAGTTGTTAAGCACTCCTTTTCCTCCTGCAGCTGTCTGCTGTTGATGGTATTGAATATCCCAGATGAAAGATATCTATGGAGCAGACATAACAGGACATACAAAAATAAAACACACAACAGCATGATGATGACAGCTACTATGGAAACACCAATCAATGCACATTCAAGATTTCTATGATAAAACAAGCTGCATGCAGTTTTGGTGGGCATTCAGGGTCCTGCTCTACAGTGGTTTCAATCCTATTTAACAGAGAGAAGCTATTGGAGCTGTTGAGTCCTCTGTAGCACCTCTCACACATGGAGTACCTCAAGGATCTATACTTGCTCCCCTTCTGTTTTCCATTTATTTACTCCCTGTGGGATATATTGCCCAGAAACATGGTGTTATTTTTCATTTTTACTCTGATGACAGCCAAATTTATGTTCCATTAAAACAAGACAAACAATCTAAAAAAGTTAAATCTGGTCCTCTGGACATTCAAAAAAAAAAAAAAAAAAAAAGCAAAACAACAAAAAATGTAGAAACGTTTCGTCTCTCATCCGAGAGACTTCATCAGTCTGAGGTGCTGTATTCAGCTCAGTCTCTTAAATAGCACCTTCTCAGAGTGGATCAACCAGTTTTGCTGCTGACAACCAAAACCAGCTGATCACATGCTCAAGAAGGACCATCAGCCTAACAATGGATCATTAGCACACTGATGGCTGAAGACAAACAATACTCAGTGAACCAACTCCTGGAACGTATGGCAGAAGTCAGAGCATGGATGTCACAGAACTTTTTACATTTTAATGAGCAAAAGAACGAGGTCCTGTTGTTTAAGTCCAGTGATGATTCCAAAGTCCATGCTGATCTGGATCCTTTCCAAACATCTGACTGAGACAGCAACTAACCTGGGTGTAAGACTGGAAAATGATTTTAAACTGGATGCTCAGATTAAATCTGTGGTCAAGTCCAGTTTTTATCACCTGAGACAACTGGCCAAGGTGAAACCATTCCTGTCACAACATCATTTTGAGATTTTAATCCATACTTTCATTACAACTCATCTGGATTATTGCAATTCACTTAATATTGGTCTGAGCCAGTCATTACTGACTCGACTTCAGCTGGTTCAGAATGCTGCTGCTCGCCTTTTAACTGGTGCCAGAAAACAAGAGCACATCCCCCCGTTTTATAATCACTACACTGGCTCCCAGTCTCCCAGTTCGTTTCCGGATTAATTTTAAGGTTCTTTTGTTTGTATTCAAATGTCTTCATCGTCTCGCCCCACAGTATCTGTCCGACCTGCTCCAGCTGTATGTTCCTTCATGCTCTCTCAGATCAGCAGATCAGCTGCTGCTGGTCATTCAAAAGACCAACAGGAGGCTGAGAGGTGACCGAGCGTTCTCAGTCATTGCCCCTAAACTGTGGAACGAGCTGCCTCTGACATCACTTCCTGTTTTTAAATCTTCTCTGAATATACTTTTTTTTTCTCTTTGGCTTTTAACTCCGCTTGAAATGTTGGTTTTACTGATTTTAATTTATGTCTTTTGTTGTTTTTACTGTTTGATGTTTTATGATTTGGTAGTTCATAACTTTTACAGTATCTGTTGATTTTATATTTTTTACGCTTGTATGTGTTATTAGTGTACAGCACTTTGGCCAACGGTGTTGTTTCAAAGTGTTTTATAAATAAAGTTGTATTGTATTGTTTTACTATGGTGGTCAAATCCAACTGACAGTCTGTTTAGGTTGCAGGTTGTAAGGCAACAAGAGCACCAAGCGGGTTGAATACATCTGCACAAGCTTTCAGTTGAGTGAGGGCACCTTGAGCACCAGTAAAACAGGACAAGCACTTAATCTAAGCTAAATATTACTGTTTGAATTTGCAACTGCATTTTTTTAAATTTTGACCAGTGTCTAGAAACATTAAGGAAAAAAAACAAAAAATACTGATTGTTTAGTTTTTGTTTATTCCATTCTTAAACACACGGTTTATCTACATGTTACATGGATGTTTAGAAACTAATCAGACCTCGTTATTTAACCTCCTAAGACCCAGATTCTTGCATATGTGGATGCCAGGTTGTCCACATATTGTATGTGGATGCCAGGTCCCAGGAGGTTAAAGAAGAAGTGATTCAGTTGGGAATATCTCTGACTGAATAATTCTGTGTTAGTCTGACCCATTGACACCTGCAGAATTCTGAAGGAGTCCTGTGAATGTGGCACCAACACGTCAACAGCAGCTTCTTATAAGTTACGGTCAGTGGAGCAGATCTTACAACTTGTTTTGTGCAAGAACCTTCAAAATGAAAAGTCTGCACAATATTTCTAATGTTTAGTTATTTCTAGAACACTAAATTTAACAACAGGAAAAATGTGCAAATAAACCTGCTGTTGTCAGGCAGGTTGTTTCGTGGCCTTGAAGTTCTGACAATCAGAACCTGGGGAGATTAGTGTGCATTCAATACAATGGGTCCATAATCCAGGGTTCCTTCCCATTTTTAACATTGAAATATTACTTACTTGGTCAACTTGGGAACATTTGGGCATTAAAATGTATATAAAGTAACCATAATTACTGTTTGTAGAGTGGTGGGATTTTATCTCTGGCGTAACTAATCTAAAAACTGCACCACAAGAAATTAACAGTAGGGATCAGAAAGGGATCCTGCCATGGGTTAAAGTGTGCTTCTACACAAAATGAGGCTGGTTTTATTTATATTAAAATGGAAAAAGATTTGTATGCTTTATGTCTGGGCTACCTTGAGATTGAAGGCGACATACAGTATGGAGTCAGTAAAATAGAGTTAATACTGCACGGTTACAAAAAACAAGACACTGACAGCTAAAACCTTACACTCATAGCCTGATGTGGTAAACGAAGAAAACATTAGGATGAATAAGTGCATCTTTTCCACAATCAAAAACAGTTCATTCATTCAACCTTTATTTCCACAGGCTGGTCTCATTGAGCCTTGAGGACTCATTTACAAGAGAGACCTGATTTTAACAAAGAGCACTGATGAGGTACAAACAGTAAACATTTATATAAAAGCATATAAAATGAACAGTAAATAGAAGAAATCATATAAAAACTAAACTAAAGCAGCTATGTTGTAAAGTGCTGTAAAATATAAAAACAGGAACATGTATGTGTTGATTTTTACGTTGAACTTAGCAGCTGTTTAAAATCACCTAGAGCGGTCAAAGTCGACAACTTTTACTTTTAAAAGATGCTATAGAAAAGAAAGTTTGGAAAAATAAATATTTTTACAGGCTATTTGTTGTACTTATCCAAACATGGAAAATACTGACTACACTTCAGATATTCCATTGCTTTTAGGCATGCGTATGAGCCGTGATTATCATGTTTCTCATGTTACTCTGTCATTTAGGAGGGTTTGCTTCGGCTCGGACACCTGAATCTTTATTTTTCCCTCAGGCTCCTGAGTGTCAGGGTGGTGCTTGTGAGCAGCAACAGCTGGAGGTCATTTCCACTGATTGGCTCCAGGAGTAAATAAGTCTCCAGATGAGCACCATTCCCTGCTGAGCATCACCTACCAACCAGTACTTGTGTCTCCAGCTCTTTATGCCACGTTTCCACTTCCCCAACTCTGTTCAGCCCGACTTTCACCGCATTGTGAAAAAAATCACATCATGTTGCTGCTGATCTGTTTCATGTTGCTGCTGATCTGTTTCATGTTGCTGCTGATCTGTTTCAATGTTGATGTGTTCATTCGTGCTCATCTGCTCACACAGACTCATGCTCATGTTCGTGCCGCTGTTTGGTGTAATGTTTTTATGCATTAGTGTTGAGTGTATATTTAGTTGATGTTTTTCTTAGTTCATATCTTAGATGTTATTACTGTTTTTCTTATACATTTTATTGTTGGATGTAACTGGGACCCTGTGTACATAATCTCTCTCCACCACATGTACCGCATGAATGACAATAAAGAATCTCTGACTCTCACTTTGACTTCAGGACGGGTTCTGGAGGCGTGCCCAGAATCCAAAATCCTGCTAATGAACTTTAGTTCACTGAGTGAGAGTTCTGCGATGAGTTGAACTCAAAGCAGTCTGCTCCTCAGATAAATAATGTTAAATTAATATTTTTAAATATGAATGTTTCTGTTCAGTGCCCTGAGACGACTTCTTTTGTGACTTGGCGCTTTATAAATAAACTGAATTAAATCTGATGAACCAGATTCTACAAAAACATTTATATTTAAAATTCTATATTTTTCTTCATCATTTTTTTATGTATTTCCACTCATTGTGTCTTCTTTTATTGTTCAATTTAGATATGTGGTTTTGTTTATTATATACAGATTATTTTTTCTTGTATACAGATTATTTTTAGCTTTGATTTAAAGTTTAGCTTTGATTTAAAGTTTAGCTTTGATTTAAAGTTTAGCTTTGATTTAAAGCATTAATTTAAAGTGTAATTCTTGTTTTGTGATTTGTACATCTGTGGGTTGAATAAAGTTGAACCAAAGGCTGTGTCTCTTCTTTAAACATGTTTGAGAGAAATATTCCTGAGAGATCCAATAATTTTGTCTTTTTATGATTTTCCAGCTGAATTAACTTTAATTAACAAATTATTTAATAAAGTCAAAGTGAAAACAGGATTTCATGATAAAGCCGGCACCGTTTATTTATTTTTACTCTTCACTGATAAAAAAAAACCCATACTTTTTATACATATAATGCTTTTAAAAAAACGTTTCCACCCTTCGTCCCAGTCCTTCCACCTGCCAGGCCTCGTAATCCGGCCTTTGTAAGCGGCCTCACGTGCTTCAACGTCTCGGCAGCTCGTATGATCCTCCGCGGTGACACCGCTCGCTCAAATTTTGTTGTTGGTCACCAAACACAAAAAAAACGCCTGGACTTCAGCACAATGTAGTCATTATTGTTTTTAAAATCTTAAAAATACATCCAGCCGCTGCTCCGCGTTCCTCGAAATTGCAAATGGTGGATTGGTGAAAAGTTTACGAGATCCAGTGACTCCTCCCCCTGACCAATCAGAGTCCTGCATTCACGTTTCAGTCCAGAGTCTGCTTGACCCAGCTCACTCGGTCCCACCAGAGAAGCAGGGACGAAAAAAAAAAGGTTCAGAATCAGCCTTGAATCAGCTAAAAATACGAGCTAAAGTACTGGTGCAAAAGGGTTCTTTCCGTGGCGGGCTGAGCAGAGTTGGGGCTGAGTACTGCAAAAGTGGCATTAGTGTACAAACTGCTAAGTACTATCCCTTGTGTTTTTCCTCCATGTTTCCAGAACCTTGGTCCAAACTCCCGGACCACTTAAGCTGGTACTCACCTGTAAGCTTCCACCTCAGCTCCACCTGCACCATCCAACCACTCACTTTCTTTGTTTCATGATCACTGCTGTATCTAGGACCTGGATCCTCCTGTTGGAAACCCTGCTTTTTCCTCCGAGTCGCAACCGGCCAACCCAACCGTAAGGAACCAGGAACTAACTCCAAGATCTACCACCTAAATCATCACTCTTGAGACCAACCTGTTTCCCTCCATTTACAGACTCTCTGAGCCCTGTCTTGTGTATAGATAACCACACTGTAAATAAATCACTTTAATTATACTTGTTCTGATTCTGTTCCTCCTTCAATCCACACTTTCTGGCTCCTTGTCCTCATGACACATTTCATACCAGGACAAGCAATGTCTCTTCCAAGACATTTAATTTCTGCCACCAGGTGTAAATAGTGTACATACTTCTTGACTAAAAGAGCTACCTCTTATTTTAATAACTGACATATTGCCATTGCACTGCAAAAACAGAACTACTTGAAATAAGCCAAATATTCCTAAATGTGACCAAATTTTCTTATTTTGAGAAAAAAAATTGCTGATGCAGTAAGCAAAAGTTGCTTGGATAGAATTCTTAAAACTAGCAAATGAATCTAATTACTGTAATTAACGTTCTACAAGCCACTACTTTCATCTCACACTTTGTACCCTGCAGTTTATATGGAGGAGTGTCTTATTTATGTATTTTCAAAATTTATATTTTTATTTTGAAGGACTTTCTACTGTCTTATAGTAGCCTCCTGCAACTGACAAACATTTTCCTTTGACAGAGAGCTGGGTGCTCATGGTTCCCAGCACCCCACACCTCATGAGGGCAGGTGTTTGTGACACAGAGGGAATGCCCTCAGGTAATCAGATGTACAAGGTCTTTGCTCACGGTTTCAAAAAACCAACCATAACTCCACCCACTCTGTCATCATGTGACCAGAAGTCTAACCTGAATGACCAATGAGGTACTCTCGAGGACCACCCCCCAAAATAGACGTGAATTAATTTCCTCAGATCGTTCCCGTGTTGTTTATTGTTTTTCAGCACTTTAAGCACAGACCTGTTCATTTGTTCAACGACAATGGAAAACGCACGAAGAATTTCTTATGACGCAACGTTCATGTTAAACGTAATCGGCTGTCAAGGAGGAAACAGCTGCAGCCGTAAGCTGCATCAACATGGTCAGGCATTGGAGATGCAAAGCAGGTAAGTCTGGAAGATGTTTTAATAACATTTTTTAAATTATTTCTGAGTGACATCTTTCTGTGTCGGTAAATATGCGTTTAAATACCAGCAGTGGTTAATTTGAGCTGGATCCTGCTGGAACAAGATCCAGGAACTCTCTCATTTTGACCTGTTGTGTTCCGGCAACTCTTTGTTCAGATCCGGCAGCTCTGTCCCTACAAGTCCAAAGTCATCACGCATTTTTATTTTGATTATTTATTAAAAATACAATAAGAGGGGGAACCAAGGTGAGGCGGACCAAGATGGACGCTTAAAGTGGATGCTCCGTGTAAACTGCACTTAAAACCCAGAATAACCCAGAATTAGGAACTTAAGCTGAATAGGAAAATGCCAAAACCGACTACTGTTAAGGACTGTGATATTTTCACCCGACAGCGCGGCTCCCAAAAACCAGCTAAAACTGATATTTCGACGCCAAGTCAAGACAACGAGGGAGCTGCTAGCAATAGCATGAGCGACATTAGCATGGTGTTAGCTGAACTTCGGTCACTTCGCTCCGAGTTCAGTGGGTTTGGAACCAAACTGGACAGCATAGATAATCGTATGGGTGAAATAACTAAATCAGTCGCTGCCCTGGAGAAAAACATGACGGAGGTAAAGCTAAATGTAGCTGCTAATGTTACACGACTGGAGGAAGCTGAAACCAGAATCATGTCAGCAGAAGAAATCCTTGAAAAAAGCACAGCGGATCTCAACAAAGCTTTGAAGCGGATATCCTACCTGGAGGCAAAGGCTGACGACCTGGAGAACCGAGGCCGAAGGAAGAATCTGCGCTTGTTTGGGCTCAGGGAGAACGCCGAAGGCCAGCGGTCGCTGCTGGAGTTTGTACGGGAGATGCTGCCGCGTTGGCTGGAGACCGACAGATCGTTTACCATCGAGAGGGCTCACCGCACCTGGGCAGCTCCAAAACCAAACCAACATAGAGCTGTCCTTATCAGATTCCTGAATTTCCAAGATCGAGAGTTTGTTTTCCGCTCCACAAAACAACGTAACATCGAGCATGACGGAAACAAACTTTTTTTTGCCCAGGACCTCTTAGCTGAGACCATCCGGCAACGAGCCGAGTTCAACACCATCAGAAAAGAGTTCACTGATAAAGGAATGTTCCGCGGATTTCAGTATAATCCATGTAAGATGAGGATCCTTCACAATGGGAAGATACATCTGTTCTCATCTCCGAAGGAGGCCAAGGATTTCTATCAACAGACACGCACTGGACAGGACTAACGGTGGTGGTGAGCGCTTCACTTCCTGATCCCCAGGATCAGCTGTTCCTAACATGAGTGTTAAATCTGTGTGTTAACTGAGTTATAACATTTGTTCTTTTTGCTAATTAGTTTTTTATTTATTGAACACTAGCAGCTAAGGAAATTTCATTTTATTCCTCTCTTCCTATTCTGAAAATACAGTATGTTCTACAACGGGACTATAAATGTGTGTGTGTTGTGTGTGTGTGTGTGTGTATGTGTGTTGTGTGTGTGTGTGTGTGTGTGTGTGTGTGTGTTATCTTCCCTCTAACACATTAATGTAACATACTTTGGTTAATCTGTATGCATCTGAGAGGTAAGGTATTATAAGAGATGCTGCTGTTCAATTACTTAATTTTGTGATTAATCTGAAACGTTAACATGTCTGTATGGGTTAGTTATGTTCATGTCTTTGAATATGGTGTGTGCACGGTTGCCAGACACCACTATTGCTTCCTAAATTGGGTTCTTATAGTTCGGCTACTCCACTTTTTTTTTAGTGGATTAGCACAGGCCCCAGTTTATTAGTCTGAGTAAGGGTAGGGGGTGGGGGGGGGTGACTTTGTTATGCGTCAACTCCAGGGTTTTCTTTATTTCTTTATTTTTTTATTTTATGCTATTCAAAACTTGTTTAAAATTTGTATTAGCTCAGCATCAGCATCATGTGTGATTATATTAATGCTACATAACAAGAACACCAAATATGGAACAAGTAAATACCCAGAATGTCTCTGATATAAAAATCACAAGTTGGAATGTCAGGGGACTCAGAAAACCAGTTAAACTGAAACAGGTTATAAACAGGATCAAACAACTGAAATCAAAAATAATCTTTCTTCAAGAAACACACCTTACAGATGGTGAATTAAAGCCTGTAAAGAACAGATGGCCTGGCCAGGTGATACACGCGTCATTCAATACTTATGCAAGAGGTGTAATTATCTTGATTCATAGAACCATACCATTCCAAATAATGAAAATAATAAAAGATCCCACTGGTAGGTATGTAATTGTTCAAGGTACTATCCTCTCACTTACTTTAAACTTAGTGAGTTTGTATGGCCCAAATGAAAATAAACCTAAATTTTTTGAAGACCTATTCCTTACTTTAGCTGATCTGCAAGGATTTTATATAATAGGAGGAGATTTTAATTGCACTCTAAACCCAAGTAAAGATTGCTCAACTGGCTCAGATATCTACAAAGTACAAACTAGACAATTAATAAATCAGTATATCTTAGATATCAACTTAGTGGAAGTGTGGAGGGAACAAAATCCTAATAAAATAGAATTTTCTTGTCATTCAAGCATTCATAAATCCCGCTCACGAATAGATTACTTCCTTGTTTCAAGAGAGCTCTTATCAAAAATCAAACAATGTCAGTATGATAGCATCGTGATCAGTGATCATGCAGCAATCTCACTGAATATTCACATAGAAAAATTTACCCATAACCCCCCAAACTGGAGGTTTCAAGCAAGATGGCTACAGAATCCAGATTTTATTAAATTTATAGGGAAGAAAATAGATAATTACTTTGAGTTAAACACAGATCAAACCTGTGCCTCGGTGAGGTGGGAGGGATTCAAAGCATATATTAGAGGAGAGATTATTGGCTTTACGAGTACAAAGAATAAACAACAAAGAAAACGAATGGAAACTCTGGATGAACAGATCAAATCTTTAGAGTTAGAATTAAACATTAGTGAGGATGCAATAAAGCAAGGTGAATTGTTACGTTTGAGAACTGAGTATAATAAATTATCTTCTGATGCAGCAGCAAAAAGTTTAATGTGGCTAAAACAGTCTTATTATGACCAAGGCGAGAAAGCAGGAAAACTCTTGGCATGGAGAATTAAGAAAATGCAAAGTGAAAGAGCAATTAATAGTATTAAGACCTCTTCAGGAAATGTAACAGTAGATCCATCTGAAATTAATGATAGTTTTAAAGAATTTTACGAAAATTTGTATAAATCAGAATGCTTACAGACATCAGAAGAACGAGACATATTTTTAGACCAACTTCAGTTTCAAACATTAACAGAGGACACAAAGCAGGAATTAGACAGAAATCTAACTATTGAAGAGATATCACAGGCCATCAAAAGCATCAACAGTGGTAAGGCACCCGGACCAGATGGCTTCCCGATTGAATTTTACAAAACCTTCCAAGAAAAATTAATAATTCCGCTTTTTAACATGTATGAAGAAGCATTTCAAAACGAGTCTCTCCCGCCCACTCTGAGACAGGCAATGATTATTTTGATATTGAAACCTGGTAAACCTCCTGAAGAGTGCTCATCATTCAGACCGATAAGTCTGATGGGGGTTGATACTAAAATACTGTGTAAAGTTTTAGCAAGAAGATTAGACCCCTATATATCACTTCTGGTTCATAATGATCAAAATGGCTTTGTACCAAAATGCCAGGGGTTCCATAATATAAGAAGAGTTCTAAATATAATTCATGAGAAATTTAATGCTAGGGATACAGCTTTATTATCACTTGATGCTCGTCAGGCCTTTGACAGAATAGAGTGGTCATATTTATTTAACGTCCTCCCGAGATATGGATTTGGAAAAAACTTTTTGAAATGGGCCAAACTTTTGTATACAGATCCTAAAGCCAGTGTTTTAACAAACAATATGGTCTCTAAACCTATCACATTGGAACGTTCTACACGCCAGGGATGTCCCTTATCTCCAATGTTATTTATCCTGGCTATAGAACCCCTGGCCGTGATGATCAGAACACGAACAGACTTATTCGGTATCCAGGTAGGAGATCAAGAGCATAGGTTGGCCCTGTATGCTGATGACCTGATTGTTTTTATGACAAAGCTGAACATTGGCATACCAAATTTAATGCAACAAATGGAGCTATTTGGACGATTCTCCGGCTATAATATAAATGACTCAAAATCCTCCATGTTACTTCTGAACAAGGATGAAAGAATGAATCCAACTATACAAACCCCGTTTATTAATGCAAGGGAGGGATTTGTGTATCTTGGAGTTAAAATCACTCCAGACGTCAAAACCATTGTATCAACAAATTATGACCCTCTGATTAATGACGTGAAGGAGTCTCTAAATAAATGGATGATAATGCCCATATCAATGATTGGCCGTATAAACATGATAAAAATGAACATATTACCAAAATTTTTATATCTGTTTCAATCACTTCCTTTACCTCTTCCCAAATTATTCTTTGAAGAGTTAAATAGTATATTTAACAGATTCATTTGGAATAACAAAAAACCTAGATTAAGACTTCGCCTGCTGTACCTGCCATATGAAAGAGGGGGGTTACAACTCCCTAATTTTAAATTGTATTACTGGTCTGCACAGTTGCGTTCAGCCATGTTCTACTTTTCTTCTGGGACACCTCCAGCCTGGGTAAAAATTGAACAAACATCAGTAACAAATCTTAAATTAAATCTGTATTTATATTCTGCAAGCCCAAAAAATCTGGGAAAAATGACCAATAACCCTTTTTTAAAAAACACAATAAGTATCTGGTACAAGACCCATCAATATGTGGGAGATAATTCTCCCATCTCTCGTTTTTCACCTCTTTGGGGCAACTCTTGTTTTAAGGCAGGAAGAGCTGATGGGGGTTTTAAAATCTGGGCAGATAAAGGAGTACAGAAGGTGGCAGACCTTTATAAAGATGGTACCCTTCTCACATTTGATCAGTTATGCCAAATATACAACATTCCAAAGAAACATTTTTTTAAATACTTACAAGTTAAACATTTCATTAAGTCAAAATATAAACAGATTGTCTCTGAACCACCATTATCATACTTGGAGAATATTATACTGCAAAATTTGGAGAGGAGAGGTCATATTTCTTTATTTTATACAGCTCTACTAACACATGATAAGGAGTCTACCACCGATAAATTGGATGCATGGAAATAGGACATCCAAGATGAGATAGAGGAGGCAGACTGGGAAGCTGCATGTTTAAAAGCTCAAAAACAATCAATTAACACAAGGATGAAACTCCTTCAATACAAATGGTTGATGAGAACCTACATAACCCCAGTCAGGCTGAATCGCTGGTCCCCTGACATTCCAGACAGCTGTACTAAATGTTTAGATGAAAAGGATACTCTGCTGCATTGTGTATGGAGCTGTCCAAAGATACAGCACTACTGGGAATCAGTTATACAAACTTTGTCTAAGATTGTTAGAGTAAATATACCTGTTGATGTAAAAATGTGTGTGTTAGGTATATACCCAGAGGATTGTGTTTTTACTTCCAGACAGTTAAAATTGATTGACTTTGGACTCCTACAGGCCAGGAGGTTCATATCTTTGTACTGGAAGAAAATGGATGTACCCTCAAATCATGTGTGGGTGAAGGAGATGGCATCTTGTATTGTACTGGAATGACTTACTTATATCGTCAGAGGTAAAGGATTAGACTTTGAAGAAATATGGTCACCGTTAACTGAATTTCTGAGACATTACAAGGGAAAATAATTCAGAAAAGGATGCTTGGAGCTGAGCTTTATCTTATCTTATTTTATTATATAGATATATGCTGTTATTTTTTTTTTTGTTTGTTTGTTTATTTTTTTATTTTAATTTAGTCACATACATTAATTTATTTTTTTATAATTTTTTTTATTTATTTTTTTATTTTTTGTTATATTTGTTTACTTTGGGGATTATGTTGTTTATTGGAAAATAATGTTAATTGTACTATTATCATTTGCTTGTTTTATAGGATAAAAAATCAATAAAAAATAAATAAATAAAAAAATACAATAAGAGGAGACGTTGCCATTAACCCAGCGGACCCAGTCTGTGGAGTGGATGTTCCAGCCGCAGCACACGTGGCGCACCAGCTCGCTCACTCTCCAGATGGTCCCATTTACATACGGAGGTTCTGTGCAGTCCTTCTCTCCTCCTCTCCAAATATTGTCCCTACACAGCGGCTGCGCACTGAAAAACAACCCCTCTCCTCCTCTCAGACCCCGAAACAGAAACGATCATTTGTTCAACAGAACAAATAAATGCCTGTGGACAGTGCACGTTACGCACAGAAACACCTCCAGACTGCTCTACACAGCGCGTGCAACATCGGCAGGTGTCTGAACTCCTGCTACATTTCAGACAAAATAAATAAAAAAAGCTTACTGTAAAAAAATAAATAAATAATACAAAGAGAGAAATGTTTGATGTGTTATTCACATTATACGTCACGTTTCAAAACAACGGTGCTAATTTGTCAAAATAACAACAGCGATCAAAATGTCAAAAAGACAGTCCAATTTACTTTAATAAAAAATGGAAGGATGGGTGGATGGACTGTCCGACAACAGAGAATTGAAGCCTTCAGGCGGCTGTGGCTGAGTGCTTAGAGCAGTCGTCCTCCAATGCAAGAGTTGGGGGTTTGAATCCACCAGCAGTCACATGCCAAAGTGTCCCATGGCAAGACAATGAACCCCTCATAGCCTCTAATGTGTGTCCCATCAGTGTATGAATGTGATAAAGCTCTGAATAGTCTCATTAGAATGATTAGCTTTGTATAGATCTAGCAGAGTGCTGTATGAACGGGTAAATGAGGACACAGATTGTAGTGTAAAGAGCTTTGAGTGTCTTCATAAGATAAGAGAGGTGTTATATAAGTACAGTCCATTTACCATTTACCATTCAGGGGCTTCAAACGGTGCCATGAGACTGGAGCAGGACAACCAGGACCGAATCAGTGGAGAAGAGTTCAGCTCAGAACCGTGCAGTGGGGGGGTTTGGTACACCTGACAGAATCACAGCTGCTCTCTTCTCACACAACCTGCTGTTCCTCTCCAAAATAGTAATTTTATTGTCTACAAATGAAGGTAAATGTTTATGTTTAACAACCCATTAAAATACACCAAAATGCAGGAAATGGCATCTCTGTTATTAAAAATTTTCTCTGAGAGGACCCACAGACACCCCTCCCCCCCCCACCCCACACACACACACACACACACACCAGCCTGCCTGCTACTCCGGCATCAATCAGTTTACAAATTAAGCCCTGAATACCGGGATCTCATTTTAACGTCACATCCGAACATGAAGCAGAGAAAGGAGTCTTCCCTGCTTTCCCTTACGTCCATGAGAGCACCATTAGTCGGATCCATGACGCGACCTGTCAGTCAATCAAGTAGGCATGTCAGCAAATGACCAATCCGAAGCTAAATGCTCCTTACCTGCAGAGAACTGGAACATACCACCTTACTGAAAGCAGGTTCATAGTCCTGATATTGATAATAACCTGATGCTGATGTTCTAACAGATTACATAGTTTCTCTCACTGAGCGCCGTTTTCCAACGGAAGCAAAAACGAAAGTCATGACATAATGACGTCACGTACATGCATCCCAGAAGCATCACACAAAAACACAACAGTAGGTGGCAGTACTGAACACGTTTTGTGTAACAGCGTCAGTAACAGTAAAGTTTAACAAACATTCTCCATTTTACCACAGTTAAAATGCGGTAAACCTTGCTTTATCGTGTCAGAGTTCAGATACTATTACAACTCATTTAGTTTCAGATTGGTCATTTGCTGACACGCCTACTGGATTGATTGACAGGTCGCGTATCGTGGATCCAACTCAGGGAAAATTTTTTTTACGACAGCTGTAAAAAAAGTCTCGTACAACTTTATTCTCGTAATATTAAGACTTTATTCGACTTTATTCTTGTAATACTACGACTTTATTCTCGTAATTTTATGGCTTTTATTTATTTTTTCTTAGCATGGCAATGTAATTTTTTTTTAGCGTGGCCCTAAAGCTCCGTCGCTCCGTCGTATTAAACAGAGCGAAGGAGACAACGGGTGGGGAAAATAAAAGAACGGGGAGGGAGGGGCTGTTCCCCCTTCCTTCCTCCCTCCTGCTCATATGAGCAGTGCTGCGGAGAAATCACGTCAAATTTATTTAGAAAGTACATTTAAAAGCAGCAGTTGTTAAGAAAAGTGTTTACCAATAAAAATCAATGTTACTAATGTAAAGAATATTTACCACATTCTTTTCACTGTTCTGTTCAGCGATTATACTTAGATAGTTATAGTGTTCATTTTGAAAGTATAATGGTTGTAACCCTGAGTCAAACAGCGAAGCTTCATGATGATCTTGTAGTCTGAACTGTGTTGAAAACAACCTATATCAGTCTTATATTTCATAGGTGCAGTTTAGCCAGGTGCATTTTAAAGACTAAGAATTACAGTACTTAGTGCCTTTAAACTAAATTATCCAAAATTAAAGAAAATAGCACTTCTTACAAGCAAATATTGCTTTTAATTAAGAAGTATTTCCTTAGAATGAGTGTTATGCCCCATTCATTAGTCTGATTTTAAAACTTTTTATGCTTCATTTAGAAAATGTGACAAAACAATGAGAATTATGCACTCTTGAACAAGCTAATTTTAAGATTTTTTTTGCTTATTTTTAGGATGTTAAACCTTAATATAAGTGTTATGTCCCCTTGATTAAGCGGTTTTTAAGTTGTTTTTATGCATCTCTTGAGAAAATGTGACTTATAACAAGGAAATGATGTGACCTGATGTGTAGAAAATGTTTACCCAAATTGAGAATTATGCATTCCTGAACAAGTTGATTTCAAGAATTATTTGCTTACTTTAAGATTTTAAACCTCAATTTAAGTTTTCACGTAAACACGAAAAGCTTACTACAGGGCAAATTTCCTTAAAACTGAATTGTTTCTTTCTTGATGTAGAGGACATTTTTCTGGATGAATATTATTAATACATTATTAAGCTCTTAACCAAATTACTTGCGGTAAGAGCAAAATTGTGAAGCACAAAGTGGGGCAAAATCCTCAGTAATAAAAGTAAATGTGAACAGAGGCCTTCCTCTAGTCTTTGTGACTTTTATTGTTGCATTTGTAGTAAGTAGAAAACATGGTCAACAGTGTGTGAGTGTTGCTTTAATCTAATATTTAAAAGGTGTGTAGAGTTTAAACAGTTTTTATCATGTGGCAAGGAAAAAGATGCAACTCATTAGTGAAAGAAAAACATGGATGGATGCATGTATGGATGGATGGATGGACGCATGGGCGGATGAAGGGATGCATGGATGGATGCATGTATGGATGGATGGATGGACACATGGGTGGATGGAGGGATGCACACATGGAACCATTATATTTTCTCATAAATTGATCCAATATGTAATCTGAGTTATATTTTAGGTCTAAATTTCAAGATGATACACATTATGTTACAGAAGCTAAAGATGCTAACGTGAGTTCAGACGTGAAACATTGTCATTGTGTTTTTGTTATATATTTTCAGCCAGACAGGCCTGGTCATCTCACTACATGACATTTACCATATACAGCAACAATAAATTATTTTGCAGGTGGAGCCGTGTGCTGTAGATCTTTAGTTTTTAAAACAGAGTTTGAATAAGTGCGTCAAACATTCTAAGAAAGGAGATCTTATTATGATGTTGTGGATCTTCTTGCGAACAGCCTCGTTGGTTAATTGTCTCTACTGTGGTCAGGTGTCATGACTTCTGTCTTTAGGCCTGCTGGAAACAAGTGACATGGACCTCACCCAAGTCCATCATTGGGTTTGTAAATTAAAATCAAGATGGGAACGTTCTTCAGCTATTTCTATTATTCACAAACAACACCTGAAGAAGAATTAGCTCTATGATATAATATATGATGATAATATAATAATATATTAGTTTGAATAATATAAGTTTGAAAACAGTGCCTTCCACTTTGCCTCATGCAGTTTGTTTTGTTTCCATTCCTGAGATTAAAAATCTTGTCAACTTCACATCTGGAAGTTTTATTAACCAACACCCACCATAAAGCCCCACCTCACCAGCACAGCACTGGAACAATCAACACATTTAAGAAGCAGAGTAGCTGGAAATTACATTAACACAGAGTTTATGAACAGAAGGAGCAAAAAGGTGGCTTGTTCTAGACTCCGACTTTCTGTTGCTTCTACAAATGCTTGGCATTAAATGAGCTTCCTAATGAAGCCCTGAGGAAAACAAGCTGAAACACTTGATCCAGGAAAGAAAACATGCTCCATTCTTTTATTCAGGACTTGCTGCTGCAGCATTATGAGGACTCTCAAGTATTAACATTTGATGAATCGCCATAAGGAATTTAGAAGTCTGACCTAAGGCGAATAATCATTAAAATCAGCTTAAAAACAAGAAGCTCTTCAGGAGGGAATCTCACTTCACTTCATTGTTATTAACTAATTACCGTACCTTCCGGTCTACAAGCCGCTACTTTTTTCACAGGCTTTGAATCCAGCGGCTTATACAATGCTGCAGCTAATTTATGGATTAAAAAAAATCTTTACTTTTTTTTGACGAACTAACGAGCTTCCTGCCGCAAAAAGCATTAAGCTTTGTCATGCCCAGGCGCTCACGTAGCTGCCCAATATCCCTCACACAGAGTGAACCCCACACGTCTTCATGACAACTACCTATCTCAACTCATAGCCTAAATTTAAAAACTATTTTTAAAGATTCACAGATGTGCATATGCACAAAATGTATTTATTAAATGAATCAAACTTAAAAAGCAAATCTGTGAATTAGTGATTGTCTTTTTTTTAAGTCCAAGTTATCAGAGAAAATGACTTGTTCTGAGTCAAAACTAATCAATCAGCCTGTTTGAACAAAAAGAAAAAGACAAGCACCATTGTTTCAAACTCCTAAATCATTTACTTATCTATAACAAGTTATTTTATCTTGAAAAAAAGAGACATGTCCTCTCTTGGTTTCTTCATTAGTCAAACAAAATATTTGAACTGCATTAATATTAAATATATTAATATTAAAATGCAGATTTGGTGATAAAAAGCTGTGAAATCTTTTTATCTTTTTAACTGTTGCTGCTGTTGCTGCTGATACACTGGAATTTCCCATCCGTGGGACAATAAAGGCTGTTTCTATTCTATTCGATTCTAAAAAGACCAACCAATAGACTTACAATTTGTATCGCTGTTATAAAAAGTAGACTCACTCTGTTAAGGAGGCACACTGGTCAACTGACTAGTAACTGCAGTGAAGGTATCTCAGCACTAATGCATTATGGGTAATGCCACTACTTGACTTGATCACAGACTCAAACATGGAGCAGGTGGGGAAGTACTGGTCAGTGTGGGATGACGGAGACAAATTGCTGGAAGCTGTCAGCACTGTAGAGACCCTGCTGATTGCTTAGCAACCATAACATGTGTTGAAAACAACAGCAGTGCACACACACGCACGCACACACACACACAACATATTTATGTCTCAAACTTACGACAACAGCCCAAACAGAAACATATAAATCTAATACCAGAGAAATAGTTCAGGATCCATCTGAGGTTCCTGTGATTTATCTGACATGATGTGTGTTTCTGTGTATTCACACACACGTCTGTTGTGTACCATTGTGTGTTTGTATCAGTTGTGTACCATTGTGTGTTTGTATCAGTTGTGTACCATCGTGTGTTTGTATCAGATGTGTACCATCGTGTGTTTATATCAGTTGTGTACCATTGTGTGTTTGTATCAGTTGTGTACCATCATGTGTTTGTATCAGTTGTGT
>NC_056498.1:4778931-4784084 GCF_014905685.2 Nematolebias whitei
CATGTGTTTGTATCAGTTGTGTACCATCGTGTGTTTGTATCAGTTGTCTATCATTGTGTGTTTGTATCAGTTGTGTATCATTGTGTGTTTGTGGGTCAACAGCGTAAAGTCTGAGTAAGATCTGAGCGTTTCTTACCTTTGCATGCGAAACAATTGATGTGAAAGTGTTTGTTCTGAACCCGGAGAGCCTCTCCTTTACAGGGCTTCCCGCAGTTCTGACAGGCCACCGGCCCCATTCCTCCTCCTCCTCCCTGCTTCGCCTTCTGCTGCTCCAGAGGCCCGGGGACAGCCTGCTGCTGAAAAACTGTACGGAACAAAAAGGACATTTTTGGGTTTCATTCTACGACACATGGAAGAGGAAGTACTCTGTATGAGAATGAACACCAACAGTTAGCTTCATAGCAGCAACTGGAACACTATGGTAAATAATTTGCATGAAACTGCATAAAAGGTTGGTTGGTTCAGTGTTGTGCCTCTCTGTCCTTTACAAGCTATATATTTGGCTCTGTTTAGCTCCTCAAATATCAACCATAAGATATACTTGCACAGTTTTAGTGTGTTTTTACAACTTTTCTCCGATCCATAAATACTAAAGCCATCATTTCAGATGTTGCTGCTGATAAATATACAAAATAATATGTTGTACAATTGTTCATCACTATCTGGGAAGGTTTTATTAAACCACATAAAGCCACTCAAACTATATAAATGCAAGGAAGGAATGCTCAGAGAATTGGGGATGACTGCCAGTTACTACCAACCCAACATTTACCATACTTGCCAGTCTAGAAGTTGCTACTTTTTTCACAGGCTTTGAACCCCATGGCTTATACAATGCTGCGGCTAACATGGATTTTATTTTTTTTGACAGGCTAACAAGCTTCCTGCCACCAAAAACATTTAGCCTTGTCACACCCGGGCACTCACAGAGCTGCCCAATACACGTCTCTCTTAAGGGGTGGGTCCTCATGACTCAGTGAGACTACCTGTATAAATAAAGGTATAAAATAAAACTAAAGCTGCAAGCAGCATTGAGGACCCTTGCAACAAAGCGCCGCTCTGGCCTCACGGCGACTGCGGGAGCTCGAGCGACTCTGCCCAGTCGCCATCACAAATGCTTTGGCGCCCGTCCTGCGCCTGTTCACCGGGGTGCGCATTCGCCGAACATTTGACTTCACCCGTGACCGCGGGAGCTCCAGAAACGCCTCCCAGTCACAAACGCTCTTATGCCATTTCCGCATGCATCCACCAGGGAGCGCATATGCAGAAACTTTGCAATCACCTCCCGCCCATATCAGTATGAGTCTGGCTTCAAGCCTTACAAGTTTGGCTAAAATCTGACCTTCCAGACTTGAGTTATTGTCACTTCCTGTTTTGTCACGAATGTAAAGGACTTCCTTTAGGCTTTTCAACATGTCATATGTGGTAATCAACAGTTAGCGAATACGGTTTCACTCTTAAATCTTACACAGTGCCAAGCCTGAAGAGTCATCCAATAATAATCTTTTTTTTCTCTGAGTGGGGCGGGCTTAAGATAAGTCATGAATCAACAATATCAGCGTGTCTATGCACAAAAAATCTGGTTCAGATCGGATGATGTGTCACTGTGATATAACTGTTAGAATATTCTAGGGGGCGCAATGGAGTCAAATGTTAAAGAACAATACCATTGTGTCTATAAGTGATCACTGATCACGCACAAAAAATATGGTACATATTGGATGATATTTCACTGAGATATAACTGTTGGAATAATCTAGGGGGTGCACTGGAGTCAAAAGTTAAACAACAACAGCAATGTGTCTAGAAGTGTTCACTAATTATGCACCAAAAATCTGGTCCAGATTGTTTGACGTATTACTGAGATATAACTGTTGGAATAATGTAGGGGGCGCACTTGAGTCAAAAGTAAAACAAAAACACCAATGTGTGTATAAGTGCTCCCTAATGATGCACCAAAAATCTGGTCCAGATCGTATGATGTATCATTGAGATATAACTGTTGGAATAATATAGGGGGCGCACTAGAGTCATATGTTAAACCAGCACATCAATGTTGTGTCTAAAATTCCTCACTGATGACGCACAATAAATCTGGTGCAGATCAGATGTTGTATCACTGAGCTATAACTGTAGGATAATGTAGGTGGCGCTGTGGAGGCTATTGGCCACTTATCATGGAAACCTGTTCAAGGGGCGGATAATGATCGATCATAGTGATTTTGGTACACCTCGGTTGAAATCTGTGCAATTTAGAGCCAAGCGTATTGCAACGGCGTCACTTCTTAATTAGCCACGCCCACATCCTCAAGCAAAAACGGTTTGCTCTTTAAATCAAGTCAGACCATACTATCTGTCTTCTAACAAAGGATCATCCTGATTAGGGCAATGGGGTCAAAGAGGGATCATTCCAAGTTAAAGACAAGACTTCATGTTCTGAGGGGGCGGGGCTTTCATGATGTCAAAATATGACCACAGTGGATCGTCGGGTATCCAACAGGGATGAGTCTCGTCAAGTTTGTTGCATTTCGGTTTTTCAATGTGAAAGTTATAGTGTTTGGAAATTTATTGCGTGAAACAAACCTTTGAGGCCTGGCCACGCCCCTTTAACAAAACAAAACTGAAAGCTTTTGATAACTTTTAGTCTCCAATGTCTTAAGGGCATATCAACCAAGTTTGAAAGTTTTCAAAATTCCTAGGAGGAGTTTGTTAAAATTTGTCATTAGAAATGCCCAAAACCTACCCTTTGACCCAAAATGGCCGACTTCCTGTTGAGTTTGGACCAAGGCTTCAAGAGACTTTTTCATAGGTCCTGAGAAGATACAGACGTTCGCCGAGTTTCAGAATTATTGGTCAAAAAATGGCTTCGGGCTGAGATTTTAAAATATTCTAGGGGCGCTGCGGAGGCTATTGGCCACTTATCATGGCTTCCTGTTCAAGGGGTGGATAATGATCGCTCATACTGATTTTGGTGCTCCTCGGTTCAAAACTGTGGAATTTAGAGCCAAACGTATGGCGACGGCGTTACGTCTTACTTTGCCACGTCGCAACACCCACATGCTCCACCCCAAATTGTCAGTGTTGGAAAGCAAGTTACACCAACATGTCTTTGGTCACTGGACACACTATCATGCTGGTCAGGTAACAGGGGTCAGACAGGGATCATTCAACGTAAAACTTTACACTTCCTGTTGTCGGGGGCGTGGCTTAAGTGATGTCATGATTTGGCCATTCAGTCTTGCAGGGGACCGGATGTGGATCAATCATTGAAGGTTTGATGTCTCAGACAGTTTTCGTGTAGGAGCTATTAGCGTTTCGTTTTTCATGGCAAAATGTCCAAATTTGAGGTCTGGCCCCGCCCCTTCAGCATGCTTCGGTTTGCACCGTTTTGATAAATTTTCGTCCCCCATGCCTTTTGATCAAAATGGCCAAGTTTGAAACCGATTGAGCGAAATCCCTAGGAGGAGTTTGTTCAAATGCGGAGGCTGTAAACCGCCAAAAAGGTGTGGAAAATTGGGACGACATTCCAAAATGGCCACCTTCCTGTTTATCGTACAACATTGGTGCCAGAGGGTTTTCTGTGCATCTTGGGGAATTGGACAAGTGTACCAAATTTCATGTTTTTCCGACAAACTAAGGTTAATGTGGAGGGTATTTAGAAAATTTCCAGGTTGCGCTCTTGAGCCGTTTCTGTTGCGATTTTTGCCACGCCCTTAAAATACGTAATTTTTCACCAGTCCTGATGCGTCCACCAAATTTGGTGACTTTTGGGATATGTTAAGGCCCCCAAAACGCCAATTCATTTGGCGGAAAAAATTGCAGCTCGGGCCTGAACAGAGCGATTACAATAGGCCTTCGCAGCGCTTCGCGGGCCTAATTAAATTTGACCAATGAAATTACCGAACAGGTCACAGTTGAACCAAAGAAAGAGGGAGGGGAGGAGAAAATGGGAGGGGGTATTCCCCTGCTTGTGCAGAGCAGCCAGAGCACAAGTTTGAAGCAGAAGGAATAGAAGATAACGATCAATGACTTCATGTTAGGCTACTGTATTTTTTCGACGAC
Source organism: Nematolebias whitei (assembly GCF_014905685.2). Classification (NCBI taxonomy): domain Eukaryota; kingdom Metazoa; phylum Chordata; class Actinopteri; order Cyprinodontiformes; family Rivulidae; genus Nematolebias; species Nematolebias whitei. The sequence goes on from NC_056498.1 coordinate 4,782,994, forward strand.
GAAAGAGAGACTGAGGACGTGTGATGAAGTTTTTCTGAGGCTGTTCAATTCTGACACTGACGACGACTTTAGTGGTTTTAGTTCACAGGAGGAAGATGAACATCGTGCTCAGTGACTTTTCCTAGAAGGCTACGTTTTTTTTTTACCAGCTGTGTTACAGGCACTGTTCAGAAAAAAAAACTTGTACTGTATGTATTTGTGTATGTTACCATTATGTATTTAATTAAAAGTTTTAAAAAATCTTTCTGTGTTACAATGTGGACACCCGTGACTTATACACAAGCACGGCCTATATATGTACAAAATTGTTGTGTTTTTTGTTTTGTTTTTTGTGTGTGCGCAACTTATATTTGGGTGCACGCTATAGTTCAGAAATTACGGTAGCTTAAAATCTGTTAAAGTGACAAGTTCTTTTTTATTACGTTTGCTAAGGTCAGTTGACTATAGCTGCCATCATTAAATATGTTGATTTAAAAAACAATCAGATATAGATGTGCATGCAATGGAGAACTTCTGAAAGGTAGTTCTTCCAGCAGTCTACAAGGTATTTTGATAACAGACCTATGAATAAACACACACAAGCTATTGCATGATTGCCCACATTCATGGTATGTTCATTTCTGACAGGTTCTTTTCACAGTGGTTGGATCAGGACTTAATTAGGTTTATGAAAGGTTTAATTCTAATTCACACAAATGGGAACATGTCCATCACTTACAGAAATGTAACTAGTTTATTTTGATGTGAGCTGAGAGTCACACACTCCAACTCTACCAGATTAAAAAAATATCTTTGTTTGAACCTTTAGCATCAAAATGTGTTTGGTTTGCTCTGTTGTCCCTCATCATGGAGCGAAGAGGAAAAATGGTAAATACACTCAGTCTCTGTTTGTGCATGTTGTGAGCAGAATAACTTGAAAAATACATGAGATACAGACTTCCACTTTTGTGTGTGGATAAATCTAATAAAAAAAATATTAATATTGAAAATTGGGTTGCCAGGTCACAATCCAAATGGCTGTCTCACACACACAGACACACACACACACACACACACAGACACACACACACACACACACACACACACACATA
>NC_056498.1:4784484-4813849 GCF_014905685.2 Nematolebias whitei
TCTGGGTGGAGTTTGCATGTTCTCTCCGTGCATGCGTGGGTTTTCTCCGGGTGCTCCGGTTTCCTCCCACAGACCAAAAACATGCATGTTAGGCTGATTGGTAACTCTAAATTGCCCCTAGGTGTGAGTGAGAGAGTGAATGGTTGTTTGTCTCGTTTGTCTCTATGTGGCCCTGTGATGGACTTGCGACCCGTCCAGGGTGTACCCCGCCCCTCGCACAGTGATTGCTGGACATGGGCACCAGTGACCCCTGTGACCCAAAATGGAATAAACGGGTAAAGATAATGGATGGATGGATATATATATATATATATATATATATATATATATATATATATATCGGAATACTATTCAGGATCACCACTGTGAGCATGTTTCACACATAGTGCCTCAATCAAGTTGGTCTGGTAACAAAAGTTTGATGCTTGATTAAGTCAATAACTTTTTCAGTGTCACCAGTGACATTTGTCCAAGGAAATGTGTCTCTTTTGCTACAGTCAGAAAGCACGAAGTGTGCCATAAAAATGTGCTCAGGTGAAGCCAAATGAAAACTACATGAGAGCTTCACACCTCCATTCAAACGGTATCACTGGGACATGCCGTCTTCCTGTTTCATCATAATCCTGGCTTACAGCTCATCGTCTTTTCAGTTTGACAGAAGTATCAGCTGAATAAAGGGCTCTTTGTGTTCTCAAACATTTGTGTTGTCAGACCAGCTCCATCGGGCCTCCATGGTTTCCAGCCATTGACTGAGGAAAGAAGAGTTCACCAAAGTGAATTAAAGAAAAGAAGAGGAAACAAAGTCATAGAGGGAAGAGTGGAAGAAGCAGCTTTTAGGAACGAACCAAGAGTTTGGATCTGATAGTGTCATCTGTCATGGTTTACTCAGGTCTTTACTGTTCATGAGGTGTTTTAGTGGCACAAACGGTTGTATTTGAACAAAGATAAAAGTACAACTTTCCTGCTTATGTCAGCATTCTAATGTGGTAAACTGATTAACTTATTATTGCCAGGAACTAACAAGTAAAGGCTTTGTCTGAGTAGCAGCTGTTTTTATGTGTTCCAGTGCATGGATGTGTTCAACTGTCTGTAAGCAAAATAACTCATGAACTCAACAGATTCTGTTAAAATTTTCAAAAGTAACCACTGGATGCACATGTATAGCTGTTTTTTTTATTGACCAGACTCAAGGTAAATAAACAAAAATAACTGTGACAGTAGTTGAGTCATCTCCAACACACACTTTTTGCACACCAGAAGAACATAATACTCCATTCCAGACACTTGGAAAACAGCCTTTGTGCTTCCTTTGCTGAATGGAGGTGACCCCACCTCACTGAACAAATATCGGCCAATCTCTAAACTCTGCATTTTAGCCAAGGTTCTAGAAAAACTGATAAACTCTCAAATCAAAAAATTATCTGGACTCATTTAATATCTTACCTCCCCATCTATCTGGTTTCAGGAAACAACACAGCACAATCACTGCTTCACTGAAGGTTCTTAATGACGTTGTTGAAGCACTGGATGCTAAGGATTATTGTGCTGCACTTTTCTTAGACATGTCTAAAGATTTTGACACTGTGGATCAGAACATCTTGTGTCATAAGCTCTCAGAAATCGGTTTCACAGAACACACCGTTGGTTGGTTCTCTAACTATCTCTCAGATCGGAGGCAATGTGTTCAACATAATGGTACTTCCTCCAGTTATTTAACAGTCAACAATGGTGCACCACAAGGCTCGGTCTTAGGACCCACCCTCTTTACAATCTACATAGGTAATGTAGGTCAGAGCATCCCTGATGCATCCTTACATTTCTACACTGATGACAGAGTTATTTATTGTTGAGCTAAATCAGTCGCTAAGGCTTTCCAGCTTTTGCAATCTGCTTTAGACATCATCCAGACAGATACCTCAGCTTGTCCTAAACGCCGACAAAACCAAAGGGATGCTTTTTTTAAACAGGAAGTCGGTCCCAGCAGTTCTTCCTCTGATTTTATCCTCAAATGGTGTCCCTTTTGAGTTTGTTGATTCCTATAAATATTTGGGTATCTTGGTCGACTTGCATCTCTTTTTTAAGCTCCATGTGGAAAAATTGGTAAAGAAACTGAAAGTAAAATTGGGTTTCTTTTTCAGAAACAGATCCTGTCTAACCCTGAATGCTAGGAATCGCCTTGTATCTGTGACTTTCCTTCTCTCCATTGACTATGGTGACATTATTTACATGAACGCTCCTACAAGAACCCTGCAGATGTTGGATGCCGTCTATGATGGTGCACTAAGTTTCATAACTGGCTGTAATTATCGTACCCACCACTGCACCCTGTATTCACTGGTTAACTGGACACCATTAACTTAATGCAGACTCTCTCACTGGTACATTTTCATCTTTAAATCACTTCTTGGTTTGCTGCCTTCATACATCTCCTCCTACATGTCTCTGCGTGAGTGCAGCTACAGCGTGCGCTCTCAGGACATTATTACCTGCAGTGTTCCCTCAGTGCGGACTGAACTAGGCAAAAGGGCCTACTCCTACTCCGCTCCTGTTTCCTGGAATATCTTACAAAAAGATCTGAAGCTCTCAACCTTGACCCCTCTAGGGTCGTTTTCACACCAGATAGTCCGGTAGACTTGGTTCGGTTGGGGACTAATATTCATGACCTTTTGTTTACATTTGAGCTGGTGCGTTTGCATTCACACTGCACTGTGCAGTCAAGTCAACCTGTTGAACCAACCTATTCCCCCGCTTGCCTGTGGGGTCGCTGCACCAAGAACTACTGAAAGAAACGACACAAAAACCTCTGAAGACACGTCTTCTTCTTCTTCTGGAAATAAAAATAAAAACGAAGTGGCATCAAGTTTTAGCAGTTTTAGGAGTTATATTTTGGCATTTTTCAAAAATTGACTTAGCATGAGCAGAAGATGCGACAGAAGACCATGGAGAATATTGTTTTTCCACACAAGGCAGCTGATGGCTCCATATAAGGTCAGAGAAATGCGTGTTTGTTCACCCTGCGGAGGGGTGTTCGGTCTGTTTACATTCACACTGCACTCGAACTGTGCTGGAGTTCGCTTCTACCGGACCGAGACATAGGTTTTAGCCCGGGCCAGAGTTCGTCTTTTTGTTCCGTGACAGAGTTCGATGGCGTGTTCACACCTCCCTAAACGAACCGGACTTTCTAGGAAAACGACCTAGAGTTAGATTAAAGCGGACTAAACAGGGCTGGTGTGAATGCACCCTAAGTGGCTTTAAGAATCTGTTGGACTCCTGGCAGGGACCAATGCAGACATGTTCCTGTTTTTAGTTTTCTACACCTTATGATCTAGCTGTTTTTTTGCTACTTTTCCTTTTAATTATCCTTTTAATTGCCATTTTATTTTCATTTGTTAAAAAAAAAACTTGTACGCATCTTTTATGATTGTCTATTATTGTCATTGGTGTCCACTGTCCAAATTCTTTAATTTGCTTTTAAAGCTCTAAATGGACTTGTCCCGCCCTATCCGTTCTAGTTTCTACATCCATATACGCCCTCTCGATCCCTCAGGTCATGTGATCAGCTTCTCCTGAGTGTGCTAAAGACAAAGCGTAAGCTCAGAGGAGACCATGCTTTTGCTGTGGCAGCTCCTAAACTGTGGAATGACCTTCCCTTGAACATCAGACAGGCCTCTTCCCTGTCTGTTTTTAAATCCCTTCTTAAAACCCATGCTTGGCCTTTGACATCATCTGAAATGTTGACTTTTAATTATTTTAATCATTCTTTATTGTCTGATTGTTTTATTATGTGTACTGTACAGCACTTTGGTCCTTTGGGTGTTTAAAGTGTTCTTTAAATAAAGCTGCTATGGTATGGTATGTGTACTGTATACTTCAATTAACATACATGGCTGATGAACAATAAGTGCTATTTGTTGTCATCATTAGTTCTCTGCATTTAACCCATTGCACCTGGGATACACCCAGGTGGAGCATTGGGCAGCTACAGTATGTAAGCACCCAGAGAGCAATTAGGGATTAGGTGTCTTGCTCAGAGACACCACGACATGTGGGAATAGCCGGGAGTTGAACCGTGACTTTATGGTCCCAGGTCGGCTGCCCTATCTCTACCCCATCTTGGCCCCCCGAGAAATAACATATGCCACATACAGAATGTAACCCACAACAAAGGAAATCAAAGCAGCTAATGGTGTAAACCATAGACATAAATACGTATGTAGACACCTCATTGAGCGCTGAATCATACGTCGACGTAGCCACGATGTGAAATGTGTCAAAAGTGAAGCGATAGATAGAAGATGCCTCATTGATTCAGAGTAGCAACACGGAAAAAGCTGTGCAAGACCATTCTTTTCCAAAGTTTAAAACTTAACATCTAACAATAAAATGTAAAAGAAAAACAATGATAAGATCTAAGATATGAACTAAGAAAAACATCAACTAAATATGCACTAAGCACTAATACATAAAAACATTACGTCGAACATCAGCACAAACATGAGTGTGTGAGCAGATGAGCACGCATGAATACATCAACATGAAACAGATCAGCAGCAACATGAAACAGATCAGCAGCAACATGGTGTGATTTTTCACAGTGATTATTCTGGTTAGAGATTCATGAGTCTAACAGCCTCAGGGTAGAAGCTGTTCCTCAGTCTAGTGATTCTACACTTAATGCTCCTCAACCTCCTTCCTGAGGGGAGCGGGACAAAAAGTGTGTGTGCTGGGTGAGTGGGGTCCTTCTGTAGGGATCTGCACCTGCCCTGCTCTGTGCAGATAGTTAATGACACTCAGGTGCTACGTATTGGGTTTAATTAGAGGCTCCCTTTTATATACTGTGCTCTCCTGCATCTCAGGCAGGGGAGCATTAGGTGCTTAAGGTGCATCTTCGCGGTCGTCTCCTAGTGCCTTGATATTTCATGTATTTCCTACGAATGTAAGTAGTATCGCTGCCCCGACAGCATTATTTGTTATTGTTGCCTTTTTGTGATTAAAATGCCTTTTTTGTGACCTTGTTGGAGTCCTGCTTGCATTTGGGTCTCAACCACCCCTCGATCGTGACAGAATGCTCCCCTCATCAAAGAGACCCAGCAAGCAGCTCCACCTTTTTGAGTGTTTTTCAAATAACACAGAAAGAACTGTGCATCGAGAGAAAAGAGAGTGGGACAGGAGATCGCCTCGCTCTTAGCTGGTACACTCCATGACGGTTTCCACGCCCTCAAGGTTTCCTGCTCCTGAGATGGCGAACCTGGCCCCTGATTTACCACCATTGGAGGATCAGCTGACACTTCCACACTTTCGTGGTATAGTAATCCTTCTCCGTGCTACTCCTACAGACAGGGTCAGTACCAGGAGGTCCCTCTTTGATGAAATACTGAGAACCTGGACATGCTGTCCTCAGTTCTTCCGATCGCCCACTGACTGGGAGATCCTTGCCTATGCCCAGAGGAAGAAGGCTGAGTTTGACCCTCCGGAGGTTCACGTGCACTCATACAAGGTTGAACCCATTGAACTTCCTGCTCTGCCACCAGTGGACTTCACTGCTGCAGCCCCTGTGGTCGCTTCCAGGCCTCCCGCAGTCTCCGTAGTTTTTAAAGCTCCTGCAGTCCCTGATGAGTCCACGCCCTGGGAAGGTCCCACGTCTTCAGTTGTTCCTCTGTCGGCAGCTACTCCTACACCTCCGGTGACTCCTGTGCCAGCCACTACTGCTGCCACTCCTGAGGTCACCGCGTCAGCAGCTTCTCCTCCCCCTCAGGTTCCTGCTTCCACCGCTGCTGCCGCTTCTGAGGTCACCACGTCAGCCGCTGCTGCTCCTCCTCCTCTGCTGGTTCCTGCCTCTGCCGCTGCTGTCGCCTCTGAGGTCACCACGTCAGCCACTGCCCCTCCTCTTTTGATTCCTGCTTCTGCCGCTGCTGCCGCTTCTGAGGTCACTGCGTCAGCCGCTGTTGCTCCTCTTCTGGTTCATGCATCCGCCGCTGCTGCCGCTTCTGAGGTCACTGCATCAGCCGCTGCTGCTCCTCTTCTGGTTCCTGTTGCTGCCACCCCTGTGGTCACCACGTCAGCCGCTGCTGCTCCTCTTCTGGTTCATGCATCCGCCACTGCTGCCGCTTCTGAGGTCACTGCGTCAGCCACTGCTGCTCCTCTTCTGGTTCCTGTTGCTGCCGCCCCTGTGGTCACCACGTCAGCCGCTGCCGCTCCTCCTGTGGCTCCTTAGTCAGCTGCCGCTCCTCTGGTGGTCATCGCGTCTGCCACTCCTGTGATTTCTACACTGACGGCTGCAGTCTTAACATCATTTGCAGTTCCTTTGGCCTACACGTCTGCTACAGAACTCTGCCCTGGTGATGGATGGTTTCCAGGCCTCCCACCTGAAATAGACTTGTGGTCTGGATGGTCTTGGGAACGCCCACCTGAACTCCTTTTGTGCATGTATTCAGGGCTGCTCCTAGGTTGTTTGTTTTGATGCCCTCCAACCTTTAGTTTGTTTTTTTCCCCCGCCACCCACCCAAGTTGGGTTGGGGTATTTTAGAACGTCAGGAGCTGTTCATTAAAGAGGGGGATACTGTAGGGATCTGCACCAGCCCTGCTCTGTGCAGATAGTTAATGACTCCCAGGTGCTACGTATTGGGTTTAATTAGAGACTCCCCTTTATATACTGTGCTCTCCTGCATCTCAGGAAGGGGAGCATTAGGTGCCTAAGCTGCATCTTCACGGTCGTCTCCTAGTGTCTTGGTATTTCATGTATTTCCAACGAATGTACAGTAAGTAGTATCGCTGCCCCGACAGTATTATTTGTTATTGTTGCCTTTTTGTGATTAAGACACCTTTTTTGTGACCTTGTTGGAGTCCTGCTTGCATTTGGGTCTCAACCACCCCTCGATCGTGACACCTTCATGATGCAGGTGGCCCTCTTCCTGCATCTGGAGGTGTAATGTCTGTGATGGTGGGGAGACTGATTCCGACAGACTTCTGTGCAGCCTTCACCACTCTCTGCAAAGCTTTTCTTTCTGCAGCTGTGCAGCCTCCATGCCACACGTTGATGCTGGAGCACAAGATGCTCTCCACTGCACACCTGTAGAAGGAGGTGAGGACTGAGCTTCCCAGACCAGCTCGTCTCAGCCGCCTGAGGAAGTAAGAGTCTCTGATGAGCTTTTGTGATCAGGCTAGTGGTGCTGTTGCTCCAGCTGAGGTTGTCATTCATATGCACACCCAAGTACTTTTAGGTGGAGACCACTTCCACAAATGTGGAATTCACTGAAAAAGCTAAAATTAGCATAAGAACAGCTAAATAGAAGCTGAAATTGCAGAAATAGTTGAACTTTGCAGTAATCAGCTGAAAGGAGCATGACATCTGAAATTAGCAGAAAGAAGTTAGAAGAAGCAAAAAAAGTTGTAGTAAGAAGAAAGAATCTTAAAGGAGTACAAAACAGCTGAAAGAACTGCTGAAATTAGCTTAAAATAGCTGAAAAAATGTTTAAGTTTTACAGAAGGAAGCTGAAAGAAGTTGAACCAAAACAAAATGTGAAAGGAGCAGTAAAAGGTTGTGAACAGATCTAAAAATTAGAAGGATGTAAAATGAGCTCAATTCATTTTCTGAAAAAAAAAAAAAAAGGCAGAAAAGGCTAAATATTTGAAAAAGCTAAAGTTGCACTAAAAGTCATAGCAGGATTGTCCTGAAAGAGCTGAACGTTTTGATTTATGATTTGTTGAAACAGCTTGAAAACTGCAGGTCGAGAATCACACCAAAAAATATAGGGAAGAAAAGAGGATCACAAAAGTGTGAATGCTCCATAAACATTCACACATAAAAGACCATGAAGTGGTCCCCTGTGGTTTGAAAGCTCCTGTATCAATTCCACATGAAGACACCTTGAAGTTTTCAAGTTTTACCCACGAATCTACAGTTAAACATTACAGGGTCAAGTAAAACTCTTTTTATCTCCGTCTCTTTCTCTGCTCCCTCCCAGTACAAACAGAGCAGTAGTCCTTCCATTGTGTCTTTACAAGCAGACAGGGGAGTAAAACCAGACATTTGACAGATTCACAGCAGCACCTTCATCTGGAAGCTTTACGAGAACCCACAGCAGGGATCAACAAATTCCCATCACCAAAACTCCTACTTCCTTAGGCTTTTTGGATTTTGTTTTAATGTTTGAGCTCAATGTTTTGGTATTTTAAAAATGTAATGTCTAATTTAATCTTAAAGAAAAACATGAACCTCTGCAATACATTTCATGAAGTCAGCAGCAATCAAAATCTAGAAAACAGTTCATGTTGTTTTCTGAAGTCTGCTGAGCTGGTTTCTTTCAGCCCATACGTCTTGGCAACAATCTGACCACTGCTAGTTGAATCGAGAATAAAAGAAGGAGTTCATGCAGTTTGACCTGCATTGTTTCTCATTTCAGAGGAGGTGAGGCAGTGCTGAAGCTTTCAGTGTTTGGGAGCACCAAACCAATAAAGACAAGTGATTCAGATGGAAAAGTTTTGAGTAGTTGTTAAACAAAAAATGTCTGAGACCAACTGCAGGTTTCTGGAACAGAAACAGACCAAGAGTTTGGAGGGAGAACAGAGACTGGCTGTTATAAAAGCATAATGATGGGATTCTGCATCTTAATTTGACTTAACGGTGTAGGGATACAGTTTTTTCCACAGCTTCCTTGTTCCTGGGTGGATTTTCAACAGATGTAGAATTTACCAAGATGTTCCAGACCAGAACCAGGATGAAGGAAGAGTCTGACAATAACTGACCACCTATGTTCCGATGTGGCTGGGATGTATTTTAAAGGTAAAATAATCCATCCATCCATCTTTCCAATATCTTCCGCTTTGTCCAAAATCAGGTCTCGGGGGCAGCAGCTTGAGCAGGGAGGGCCAGACATCCCTTTCCACAGCCACCTCCTCCGGCTCTTCTGGGAGGACTCCAAGGTGTTCCCAGGCCAACCAAGTGATGTAGTCTCTCCAGAGTGTCTTAGGTCTTCCCCAGGGTCATTTTCCAGTCAGACATGCTTGAAACACCTCCCTAGGGAGGCGTCCAGGGAGCATCCTTGCCAGATGCCCGAACCACCTCAACTGGCTCCTCTCGATGCGGAGGAGCAGCAGTTCTACTTCGAGTTTCTCCTGATAACTGAACTTCTCACCCTGTCTCTAAGGGAGAGTCCAGCTACCCTGCAGAGGAAATTCATTTCAACTGCCTGTATGTACTTTGTATGATCTCATTATTTCGGTCACTACCCAGAGTTTTTGACTATAGGTGAAGGTAGGATGTAACGTAGACTGACTGGTAAACCGAGAGCTTTGCCTTACAGCTCAGCTCCCTGTTCAGCACAACGAACCAGTACAGAGTCCAAATACTAGAAACGCTGCACCAATCCATCTGTCAATATCACACACCATTCTTTCCTCACTCCTGAACAAAACTCCAAGATACTCGAACTCCTCCACTTGAGGCAGAACCTCACCCTTGACCCAAAAAGAGTAATTACCCAAGTATTTTTTCATAAAAAAATTAGTTTCTTGTTTTGAGGAAAATCTGTCATAAGACAATGATTTTATTTGACCAACTGTCACCAACAAGTCTTAGTTTTTCATGCTGTTTTTCCTCAGACTTTACAAAATGTCTTATTTATATCTCTAAATGTACTTGATCACCCGTAAACATTTAATTTAAGGGATTTAAGCAATATGAATGACCCAAATATTTACAATTTATGTCAGAAAAGTGTAATGTTCTGTCAATTTTCTATCAAAATGTTAAGTTTTAAACATGTTAAAAGTTTTATTTGGTCTTACTTCATCATATTTATGTGATCTCCTCCACATCTACACACCCAAAAGAATACCCCAGTCAGCCAGCAGCCAAATATAACTAAACTAGAAAGTTCCTTGAGAAACTTTGATGGGGACTGCCATGTTTGTCCATTTTAAAATTTGATTTGACTACCACCACACCAAATTTCAGCTCAATATGGCAAAAAAAGTTTTAAAAAAATCAATGAATTAGTCATTTTTCTTTTTAAGCTATGGTAGCCATCATGGATTATTGATTTGGATTCAGTATAAGATGGGGAATGTCCTCAGCTATAACCACACAAAATTTCAGCTCCATATATGTAAAAATAGCTGAGTTAAATTCAATTCAATTCAATTCAAAAATACTTTATTAATCCCAAAGGGAAATTATTTGTTGTTGTAAGTCGTTATCCTCGTTTCATTAAGAGATGTTAGATGGCTGTAGACAGGAAGGATCTCTTTTAAAGGTCCATCCCACAGTGGATCCTAAGAAACCAGCTGCAGATGCCGTCCAATCCGTCCACCCAGACTCGGCTGGCCTCTCAGTTCTCCCGGGCTGTAGGACCGCCTGAATGCTGGGCAGAACTCCTCCCAGAGCGATGACCACTCCTCCCAGCAGTCTGCTGAGCTACTCGTCACTGCGAACAGTCAACTGTAGGTGCTGAGAGACGATCCTGTCCTTCCACTGTCATGAGCCGTGTTTCCTGCTAGTTCCAGGATCTCAGTGGTCAGGCACTCCAACACAGCTGGCAGGTAGATGAGAATGCGTCCACAGAACATCCTTTTCAACTCATTTGAGATTTGGGGCTGTAGTTGAGATATTAGTTGAGCTTTTGAGATGTTAATCAGCTGCTGTTGGTTGTAGAAAACTGCCTTGTTGCCATGGTTACGCATCATAACAAATGTCCAAAACTAAAAAAGTTTTAGTAAAAATCCTTCCAGCTGCACAGCATCTGATACCAGAGGAAACAATAATCCAAAAAATGAGATTTACATCTAGAATAAGAGGAATTAAAGTTTCCAAAAGCAAAATCTCAGAATGAAAGTAACAGAGCTGCTCCAACATGCAGCCACCTTGAGCGGCGCAATTCTAGAACTAAAAGTCATTTAAAAGTAACTTTAGGAGATGAAATGGTCGCACTGTGCCAGTAAAACTGGTGGAAAGATGACAAAATGACTACATATTGATATATAATACTGTATGTATATGTAACTTAAAAGATGTGGTGTTAAGAAGTTTGTTTGATAACATCCTGAGTTTTGTTCACAACATGAATCTAGGTCATGTGGCAGGTCATTCTGTCAGTGTTTTTCAATGAGGAAAATTGGCATCTTTTTTTACAAATTACATCACCATGGTAACTCATAATGCCAATAAAAGTATTCGCACATGTCACGGTGCTGAGCCTGTCACTTTCAAATAAAATTTGTGGGAGTAGACGTTGCGATTGGGCCACATTAAAGCTGACAGAAAAGCAAGACCCTTTTCAGGTGGCCTTCTTTCTAGGCAGTCCCCAACTATAGTGATGAGCAGACTTTTTCAGTTGTTTTTCTGTTTCAAACAAAACAAAATCGACACAGCTTAATGATGACAATGTGATTTTCATTATGTGTTTTTACTTTTGTGTGTACAGTTGTGGCCAAAAAGTTTTAAGAGTGGCACAAATTTAGGTTTTCATAAAGTTTGCAGCCTCAGTTTTTTTAAGAACCTTTTGTCAGATGTTTATACAGTATGGTATAATGAAGTACAACTTTAAACATTTCATACATTTTATTTACATTTTTATTGAAAAATACATCAAGTTTAGGTTATGATTTCATATTTACAGTGCTGATCCTTCTTCTTTAAGACTTCTGCTATTTGCTTCGACATGCTGGTGTAGTGATACACGTGAGGTACGTGTCACTTGTTGTATGACAAATATATGAATTATATATGCATACAATATTCACGAGTTCTTCATTTTTCTGACTGTAAATGCCGTGCATTGAATTTAACAGAAATGTGAACGGGAGACGTTATTTATCTTTGACCCATCAAATGAATGGAATCATTTATTTTCAAAATCAAAGTTTAACATCAAACATTTACATTAATTTGGCAAAATATGAAAATAATAACAGACAGTTTCACAGAAAATGAACTTCAAATCACTCGGCGGTGATTTGAGGACTTTGCTTCAGACATTTCTAAAAATATCTGTACTGATTTATGAGAGAGAAGAGTTTAAGATTAAATTGAGATTTATCTTACAGAGGAAATGTGTGAGGGAATTTAATCTGTTTGACCAGAAGTTGCACGCTCCGTCAGATCTCCAGCCTGTCCACGGTACACTTTAGTCGAAGAAGAGGCCGTTACCTGGTTGATGATAGATCAGCTCAGTAAGAATCCTTTTCAACTGATATCAGCGTCTCCGTTGAAAACAGCTAAAATCCTCGAAGAGTCGTGCGTGGTTAGTTCAAAACAGAATTATAATCCCAAAACCTCTGGATTCTTCACGGTTCTGAAACTTTCAGAACCGGCTGCGCTCTCAATCCAACATCTCTCAGAACTCTCAATCTGTTGTCAGCTCTCATTCTTACTTGAACTGGGCAGTTGTCACATTTTAAAATGAGTTTACTTCCTGTTCAGTTTAGAGCTTTCTGATTCGTGGAAGGACCAGAAAGAGGTGTGTTTTTGACGTAAGGTGTTTATCAACAGTCGAGGTCAGAGAATGAAACTTGTTTAACATACAGAAAAGATTATTGCAGAAGCAGCAGACTTTCTGGAGTCTACTCTTGGTAATCTTCTGAAAAAGTTTAAACATGACATTTCTTCTTCAGTAAACATTTTAGTTGACCGAAGACCAACCTTTCACATACTTACGACAGCTTGCTCATTTCAGACAGAAAATCAAGAAAGGCATATTCAGGTGATTTCTTCTCTGAATGAGGAACAAAAATCATTACTTACTGTTTATGTAAAATAAAAATTAGTAGTTCTTTTCAACCTGTAAAGCATTGAGTGAACTAACACAATTTGATTATCAAAACATTTGTAAGACAGTAATGATTATAAAGAATTGTCTTTTCTGCTTGATTAATTCAAGAAAGAAAGTTCATCAGATGGCCCAGACTTATTCAGATCAATGAAAATAACAGTCTCTGTCCATCTGGTAGATTTGAGGTCTTCTGGTTCACTACACTGGGTAACAAATTCTGGGCAAAATCTTGAGGGATGGAAAGCCATTCTTGCCTAATCAGTGCTTGGAGTTGATCAGAGTTTCTAAGTTTTTGCTTGTCCACCCTCTTTTTGAGGACTGACCACAGAGTCTCAATAGCATTGCGATCTGGGGAGTTTCCTGGCTATGTACACAAAATGTCAATGTTTTGTTCAGCAATCCACTTGGTTATCACTTTTGCCTTGTGACATGGTGCTCCACCATGATGGGAAAAACATTGTTCATCTTCAAATGGTTCCAGGGTTGCTGGGAGAAGTTGCTCTTGGAGAATGTTTTTGTGTTCTTGGGCAAAATTTCTAGTGAGCCCACTCCCCTGGATGAGAAGCAACGCCGCACATGAATGGTCTCAGGATGCTTCAGATGGCATGACACAGGACTTGTGGTAGCACTCACCTTTTCTTCTCTGGACAATCGTTTCTCCAGATGTCTCAAACATTCTGAAGGGGGCTTCATCAGAGGAAATAACTTTTCCCCAGTCCTCTGCAGTCCAATTCCTATACTTCATGCAGAGTGTCAGTCTGTCCTTGATGTTTTTCTTGAAGAGAAGTGGCTTCTTTGCTGCCCTTTGTGACACCAAGCCATCCTCCAAAAGCCATCATCTCACTGTGCTTCAGATGCACTTGCACGTCTCTCTACCATTCCTGAGCAAGCTCTGAACTGGTAGTGACCTGATCTCAAAGCTGAATCCTCTTTAGGAGGCAGTCCTGACGCTTAATTTTCTTGGACACCCTGAAGCCTTCTTCATTGCAATTGAACCACTCTCCTTGAAGCTCTTGATGACTTGATAAATGGATGAATGGAGTGTTACCTTACAAGCACCATTGTCCCTGAAATTTATCTTAACACTCTTCACAATCTAGAGTTGATACAAATTTCCCCCATTAAAACTAAGGCAGAAAACTTTATGAAATCTAAAATTCAATTAAAATTCACAAATCCTGGCCAGGTTCTTTTCTGGGTGGAATTTGCATGTTCTCTCCATGCATGCGTGGGTCCAGTTTCCTCCCACAGAACAAAAACATGCATGTTAGGCTGACTGGTAACTCTAAATTGTCTCTAGGTGAGAGTGAGAGAGTGGATGGTTGTTTGTCTCGTTTGTCTCTATGTGTCTCTGTTATGGACTGGAGACCTGTCCAGGGTGTACCCCACCTCTCGCACATTAATGGCTGGATTTGTGCACCAGTGACCCCCGCAACCCAGAAAGGAAAAAGCAGGTAAAGATAATGGATGGATGGATATATTTATTAATAAAGAAGTTAAAGAACACCACCCATACAGCTACCCATACCTCCATCTTCATCCTCTTCTCTGTGGTTGTATTATGACCAGACCAGAGAGGGTATATAGTATAACCCCTCCTGCAAGTTCTGAGTCTGCTCCAGGGTCGCTTCCCAGTGGAACGTGCCTGGAAAATTATCCAGAGGGAGGTGTCCAGGAGGCCTCTCAACTCCTCAAATTATTTATATGATTTAACCTGGCCACCCAATGAAGGAAGCTCATTTCAGCAGCTTGTATGTGGGATCTCATTTTCTCTGTCTTGATCCATCCCTAGGAACATGACCCTGAGAACATTGTATTTCAGCTTAGCTCACAAAGACAGCAATGCCATTTTTACTGAAGACAAAGACCTGATTCATTTCTCTGTCATTCAGGACCAAGACTCCCAGAAATAGTAAATCCAGCACATTGAGCCAGAGGGAATAATCCATCTTTACCAGGTGAGAAATATGATCTTTGACCTAAAAATGTTTAACATAAGGTAACACCCCTTTATGAAGCAAAGAATGGGATTTGGGAATTGGGAAGACAAGACAATAAAAACCTCCCTCTGTTCTTCTACACAATGTAACTCTTACCCACTTGAATATCTTGCACCAAAAACATTAAGGTTTACTTGCATTCCCTGTTCAGTTCCAGTACAGAAAAATACTCATCTCCAAAACTACAAACATTCAGTACTCAAATAATCAGTATGCTGCTTGTTTTATTTAGTTTAGTAATATTGGCAAAAATGTGCATATATATAAAAGAAAAAACATTGTGACAGAGTACTGCAACATGGAGGCTCTCCATCCTTCCTGCCACAGTGTCTCAGTTTTGCAGGCCAGTTGTCCGTGTCATCAATCAACCATTCCCAATGCCATTGTCCCAAAGGTTGCAGCCAGGCAGTCAGCCATCTGAGCTATCGAACACGACTTGTCTGCAGCGCATTCAGTCACATCACTGGGAGCCTCCAGACACAGTCACTGACCAATGACAGAGCTTGTCAGGCTTAGCACCTGCAAATGTTTGCAATCGGTATGCACCTTGAAACCCAACTGTACTACGTCTAATGATAGAGAGAGAAACCCGTACATCTACACAGCAAGCCACTTCACTGTTTAACATACACGCAGCTACAGTATATCTTAAATTCTTTTCCAGGAGGCCAGGCTATATAGTTCCTAAAAATAGAGCATTCCCTGAACTTGTGGGGATCCCATAGTGCACGGCAGCATTCCTGGAGTGAACCATCTGCAGAGGCAGCAAGGGTGAGATCAACACACTCACATTACCACAGCAAGATCACTCTGTGCTGCCTAACATGTTGACCTTGGGGACTTTTACTTTAAGTGTGGACAGTGAACAAGTTCCACTGAACATACACGAGTTAAAAAAGTGCAACATTTTGCAAGACTGGGATTAAGAGAGAAGTCTTTTTAATTAAAAATCAAAAGATTTCCAAACGGGTTTGTAAAAGTTAGCTAGTAGACAAATTATGTGTCTTGAATATACTCTGAGGCACTAATTATAAAAAGGATCATGTTTGAGAAATTTACTTATGGTGGTAAAACCCAAAAACTATATCAAGACCTACAAACATGGTATGGGAACAGTTTTCCCTGTCGGCTGGTGCTAGTTCAAGTTTGAATTCATTTTTCTAATAAACACACAATCATGGTGCAGAGGATTGTGGGTAGAGAGCACTAAGAGTAAGTGGGACTTAAAGACAGACATCCGTAGTGTGCAGACTCCAAAATTACAAGATGGCAGCTTCATAAATCATGTCCAGCTTACTTCAGTCCCTGACAACAGGAAAACATGAGGACACGTGTAGACTCTAGGTCATCCAGGCCACTGAACACCATAATTAAAACAAACACCTGGACATGGGGCAGCTGTGGCTGAGTGGTTAGAGCAGTGGTCCTCCAATCCAAGAGTTGGGGGTTCGAATCCACCAGCAGCCACATGCCGAAGTGTCCCTGGGCAAGACACTGAACCCCTCGATGCCTCTGATGTGTGTCCCATCAGTGTATGAATGTGATAAAGCTCTGATTAATCTCTTTAGAATGATTTGTTCAATTATCTTTGTATAGATCTAGTAGAGTGATGTATGAATGGATAAATGAGGCACAGATTGTAGTGTGAAGAGCTTTGAGCCTTCTATCTTGATGAGATAGAAGGGTGCTGTATAAGTACAGTCCATTTACCATTTACATCTATTCTGTAGATGAAGACATCTAGCTTCATATCCAGTGAGCATAAATAGTGATGATGGGATCCTCACGCTTCACTTTCTCTTCCATCATCAGTATCATTTGAACCAGATGTGTGTGGCGTTGACAAATATATCTTATTTTTCCAGTTTCAGAAACCTTAATAGGCAGTTGCTGTCTAACATGATATTTGACAATATGCAGCCCCATATTGAGGAGTCCTTGGGCAGGACACTGAGCCCTCGTTACCTCTGGTACCTGTCCCATCAGTGTCTGAATGTGATCTAAAGATCTTGTTAGTTTTTATAGATTGATGGCCAAAGTGGTTCAAAAATATCAAAGCTCATGCTCAATAATCCAGGTAGACAAATTCAACAAAGTTAAGTCAGGTCCTCTGGATGGTTTTATTTTGTTGAAACGTTTCATCTATATTTTAAACTACTTTGGCCATGTCTGCCTCAAATGAGTCGGCGGGGGAGAGGGCAGACTCCAGAAACCATCTAAGCACCACCAAACTGGTTGACCCACTATGTGAAGGGGCTGTTTGTTGTGGCTCCTCGGACTGATGGTCTTATGAATGAAAGATGAAACATTTCAACAAGACAAAACCATCCAGAGGACCTGTCTTTGTTGGATTTTTTTACCTGAATTACTGAGCATGAACTTTTTAGTCTATTTACCATTTTTGTATAAGAAAAAAATTGTGCTAATTGTCACAGGTAATTAAAAAATATATACCTATAAAAACAGGAGTTATAAACAAGCTAGTAGAGGTTTACCCTGACACAACACAATGACCAACATGTGTAAAGTTTATAGAGCCTTCTGACACATAGCACTACCTTCCTTTAGCCATGACTTCACTGCTATGGAGTTTCCTGTCTGTGATGCTAACACAACACTCCATTATCTCACCCTCGTCAGAAGCCGAGAAACAGACCGACAGCCTGAAGTTCAATTCTGCTTAAAACATGAACAAAGAACAGAAGGGAGGTCACACAGTCATTATTACTGTCTATGTTCCTACAAAGTCTTTACAGGCTAATGTACACCTGACCTACAAAGAAAGCACTAAATACTAGAAATATCATTTCCTGTGAGAATGCAGTGTGAATGCTTACTGCTCAATGATTTCTGTTGGAAGCTGCTGCAGAAGCTGAAACAAGCCGAAAAGATTTACTCTCTAAACTGTTAATATGAGCTGAGGTTGAACAGCTGACATTTGCTGAAAGCAGGAGAATAAAAGCAGAAAGCAGTAGAAAAAGCTGAAATTAGCAGAAAGAGGCTGACAGGAGAATAAAAAGTTGAAATTACCAGAAAAAAGTACAAAAGACAGAAAATGACAAAATAATATTTATAATAAAATTTGCATAAAATAAACTAAACAGGAGCTGAAAAAGCGGAATTTAGCAGAAAGACAGAAAATAACAAATATGCTGAAATCAATCCATCCATCCATCCATCCATCCATCCATCATCTTCTGATTCTTCTGAAGTCAGGTCTCGGGGGCAGCGTCTTGTGCAGGGAGGTCCAGACATCTCTTTCCACAGCCACCTCTTCCAGCTCTTCTGGGAGGACCCCAAGACGTTCCCAGTCAACCAAGAGACGTAGCATGTCTCCTCCCAGTCGGACATGCCTGAAGCACCTCCAATGAACAGGGGGGCAATGTCAGGGGATTTTGGACAAAGGCAAGGATGTTTATCACTAACTAATGTTAAATTAACGTTGAACCATGTGTGTGAGTTCAGAGAGTTATTTTCTCTCTCAGAGAGGAGCCTGCATGTACAGCTCTGAGGCCGAGGTCATCAGTGGCTGCCTGTGAGGGCTGAAAAGCATGTATATAAACTATTCTCACGCACTGTCCGGGCAGATTCTCGTGACTGGGATCCAACAAGCATGTAACTTTGTACATCTATGTAAGCCTGTTGTGACAATCTGTCCTTGCAAGTTAAAAACAGGTAAATATCTTCTCGTGTCCTTTTGTGGCTTCTTTTAGTAATTGAGATGAATAGAGGATATTTTTATCCAACAAGCCGCAAAGTATTGTTACAAAAAATAAATAATCAACTAAACACAAGTTTCCCTGCTTTTTTGTTAAATTTGTATTAAAAGTTAATAAATGAAGGATGGTAATAAGAAGCAGCTCAGAAAGCTCACTGAAGTTTATTTGATCTTTGTGGAAATTCAATCAATCTTTATTTCTACAGGTTAGTCTCACTGAGCCTTGAGGACTCATTTACAAGAGAGACCTGTTTTAAACAAAGAACACAGATGAGGTACAGACAACAATAAACATTTATATAAAGAGCAAATAAAATGAAAAGTAAATAAAAGAAATGATATAAAAATGAAACAAAAACAGCTACTTTATAAAATGATGTAAAATACTAAAAACAGGAACATGTCTGCGTTGGTTTTTGCCATGAACTTAACAGATTCTTAAAGTCACTTAGAGAGGTCAAGGTCAAGAGCTTCAATTGTTTTTGCAAGATATTCCAGGAAACAGGAGCGGAGTAGGAGAAGGACCTTTTGCCAAGTTCAGTCCTCATTGAGGGAACACTGCAGGTAATAATGTCCTGAGAGCGCATGCTGTACGTTCACTCACGCAGAGACATGTAGGAGGAGATGTATGAAGGCAGCAGACCAAGAAGTGATTTAAAGATGAAAATGTACCAGTGAGAGAGTCTGCGTGAAGTTAATGATGTCCAGTTAACCAGTGAATACAGGGTGCAGAGGTGGGTACGATAATCACAGCCAGTTTTGAATCTTAGTGCACCATGATAGACAACATCCAACATCTGCAGGGTTCTTGTAGGAGCGTTCATGTAAATAATGTCATCGTAATCAATGGAGGGAAGGAAGGTCACAGTTACAAGGTGTTTACTAGCATTCAGAGTTGGACAGGATCTGTTTCTGAAAAACAAACCCAGTTTTACTTTCTGTTTCTTTACCAAGTTTTCAACATGAGGCTTAAAAAGAGATGCAAATTGACCAAAATATCCAGTATTTGTAAGAATCTACAAACTCAACAGGGACACCATTCATAGATAAAATAGAAGGAAAAAATATATAATTCAGATTAGTGTAAAGAGCTTTGAATGTCTTGATAAGATAGAAAGGTGCTATATAAGTACAGTCCATTTACCCTATTAGCTACTAAGCAACCCACTTTTTAGATGTGAAACTACACGTGTTCCTACATAAATTATTTAACCTTTTTAGATTGTTCTAAGGCTAAGAGATACATTTTGAGCAAAATTTAGTATTTTTAAGAAACCCCTCAGGAATAAACCCATGCAGGGTTTTAGACAAAGTTCTGTTTATTGTAAGAGGTAAAGTGGGAACAAGAAGCAGGCTAACTTTTTTTATAAATGCATCTTTTGTGTGAAAACATATGATTGCTGTCATTCCTGAGTCAGATGATTTGTTCCTTGTGGACTGATCTGACTCCACGTGTTTCTGCGGCTGAACATCCATGTGTTCACCTCAGGACACGCATTAGTTTACTGGAAAAGCTTCTGCGAGCAAACAAATCATACTAAGCCTTGGAAATCTCAGACAAGCTGTAAACAATGATTTTTTACTTTTTCACCACAGAAGTTCAGTAAAAATGTTATCAGTCATTAGGGTCATGCTGTGAAAAAATCAAGAATCTTAATGCACCACGACAAATTCAAATTAAATTGTATTCTAATGCTGATTAGCTGATGTGACCATCTTGACATAAACACTAAAAAGGAATGAGTTACAGATAAACATTTAACGAGAAAAATTCATCCAGCTGTTCATGAGATACTTTGATGAAACACAAACACACACAGGCAAACAAACCTAACAACAGCACAGTAGTCCCTAGCTACTTCGATTCGACTTTTGTGGACTCGCTCTTTTGCAGTTTTTCAATGTAAGATTGTACACCACACACAATTGTCAACTTTAATATTACTCATGTGATTGGGACGGTGCGAGATAAAAAGTTTATGAAAATAATACTTTGGACAGGCGCCGCCATTTTGTGGTTTTCTTTCAATAAGCCTGTATTGTAACGCAAGTCAAAAGAACTTCATTACCCAGAAGCCAACAGTGCTTATGGCCGCTGCTTTCTGCCAAAATGGAGGGACACTGTAGTTTTGCAATGCAAAGTCAGAAGTACTGATCTATCTTTTAATCTCACAGAACTGGCAGGAAAGTTGCAAATAATCCTGAAGCGTTAGGAAGAGCATCTGGAGTAAATCAGGTCAGATTTATTTAAAGAGAACATTTAGAACAGAAACTGTTACCAAAGTGCTTAACAAAAACAGCACAGCATGAAATAAAAAGTACCAAGACATAATTACAGCACATGGAATAAAATCTAAAAACACAAAACATAATTAGAAACAATGATCAGATGACTGTGTTAATAAGGAATAAAACAAAAAGCATAAACACAATCAGAATCAAAGAAAAACTAAATCTAAATCCGATCACCCTGTGTTAAATGTCAATGAGTTATCTGAGTGTTTTCAGGAGAGATTTAAAAGCAGAGACTGAGGTGGCCTGTCGAATGTTGATGGGCAGAGTGTTCCAGAGTTTGGGGCCCACGAGTGAAAAGGTTCGATCTCCTCTGAGCTTCAGCCTGGTTTTTGGTACGGCCAAAAGCAGCTGGTCTGATGATGTCAAAGCCCGAGAAGGTGAATAAGGATGAAGGTCAGAGAGGTATGAGGGTGCGAGGACGTTAATACACTTAAATGTCTTCAGGAGGATTTTAAAATTGATTCTGACACACACAGGAAGCCAGTGAAGAGAGGACAGAACCGGTGAAACAAATTGCCAAATTTTTCATACATTTGCTCGCTGTGGTGACCCCTGAAGAAGTCAACAGTGGAAAGAAACTTTTTATATACAGTATGTAAACAGACTGTACTTATACAGCACCTTTCTATCTGATCAAGATACTCAAAGCTCTTTACACTACAATCTGTGCCTCATTTACCCATTCACACAGCGCTCTACTACAAAGTAGATCTCTACAAAGCTAATTGAACAAATCATTCTAAGGAGACTAATCAGTGATTCATCACATTCAAACACCGATGGGACACATATCAGAGGCAGTGAGGAGTTCAGTGTCTTGCCCAGGGACACTTCAGCATGTGACTGCTGGTGGTTTCAAACCCCCAACTCTTGAATGGAGCACGACTGCTCTAACCACTCAGCCACAGCCGTATACAGTATGTGAGGCTGTGGCAGCTTGGTGGTCAGTGCCGTGGCTTTGTAATCCTGGGGGTTGCGGGTTCGAGCCCAGGTTGTGTCAGGAAGGGCATCCAGCTTAAAATAATTGTCAAATCTTTCATGTGAGTTTGCTCATTGTGGTGACCCCTGAAGAAGGAAGCAGCCAAAAGAAACTTACTTACTATATATTTATGGGCATGGTGGTTCAGTTCACGGACTCGCTCTATCGCGGCTTTTCAAAATGATTGAACATAACACATTCTCAGGGTGGATCAACTGGTTGATCCACCCTGAGATGGTGCTATTTAAGAGACTGAGCTGAATACAGCTCCTCAGACTGAGGAAGTCTCTCGGATGAGAGACGAAACGTTTCTACATTTTTTGTTGATTTGCTTTGTTTTGTTTTTTTGAATGTCCAGAGGACCAGATTTAACTTTTTTAGATTTTTCTACCTGGATTATTGAGCATGCATCAGGACACCCAATAAAGAGATAGTCTCTTAATTGGATACTGCCACCTATTATTATCCACCTGAAAAGGGTCTTGCAACTTTAATGTGGCCAGAACTGCAATATGTACTCCCAAAAAAATTTTTATCAAAACTTTTGGAGCCATTTTGGATCAAGATGGCTGCCATAGCTAACTTACAAAACTCAGAATTGACTATAACTTGGTCATTCTTTGATATATTGAACTGAAATTTGGTACAGTCATAGCTGAAAGAGTTGTTATACAATCATAATGCAAATTAAATATCCAAGATGGCCACCTTAGCTAAAAGGGAAAAAATACAATAACTCAGCTATTTAAAACGACATTGAGCTGAAGTTTGGTGTGGTGGTACCTGACAGTGATGAGCTGCACATTCTGAATTCAAATCTAAACCTGCAAGATGGACACAAAAGCTATTTTAAAATGGACATAACTCAGAGGTTTTTAGGGTTATTCAGCTGAAATTTGATGTATTATCTGACAACAATCCCTAATAGACTTTGATTTCAAATCAAAAATCCAAGATGGCCACCTAAGCTAAAAAGCAAAAATACTATAAATTAGCCATTTGTAGAGATGTTAAGCTGTGGTGGTAGCTGAGAGCGTTGCCCAACAACACACAGTATTGTCTAATCAAATTTTTAAAAGCCACAACATGGCAGTCCCCGTCAAAGTTTCTCCAGTAATGGGTAAAAAAGGGCAGAAGTCTTCATCCAGACAAGGTTAATGGCTAGTCAAACAAGTGTCACTGACATCCCTACAGCAGTGATCAGAGGTGACTGAGTGGTGTTTGTGTTTTCAACCCAAAGAGCGTGACTCGTGGACTAAGCTCTCTGAAGGAAGCTCGGTGTCAGCTGATTGACATGAGCCAGTGATAAAAGGAGGCGTATGCCACACTGCCTTCAAGAACAAGAGCTGTATGAAGAAGTTTGACTCATTGTACCCTGGGTCACAGGTCGTTTCTCTAGTCTGAAGTGGAGAACTGGAACTGGAGAGCTGGTGCAGGAAGAACAACCTTCACATCAATGTGAAGAAGACGAAGGAGCTGGTCGTGGATTTCAGACGGAACAAACACACCTACCCTCCTGAACATAGGAGGATCTGAGGTGGAAGTGGTCTCCAGCTACAAGTACTTGGGTGTGCACATGAATGAAAACCTCAGCTGGAGCAACAACACCAGCCTGGTCAAGAAAACTTATCAGAAACTCTACTTCCAGTTTAGCGTATACCTTAGCTCTTTTAGTGTATTGTTTAGCATTTGTTTAGTGTATATCTTAGTACTGTATATATCTTAGATCATTGTATACTGTTTCTATTTTTTTATACTTTATATTTTTGCTACGTCTGGATGTAACTGGGACCCTGAGTACACAATTTTGTTCCACCTCATGCACCACATGTGATGTGAATGATAATAAAGAACCTTGAACTTGAACTGCACTAAAGTGGATAAGATACATTACTGAGGACCTACACCAGCATACTGTAGTAACTGTAGCATAAAAACATACACTTGTGCTGGGTGGAGTATGTCAGACTGTGCTTCATGTTCGTTTGCCTCCAAAATTCCAACAAAACAGCATTTTTTGAATAAAATAGTTTAAGAGAATTAAATGCAGTAATGAGCTAAACATAGGCCAACGTTAAAAGTGTTTCTCTGAAGGCCTCATGTTCAGGGACAGGGTTTGATTCACTGACCGTAGGTTAGTCCAGTAATGACTAATTGAAAGGTTCAAAGAGACTTTATTGTTATTCGTATCACATGTGGAACATGAGGTGGAACAAAATTTTGCACTCAAGGTCCCAGTTACATTCAAAAATAGAAATAATAATTCAATTCCATTCAGTTTATTTATATAGCGCCAAGTCACAACAGAAGTCATCTCAGGACACTGAACAGAAACATACACATACATAAAAGTAAGTTAATGTTATTTATGTGAGGAGCTGACTGCTTTGAATTTAACTCATCACAGAACTCACATCTTCAGCATGAAGACAATAATAGAAATAGAATAGGAATACAAATTTCATAATAGAGAGTATATGGAAAAAGAAACAGTATACAAGGATCTAAGATATACGCTAAACAATAATAATCTAATATAATATGGTTTATTAAACAGTAGCCTGAACATGAGTCTGTTGTGAGCAGATAGGTGTGAATAAAGCAGCAAGAAATCAGCAGCATGGATAAAGTGTCAAATGTCCAATTAAAGTGGCATTACAGTAGTCCCTTGTTTATCACAGATGTTTGGGACCATGTCCCCCCGCGATAAGTGAAAAACTGCGAAGCAGGGACACAGCAGTCCAAGTTCAAGTTCAGTTCAAGTTCAGTTCAAGTTCAGTAAACTTTGTCATGATGTGTCAAGCTGTAATCACACTCATCACCTGTTACTCCAATCTCCCTCCTTAAATAAACTATTTAAATTTAAATACTGTAACATTTTAAATGCAGCAGGACTTCAAAGGATTTCACAGCTTCAGTTCTGCAGCACGGAGCACAAATCTACTTCTTGATCAATTACACTGAAACAACTGAACATGAAGTTCTAAAATAATAAAAAATAAATTGCAACACTTTTATATTTTGTGATTATGACGAGTTTTACAATGTGACATACTTTGAATTTTAAGTTGCAAGACAAAAGTCGATCAGTGCATCTGGACAGCAAAGGGTTAACCCTTCATGAAGCCAATGCAGCAGCAGAAATGTGTGCATGGCAGAGAAGGAGATCAGCTGATCAGCTGCAGGAGGGAGCTTATCTTGCACTTGTTGGCTGCACACATGATGCAAAATCATTTAAAATAATTTGTTTTAAATAAACAACCCATGGCTCATCCATCAATCAGTCAACTGTGTCATGTACAATATCTTACTTTGAAAAACTGTGATATAACGAATCTGCGAAAAACAAACTGCGAAGTAGCGAGGAACTACTGTACAGTGATTTGTCTGGTTAGGGATTCATGTGTCTAACAGCCTCAGGGTAGAAGCTGTTCCTCAGGTTCTACACTTAATGCTCCTCAACCTCCTTCCTGAGGGGAGCAGTGCAAAAAGTGTGTGTGCTGGGTGAGAGGGGTCCTTCATGATGCAGGTGGCCCTCTTCCTGCATCTAGAGGTGTAGATGTCTGTGATGGTGGGGAGACTGACTCCAAGGGTCTTCTGTGAAGCCTTCACCACTCTCTGCAAAGCTTTTGTTTCTCCAGCAGAGCAGCTCCTGTGCCACTTTTGCACTTTCAAAATGACTGCCTAACAAACCATGTCTAAAAATACTCAACCTTCTTCTTTCTGAGCAATGTCTGCCAAAATTAGCAGGTATTTCTGAAAGTTATTGAGCCATCTTCAATCAGGTAGAAACGAACTACCTTCAACCCATAAACAAACAGAGTTATTGAACATTAAGGGTCTGACACATTAATGATTTGTTCTCTCAGTGGGTCAGAACCTGACAAGACACCAGCGTTTTCACAAGTTTCAAAAGGACACTGTTCCTTAATATAGATGGTGACAGTAAACAGATGGGCTCAGATCCTCTGTTTACTGGCATCTCTTGAATAGTTTTGGGCGTCAGTTTGACGGCTTCAAGCAGCCAGCTAAATACATCACATACTCTGGCTCTGGTGTCCTTGACTGGGACTGAGACACAACCTAAACTGGTGTGTACTCCTGAGCACGTGTGCGCTTTCTGTGTACAGCCAGTCAAACCAATGTTTGATGTAAGGACTTCAGTGTGGAGTGGCTTGTGTCACTCTGGGAATTTTTTGCAGCGTGTGAGTGTTTGTGTGTAGAAGCATGTGGTGTGTATGTGTGTCACCTTTGGGTGCATTCGCCAACAAACAAGCTTTGTGACATTGTGATGGCAACGGCCACGCCTTCATGCTCTGTGCAAAACCCAGTTATGTGCCTTTTCAGCAGTGAACAGAAGGAGGTGTTACCGGTGTTAAAAACAATGGAGGGGATGTATTTATGACTAACATTGAGGCTTCTTTTTCAAGCTAACTGGGTGGGTGTCAGTGACGGAAAGTGCTTTTACTGAAGAAGCTAAGACGACTTCTGTCAACCTGTATGTTTTCTTGTAGCTCTGTTTCAGATAAAATGTAGGAATTTACAACAAATAGCCTTAAGCTCTTCCTTAACCTATTTGTTGACAGTTGGAAACAGACAGCAGTAGTACTTTGAGCTGTATTGGGCAAATCATGGATGTCTGCTAGCATAAATATCGGTTCTGTTGCGATACATACATTTGTACAGTTTAGCTCCCTGTCAAATTCAGAATATTCAAAATCTTACTTCTAACCTACAATGCTCTCAACAACCTAGCTCCATCTTATATTACAGATCTTATTGTTCCATATTTTCCTAACAGAGCACTTCACTCTCTGACTGCAGGTTTACTTGTGATTCCTAGAGTTTCCAAAGGCAGAATGGGAGGAAGATCTTTCAGTTATCAGGCTCCTCTCTTGTGGAACCAACTTCCAGTTTCTGTCCATGAGGCTGACACATTGTCCAGTTTTATGACTGGACTTAAGACTTTCCTTTCTTTTTTTTCTTCCTTTTTTAAATTAAATCCTATAGTTAAGGTTGGCTAGGGTTTCCTGAGCTATTCCTTAGTGCTGCTATAGGCTTAGACTGCTGGAGGACAAAGTGACTACATTTCTACTGTCTTTACTTACTCTACTCATCTGTTTTGTATTTGTAATTTTTTCTATTCTTAACATGTGCTTTTGTCTTTCAGGTACACCTGCACCAACATCTGGACCTGCCATTCTGTGTTCGTCTGTCTCTCCTTCCTGTCCTCTCAAACCAGCCGGTCAAAGCAGATGGCCGCTTGTCCTGAACCTGGTTCTGCTGGAGGTTTCTTCCTGGTAAAAGCAAATTTTTCCTTTCCACTGTCTCCTTGGTGCTTGCTCAGGATGGGAGACTGCAACAAAGTGAGGATCAACACATCTGCCGGCTTCCTTAGATAAATAACTTTTACTAATTGCCTTTTGTATGTACAGTATGTGAAAGTTTCTGTTCAGTGCCCTGAGGCAACTCCTCTTTTGATTTGGTGCTTTAGAAATAAACTGAATTGAATTAACTTGATGTACTCTCTGCAGCCACCAGTTCTGTATTCAGTTGGTATGTTTTTTGTGGTAAATGTACATTTTTGTGTCTTATGTTGCAAAAAAGTAACTTTAGAGGAACAAACAAAAGGACACAAGGCTGTATCTACATTCAAGGTACCATCGCCTATTAGTGTACAGCTGGAGTGACAAAAATGTTGTAATAACATTCAATTCATTCCTGTACCTTCACTTGTTTTATTTTACAAACGTTATTATCAAGCTTGTGTTTATTTTCACTGATAGCTGAAACTGTAATAAGCTAAAGTGTTTTTTTTTTTTATTAGCTTTTTGGCTTTACTTGCACACAAAATAGTGTTTTAGGAGCCTCAAAAGTAGTATTTCTCAAATACAGATTAGATAGTAAATAAAATCTTTAAACACTACCTTTGTGTTCTTGTGTAAAAACCACAAAAGGTGTCAAGCTCTGAGCTAGATTTTAGCTACTTTAAGTTTGTGTTTTACGACTAACTTAAATTTTCAGCTAACATTTAGCTACTTCTGCCCTTTACCTAGTGGTTTGCCAAACATAGCATTTAGCTAGCATTTTGTTGCGTTTAGGTGGTGTTTTGGCACTTTCACATTTTAGCAAGATGTTTTAAGCTTTTTGCTTAGTGTTCTGCTTATTTTAGCTTTACCAACTTTCAGCTTCTTTGTCTTTGCATTCACTCATTCAACACTCAGACGTTGGAATTTCTCGAGCTGTTCACAACTTTTACACAGAACACGAATGTGTGAAATATCTCTTTAAGTGCCAGTTTGTTGTGTAGTGATAGAGCAGTAAATAAGTCTTAAGATCCCTCCTCCCAGTGTGAGCAGCCCACATGGATGCAGGCAGAGGACCAGTGCAACAGCATGTTGCCAGAGATGATCAACCTGCAGCAGAGGCTTGAGTTTTCTCCCACACTCACATGAAAACACGCCAAGCTTCTGACCGACATTACACAGACAGACAGCACCAAAGGTATTTTCCTGCTTCTGAGGTATTTAAATAAAATATCCATAGAGTCATGAGAGGAACACAGAGAGAAAATATGTAAATGGACTGTACTAATATAGCACCTGTCTATCTAATCAAGAGACTCAAAGCTCTTTACAACATAATCTGTGTCCTCATTTACCTCCACACACACATTCATACAGCTCTCTACTAGATCTAAGACTAATCAGAGCTTCAGATCACATTCATACACTGATGGGACACACATTGGAGGCAGCGAGGGGTTCAGTGTCTTGCCCAGGGACACTTCAACATGTGACTGCTGGTGGAATTGAACCACCAACTCTCCCACTGGAGGACAACTGCTCTAACCACTCAGCCACAGCTGCCTCAAATGTGTCCCAAATCTGTGCTCTTGTGTTAAGAATAACTACCAAAAGATAACAAAAGTCATTTTTACCTTTCTCTTCTGGCATTGTCCCTCAGCTATCAGTCCAAACAAGAAAAACAGTTTTGACTTGGGATGAAAATACTGATGTCCTAAATCCCAGAAATCTTTTCAGACTGTGTCGATCCTCTGCTGTGGTGATAGATTTGAATTCAGAGTGAGCGCTCTGTCCGTCACTATCTGTGGAAGGAGCTGCAGGTCACATGACTCTCTCTCCCACCTCTTGGAGGTATTGCAAATATCTGTTATAAATAGAAGCACACAGAGCTCAACAAGAATGACACGTCTCTGGGTGTGTCCCAGTCCTCAGTGCACAACACTGCTCTGACAGAACCTCCTGTCCGTCAGGCTGAAAAGTGAAAAGCAGGAAACGTTGCACACCTTGTATGAATGCCTGGAACCACCTGATTTTACTGCTTTAAAATACTGTTGTTCTTTTCTTATATTTATAATTTTTCCCACACAAAATAAGTAAATATTTTAGGGCTATTTCAGCCTGAAATGAAAATATCAAACATAAATTACTTTTTTTTTAATTAAATTTACCTCTATATGCGTCTTTTGTTTAAATAAACTCCACATTTCAGTTTTTAAAAATATCTACCTGATGTTTATTTTATGGCAAATTTTGAAAAAAAAAGTAATTTATGTTTGATATTTTCATTTCAGGCTGAAATA
>NC_056498.1:4816849-4819271 GCF_014905685.2 Nematolebias whitei
ATTGGTAACTAAATTGTCTCTAGGTGTGAATGAGAGAGTGAATGGTTGTTTGTCTCTGTTGTCCCTATGTGTCCCTGTGATGGACTGGAGACCTGTCCAGGGTGTCCCCCGCCTCTCACACAGTGACTGCTGGACATGGGCACCAGTGACCTCCATGACCCGAAAAGGAAGAAGTGGGTATAGATGATGGATGGATGGATTGAAGTATAAAATGATCTTTAGTTCAGATACTGTAGCAAAGAACTGTTTGTGAGAAACTAAATAAAGTCAAGCAGCAGGGTGTAATGAGATGACTTCTGAAAACAGTTGTTGGCTCTGGATTTTGTTTGGAGGATCGAGTAAAGGAGCTACACTTTTCAGATCTTTATTTGTGAAAAAGTAACTAAGTTACAACTGTCCTACTTTACGTATGTGCACAACTTTGTGTTGGTCTGTCACATCAAATCTTGGTAAAATACTTTGAAGTCTATGATTGTAATGTGACAAAATATACTTTTCAAGGCACTGTTTATTACGTTACGAATTTGCAAACCCATTCCATCCAGAGGATTTGATTGACAGGACGCTTACCGCTGCTCTGCTCAGATAGCATCAACGTGTGGCACGGAGGCTGCACAGCTGCAGAAAGAAAAGCTTTGCAGAGAGTGGTGAAGGCTGCACAGAAGTCTGTTGGAGTCAGCCTCCCCACCATCACAGACATCTACACCTCCAGATGCAGGAAGAGAGCCACCTGCATCATGAAGGACCCCACTCACCCAGCACACACACTTTTTGCTCCGCTCTGCTTAGACAGGAGGTCGAGGAGAATCAAGTGTAGAACCACTAGACTGAGGAACAGCTTCTACCCTGAGGCTGTTAGACTCATAAATCTCTAACCAGGATAATTACTGTGAAAAAAAAAATCACAGTAATGACACTTTAATTGGTGATTTGTCACTTTGTCTGTGCTGCTGATTATCCATGCTGCTGAGTTCTTACCTTAAGCTGCTGTATTCATACCCATCTGCTCACAACAGACCAATGTTCAGGCTGCTGTTTAATACACCATATTATCTTACATTATTATTGTTTACCGTATATCTTAGATCCTTGTATACGGTTTCTTTTTTTTATACTTTTGCTATTTTTTTTGTGTAAATGGGACCTTGAGTACACAGTTTTGTTCCTCCTCATGTACCGCATGTGATGCGAATGACAATAAAGTCACCTTGAACTTTCAAACTTAATTTTTCAGGGGTGCTGAGTTTAACTGCTTGAGCACCCCCAAAAAGAGACTAAAATCGCCACTGGTCCTCCCAGACCTCATTCATATGGTTGAATTACCGTTTCAGTGTTTTATCAAGCTCTGTGGAAGTCTGCTAATGACACGTCCAATAAATGAGGTATTCTGAACAGGAAAGCCTCATGAAAATGCTGGACAGTTGCCCTGGAGGACCAGGATTAGACACCAAGCTTCCAGATCTGACAGCACCTCCAAGGCAACCATTGTTTTGTATGTACTGTACAGTACTATTATCACTTCAGGGGGCAGAAGAAAAGCTGAACACATGGAACATGTGAAGACAGAATAAGCTGTGAGAGAAGCAGCCATGCTAAGTGCTAGTGTTAGTGGACCTCAGAGATACAAGAAACTGAGATGTTTGAGAGAAAAGTTTCTCTCAAGTGTGGTGTGAGGGCAGAACAAGTGAGTCAAAAAGAAGACTTACAATAAAAGACAAAGACTCAAACAACTCAACTACAAGCAAGGCAAACAGGAAGTAATGCAATAGGTCTTACCACAAACACCAGTCTTATTTTTCTAGACAGATCTCTGAGTTTGTTACTGGGGTTTGTTGGAGCTCTTCTACTTTAGGGGTCACAATCCCATGTTCTCCTCCAACCTTCATGGTCTTACTTTTGCACAACATTTTTGACTTTTTAAAGCCTGGGGTTTATTTAAACGTATAATATTCCTTCTTGATAGTGCCAGGAGGAGGACTGATATTGATTGGGTGTGTCCTCATGTATTCTGTGGTAGTGATTGAAGATGGGATGACCAAAGGATCCTCCAGACCTTCCTCTCCATCACTCATTGATGCTTACTCTCTGTGGTCAGACTGCTTAGGGCTGTCAATGTGTCCAAGCTAAAGAGATAGTTAGGAACCAATCACAAAGACTGTACATACATTTCATTGAAGTCTCATTAGCATTCACTGCTAGAAGGTAAAAGGTAGGCTATAATGTATTTGACTGTATCTGTTAGCAAAATATTTGATGAACCACTTAGCAGATTTTTTTTAACTCTCAGAAAATAATAATTTAATGTAGATATCAAAGTTCATGCTCAATAATCCAGGTAGAAAAATCCAACAAAGTAAAGTTTGATCCTTTTTTTTTGCTGTTGAAACGTTTCGATTTTATATCCAAAAGACTTCATCAGTCC
>NC_056498.1:4819371-4820493 GCF_014905685.2 Nematolebias whitei
ATACCGTAATGGCCAGTCTATAGAGTACACCTAAATATAAGTCACGCACACTAAATTTAATTTAAAAATAATTTTGTGCATATATGACCTGCAGGTGTTCATGTTGTAACACGAGTGACAGCACAGCTACTGAGAGAGATGAACAACACTAGTTATAGATCAAGATTCAACCACCAGATGTCATTTTATAGACTTTATGTATTTTTCAACACACAGCGTGAACCCCACAGGTCTTCATGACAACTACCTCCCTCACTCATGGTTACTCTACTGAATGACCTAACACAAACTAACACACGATGAACACATTAACTAACAGACTAATCACTAACAGAACAATTGTTATTATTATTTACCCATATTCCCTCCTTTAGGCCATGTGACTAGTAGTGAACCACAATGAACCAATGAGCTATACTCATAGAGTCAAGAGGAACACCCCCCTCCCACCCCCACCCCCCCAGAAAGACGTGTATTGATGAGACTACATGTACAAATAAAGGTTAAAAAAAAATCTGACCAATGAAATTACCGAACAGGTCACAGTCGAACCAATGAAACAGGGAGGAGGGAGGGAATCCCCTCTCCTCTGTAGAGAGGAGAACACCCCCCCCCACACACACACACACACACACACTGTCAGTGGGTATGTTTACATGGACATAAGTAACCGGATCAAATGGCCGGTCGGAATAAAAGTGTGTCATGTAAACATTCCGTTCGGGTTACTTTTTGTGTATTCGGCGCAATCCGATATAATTTGTGATCAGAACGAAACGGGTGGTTTACGCCGATCTGAAACCCGATCGGTGCGCATGTAAATGCTTGATCTGTTCGTTTTTATCTGATCGTGAAAAACTGACCTGACTGCGCATGTGCGACTTTGCCATTTCCGCCTGGCTAACGCTAATAATATTAGCATGTCGGGGAAGCAAAACTGGTCGGTGAGCGACACAACATTTCTACTAGAAACTTTGAAAGAGCTCAAAATGATTTCTATTACCTGTAGCTCAGTCAGGGAGTGCGGTAACGTCTCCACCATCATTAAAACCTGTCGCGGGTCCATTTTGGGTGGTCAGGTTTGTTTACGTTCACCCCGGAAGTAGAACTTCTTCTTCTGTG
>NC_056498.1:4820593-4822973 GCF_014905685.2 Nematolebias whitei
TTACCACTCTGCGCATGTCAGTACTGCTGTTCAGAACAAAGCCCGCTGCATGTAAACGCTCGTCATGAACAGATTGTGCCCATGTAAACAATACATTTGAATTATTCAAACAGAACACATTTCAATCCGGTCAAAGAATTCTGCACATGTAAACATAGCTTGTGTATGTTAAACAGTAAAATAAAGTCATGAGGACTCCCCGCCCACAAGAGAGATGTACTGGGTAGCTATGTGAGCGACTGTGTGTGACTAAGCTAAATGTTTTTAGCAGCAAAAAGCTCGTTAACCTGTTAAAAAAATCCATAAATTAGCTGCAGCATTGCATAAGCCACCAGGTTGAAAGGCAGCAGCGTATAGACCAGAGAATACGGTATATTAAAATGGGTTTTTCCCATATTAGTTCACCCAAAATTATTTTTTTTACTTTTTTAAAATTCCAGTCCAGAGTTTTGTGAAGACATCCATATGCCTGCTAAATCCCATCCCAACCAGACTGTTTAAAGAGGTATTTCCCCTAATTAATGTCCACATTTTGGATCTACTTAATTTGTCTATGTACCACAGAGCGTTAAGGTTGCTGTAATTAAACCTTTACATAAGAAGTCTGACCTTGATTCAGAAATTCTGGCCGATTATAGACCTATATCTAATCTAACTTTCATTTTTTTTTTTTTTTTTCTAGAGAAAATAGTTGCAGGTCAGTTGCGTGAACATCTACAAAGTAATAATCTGTTTGAAGAGTTTCAGTCAGGGTTTAGAGTTTATCATAGCACAGAAACAGCACTAGTAAAAGTCACTAATGATATTCTCATGGCCTCAGACAATGGACTTGTGTCTATACTGGTCCTGTTAGACCTCAGTGCTGCATTTGATACAGTTGATCACAATATTTTACTACAGAGGCTTGAATATGATATTGGGATTACAGGAACGGCTCTAAAATGGTTTAAATCATATCTATCTGATAGATTTCAGTTTGGAAATGTAAATAATAAATCTTCTTCATACACCAAAGTTAGTCATGGAGTTCATCAAGGTTCAGTGCTTGGACCAATACTCTTTACTTTATATATGCTTCCATTAGGTAAAATTATTAAACAGCATGGGATACGTTTTCATTGTTATACTGATGACACACAGTTATATTTGTCCATGAAACCCAACGAATCTAGTCAGTTAAGTTAAAATCATGTCTTAAAGACATAAAAACCTGGATGACCCTAAATTTTCAGCTTTTAAACTCAGAGAAGACTGATGTTATGGTTTTTGGACCTGGGTATTTTAGGAATAAAACTTGCAGTCATTCACTTCCTCTGGATGGCATTAATCTGGCCTCCACTTCTAAAGTTAAAAACCTTTGTGTTATTTTTGATCAAGATATGTCTTTTAACCCCCATATTA
Organism: Nematolebias whitei; assembly: GCF_014905685.2. Taxonomy (NCBI): domain Eukaryota; kingdom Metazoa; phylum Chordata; class Actinopteri; order Cyprinodontiformes; family Rivulidae; genus Nematolebias; species Nematolebias whitei. The sequence goes on from NC_056498.1 coordinate 4,821,995, forward strand.
AAAATGTTACCAGAACCACTTTTCATCACATGCGTAATATTATTAAAATTAGAAACATCTTGTTCAAAAATGATGCAGAAAAACTGGTTCATTTATCACATCAAGGCTGAACTATTGCTATTTTTTGGGACTTTATTAAATATTTTTTTTAATACCATTTTATTTTCACTTGTTCTTCTCAATTTGTATGCATCTTTTATGATTGTCTATTATTGTCTTTGTGTCCATTGTTGTCATCGCTCTGTTAAATCAGGTCTCTCTTGCAAATGAGTCCCCAAGGCTCAATGGGATTAGCCTGTCTAAATAAAGGTTGAATTAATTAATTACAATGGTTTATTATCAGGGTGTCCAAAAACTGCATTAAAACATCTTCAGTTGATAAAAATGCTGCTGCCAGAGTCTTAACTGGAGTTAGTAGGAGAGATCACACAGAGATCAAAGCTCTCACAGAGTCAGGAAATATGAGTTTGTCCTATATCGGCCCACAGTCTTGGGATGATCTGCAGCGTAAATTGAATCTTTTATTCCTATATCTAGTTTTAAACAAAAACTATCAGAGGTTTTAGTAACATCTCGCAACTGTAATATTGAAGTGTCTTTTTTTTATTTATTATTGTATTATATATTGTATACATATATGTAGTGAACTAAGCCTCAGGTCAAATCCTGACCTTGAGGGCCTTCCTGGGACAAGAACTGTATTTCATTGATTTGAGTCAAGAAACACAAAATCAAGTCCATCCAGAGACTTTCTAAGTGTCCTGCACTGATCAATTGAAAGAACACTCTCTTTTTTATTATCTGTTATGATACGGACTACCCAGTGGGAACGAGAACCAGAATGACAAGAGCCTCAAGTAAGCAAAAAACAGTGTTTATTTATATACAGTGAATGAAAACGTGTATATACAAAAGTTGGCCTGGGACTCCTAAAAAAGGGAGAGACAGGGTCAGGACTAAGTGGCAAGTGGAGGCAGCT
>NC_056498.1:4822983-4824531 GCF_014905685.2 Nematolebias whitei
GGATGATTGGCGGCCATCTTGGGGCTGCAGCAAGTTCAACTCTTACATTATCATTACTATTTTACAAATGTCTTGATAAATCAAAAGTGTGGTTAATTCAAACCATTTTAAATGTTGAAGTGAACTACTCATTTTAAATCAACTGTGAAACAGTATAAGTGATTTTCAATCCTCATTCAAAGTAGAAATCATTTTAATGTTTGTTACAAGAGTAATTATTCATTTTCTTGATCTTCTGTCTGAAATGAGCAAGTGTAAGTTGGTCAAAGGTCAAGTTTCGGTCAACTACAAGTTTACTAGAAAGAAATGTCATGTTTAACTTTTTCAGGCAGATATGAGAGAATTGACTCCACGAAGTCTCGGGTTCTTCAAAACATCTTCTGTCTGTTCTTAAACAATCTAATCTTTTTCCCTTGACTTTTAATAACCTCTTACATCACTAAAACACACCCCTGTTTGGTCGATCGACCAATCAGGAAGTTCTCAAATGAACCGGAAACAGAACTCTTTAAAAGGTTCAACACTTCCTAGTTCTACAGAGAATGCTGGAATAGAGAATCGGCAGTGCGGTGGGAGAGCAATTCAGTTCGGAGAGCAGAACCGAACAGGAAAGGTGCTGGAGAGAACAGGAGGTTCCAGACATGATCCGAAGTTCTTCCGAGTCCTGTGGGAATTATGCAATCTTCCACATCTGAGTGGAACTCTGACGGACTCACAACTCATGTGAGCCCACCCGGGAGGTGAACGTGTGTCGAACAAAGTACCTTCACTACTCCGGACATTTCCCAACCATCCTACGGAGACGCTGGAAATGGTAGCGTTAAATGGGACTCCGTACCAGCTGATTCATCTTCAGAGAGGTAACGAGTCGATTTCCTACTGAAGCGTACCGAGATGAAACTGGGTTCGAATGGAGAGTGCCGTTCTTATACCGACACATTTTCCCTCACACACATTTTCTCTCAATTTAAACTCCCTTCATTTCCCATCTTTAAAACTCTTCTATCTTGCCAGTAATCATCCAGATATTTTCAGAAAGGTCTGTTGTAAAGCTTGAAGTGAGGAAACCATGGCCGTATGGTTTTCTAATTGTAAAGCTTGCTAATTAATTAAGCTGTTGTCGAAATCAATTTGCCAAATTAATGTAAATGTGTGATGTTAAACTTTGATTCTGTTAATAAATGACCGCATTCATTTGATGGGTCAAAGAAAATTAACGCCTCACGTTACATTTAATTATTCAATGCACAATATTATTCAGTCCAGAAAAATGAAAGAATCCGTTTAATTTATGGATAATATATCACAGATATATGTTCCTCTACATATATTTTAATATTATTATAAATTATATTGATATTTTTTAAATTTGTATTGAATTTTGTCTTGTGTAGTGAACTAAGCCTCAGGTCAAATCCTGACCTTGAGGGCCTTCCTGGGACAAGAACTGTATTTCATTGATTTGAGTCCAGAAACACAAAATCAAGTCCATCCAGAGACTTTCTAAGTGTGTCCTGCACTGATCAATTGAAAGAACACTCTCTTTTT
>NC_056498.1:4824631-4834534 GCF_014905685.2 Nematolebias whitei
TTCTAAGTGTGTCCTGCACTGATCAATTGAAAGAACACTCTCTTTTTTATTATCATTACTATTTTACAAATGTCTTGATAATCAAAGTGTGTTTAGTTCAAACCATTTTAAATGTTGAAGTGAACTACTCATTTTAAATCAACTGTGAAACAGTATAAATGATTTTCAATCCTCATTCAAAGTAGAAATCTAGTTAATGTCTGTTACAGAGTAATTATTCATTTTCTTGATCTTCTGTCTGAAATGAGCAAGTGTAAGTCGGTCAAAAGTCAAGTTTCGGTCAACTACATGTTTACTGGAAAGAAATGTCATGTTTAACTTTTTCAGACAGATAGAAGTAGAACTGACTCCACAAAGTCTTGGTTTCTTCAAAACATTTTCTGTCTGTTCTTAAACAACTTAATCTTTTTCCTTGACTTTTAATGACCTCTTACGTCATAAAAAACACACCCCTGATTAGCTCTTTCAGCCAATCAGGACTTCCCAAATGAACCGGAAACAGAACTCTTTAAATGTCGACACTTCCTAGTTCCAACCAGTGCGGTGGGAGAGCAGTTCAGTTCGGAGAGCAGAACCGAACAGAAAAGTTGCTGGAGAGAACAGGAGGTTCCAGACATGATGCGAAGTTCTTCCGAGTCTTGTGGGAATTATGGAATCTTCCACATCTGAGTGGAGCCTCTGACGGACTTACTCCTCATGTGAGTCCACCCGTGGGGTGTTCGTGTGTCAAACGAAGTTCCGTCACTACTTCGGACGATTCACAGCTGTTCCTACGGAGACGCTGGAAAGGTGGCGTTAAATGGAACTCCGTACCAGTGGAGACATCTTCTACAGGTAAAGAGTCGATTTCCACCACCTAAGTGTACCGAGGTGAAGCTGGGTTCGGATGGAGAGTGCCGTTCGTGTGTCGACACATATTCCCTCATCCATCTTTTACTCTCCATTTAAACTTCATTTCCCATCTTTAAAACTCTTCTATCTTACCAGTAATTAATCCAGATATTTTCAGAAATGTCTGTTGTAAAGCTTAACCAAGATACCATGGCCGTATGGTCTCTGATTGTAAAGCTAATTAATTAAGCTGTTGTTGAAATCAATGTTGCCAAATTAATGTAAATGTTTGATGTTAAACTTTGATTCTGTTAATAAATGACCGCATGCATTTTGATGGGTCAAAGAAAATTAACGTCTCACGTCACATTTAATCGTTCAATGCACGATAGAACTCAGTCCAGAAAAATGAAAGAATCCGTTTAATTTATGGATAATATCTCACAGATATATGTTCATTTACACTTGTTACCGGATGTTTTGTTGTAAATATTTTAATACTACTGTTACTGTTATTAAGACTGTTGCTGTATTTGTAATGGCTTGTTTGCACCGTGCACACTGCCCAGGACACCCTTGTAAAAGAGATTAATAATCTTAGTGGATTTCTTTTCATGGTAAAATAAAAGTCATATTTATCCAGTTTTAGTTTCTCTCCATTGACTCCCTGTCAAATTCAGAAATGAATTCAAAAACTTACTTCTAACCTACAAAGCTCTCAACAACCTAGCTCCATCTTATATTAAAGATCTTATTGTTCCATATTTTCCTAAAAGAGCACTTCACTCTCGGACTGCAGGTTTACTTGTGGTTCCTAGAGTTTCCAAAAGCAGAAAGGGAGACAGAGCTTTCAGGATCTATCAGAAGATTATGGAAGTTAAACAACTTATTTTCATTCAACCTTTATTTAGACAGGTAAATCCCATTGAGCCTCGAGGACTCATTTACAAGAGAGACCTGATTTCAACAAAAAATGATGACAACAATGGACAACAGCTACAACAATAGACAGTTATAAAAAGGCATTTTTTCTTTTTTACAAATTAAAATAAGATGGCAAAAAAAGTAGCAAAAGCAGCTAGATTATAAGGTGAATGTAGAAAACTAAAAACAGGAACATGTCTGTGTTGGTTTTTGCCAACCATAATGATTGGAAACGTGATTGAATTATCACAGAAATGTTTTGAACAGTAGAACTTTTGGATGAATTTGTCATTTTAGGAGATGAACCAAATGAGGATGATGCTCATGTAAAACTTGCCAAATCTTCTCTGACAAAAACAAAACATCTTATTCTGCTACTGACTCTTGTTTGGTGTTGTTTATTGGATTCAACAGATAAGGCTTAAAGAACAAAACATATTGACAATTTCATTTACTCATTGAACAAACTGGAGCCTCAGAAGCATGTGGAAGAACCATACACAGCCACAACAGCCTGGCACCTCTTCATGCTGCTCACCAGCTTGTTCACACACTGCTGTGGGATGACATCTCATTCTCTACCAACATTTGTTGCAAGTCAGTCAATGGGATTGTTAATAAAACAACTCCTTGTCAACAACATTCTGCTGTGAAAGAATGTTACATGAGCTACTAATAAATCCACACATTTGCACGACACCACTAGTTTAGTTTTTCACAGTTTTTATGCAGGAACACGTGCTCAGTTTAGAAAACACAGGTGAAGATTCTCAGTCATCCAGGACATGGTCAATTCAAAAAAGTTCAAGACAAAAACAACTGGACTTTATTTGTAACAGAAGATGTTTTCCATGACATTCAAATTTTTTTGGAAAGGGTCTGTATATGAATGTTTCTCTTCAGTGCCTGAGACAACTTCTGTTGTGACTTGGAGCTATAGAAATGGAATGAATTGAATAATCTTTTGACTTCCATCATGACAAAAACAATGGACTGTAAATGGACTGGACTGTACTTATATAGCGCCTTTCTATCTTATCTCAAGATACTCAAAGCACTTTACACTACAATCTGTGTCCTCATCTACCCATTCATACAGCTCTATACTAGATCTCTACAATGCTAATTGAACAAATCATTCTAAAGAGAATAATCAGAGCTTATCACATTCATACACTGATGGGACACACATCGGAGACGAGGGGTTCAGTGTCTTGCCCAGGGACACTTCGGCATGTGACTGCTGGTGGATTCGAACCCCCAACTCTCGCATTGGAGGACGACTGCTCTAACCACTCAGCCACAGCCGCAGGTAAAAAAGTAATATTTTAAATCTCCTCACTGAAACTGTTCAGCTTTTGACTTATTTAAGTCAATGACAACATTTCTCAAGTTTTTTTTTTTTTTTTCCAAAAAGTGTAAATTTTGAAATTAATTTACTTTGTACATTCAGAGTTCCAAAAGAATAAAACATCCTAAAGAAGAAATGCTAAAATAATCACTCAAGGTCACAAGAATTGCAATTATTATCATAATCAAGGGACTTTCAGTGACTATTCCTTTATGAGCATTCCATCCATCCATCCATCCATTATCTTTTCCCGCTTGTTCCATTTTGGGTCACGGGGGTCGCCGGTGCCCATGTCCAGCAATCACTGTGCGAGGGGCAGGGTACACCCTGGACAGGTCGCAAGTCCATCACAGGGACACATAGAGACAAACGAGACAAACATCCATTCACTCTCTCACTCACACCTAGGGACAATTTAGAGTTACCAATCAGCCTAACATGCATGTTTTTTGTCTGTGGGAGGAAACCGGAGTACCCAGAGAAAACCCACGCATGCACAGAGAGAACATGCAAACTCCACCCAGAAAGGCCCCTGGACCGGGGTTTGAACCAAGGACCTGCTCGCTGAGAGGCAGCAGCTCTACCAGTTGCGCCACCGTGCTGCCTATATGAGCATTCCTTTACTACAAAAAATAATGGACATATAGGAAATTTATTGACAAATATTCTATCGCCATGACATTTAAAATACAACCCCAATGCCAACAAAGTTGGGAGAGGGTGTAAAACATAAATACAAACAAAATGCAATGATTGGCACATCTTGCAGGCCCAAATTGTATTTACAACAAACTATAGTAAATGGTAAATGGTACTTATTTAGTGCCTTTCTATTTAATCAAGATAGTCAAAGCTCTATACAATCTGTGCCCTCATTTACCTCCACACACACATTCAGCACTCTGCTACACCTTTACAAAAACTAATCAGAGCTTTATCACATTCATACACCAATGGGATACACATCGGAGTCAATGAGGGGTTCAGTGTCTTGCCCAGGGACACTTTAGCATTTGACTGCTGGTGGAATCAAACCTCCAACTCTCCCATTGGAGGACAACTGCTCTAACCACTCATCCACAGCTGTCCTTGTAAACAAAACAAATGTCTAAACTATGAAATTGTGAAATAACTGAGGAGAAATATGATAATTTGGAATTTTATGGTATGTCCTAAAAGTAGTAATAAAAGTAAGTGGCACCAGTTTGAAACAGCTGGAGGAGCACTTTGCAGCCATTTGGGTCAATAAGAGGACTGTCTGTAGAAAGACTTTTAGAGAGGCTGAATGTATTGGATGCAAAGATGGGCAAAGGTTTACCGGACTGCAAAAACTGTGTTGTACAACAGTGGGACAATTTAAAAATAATGTTCCTCAATGACAAATTGGAAAGACTTTGAGTATTTCATCATCTACAGATCATGACATCATCAGAAGATTTCAAGAATCTGGAGAACGCTCTCTGAGTTCAAAGGACAAGGTCCAAAGTCATTATTGGGCGTCCATGATGAAACAGAGTGGGGACATAAACTCCTTTGAGTCCCAAGCAGCACATACCGTATTTTCTGTCATACGCGCTATGCACTGCTCTATAAGTCGCATCAGTCCAAATATGTCTAATGAAATGGAAAAATCCATAAATACGTTGTTTTGCCGTATAGGTCACATCTATTATGTGTCACCACTGACAACTTATAAACATGGGCCGGTGTGCCAAAAATTGATTGGCTGCTAAATGGTGGCCGCAGGAGCGTGCATGGGAGGACCTTAACAAGAATTTAACAAGATTAACACTTAAAAACAATTATTTGTTGGCTCAAAATTATAGAAAATGTGTGTCTCAGTTTAATTTTTCCTTAATAAATGCAATTCAATGGTCAAATTAGCTGCATTTTGCCGGGGCGGCGTGGCGAAATGCAGCTAATTTGACAGTTGCTCTAGGCAAGCTGGACGAAGGTGGCTGTTTATGGCAAGCCGATTGTGTCATTAATAGTCACTTTTACCTATTAAATTGCACAATGGCATGCCATACTACTCGAGTGCCATCTAGCAGCTGAAAATGGTAGTGTTCAATATTTTCAGTCAGATTGAATGAAAACAGTCATATCTTAACCAAAAATTGGTTTATAAATATGGGAAAAAAAAAATCTATAAATAGTTGCTTTGGCGTATAAGTCACAGGACAGGTAAATTATGCAAAAAAAACCTGCGACTTATAGGCCAAAAAATATGGTACTTACTTCTCTGTATAAAGATTTATCCAACAATTAAAGAACATTACTTTAACACTGAAACACACAGTAGCTGATGGGTGCAATATTGACTGGATTCAGAAGTGACCAGACCAGTGAGTGATGGCTGCAGACCATCAGGAGCCCAGAAGATCATCGCAAGCCCCAAATATAACCTACAGGACATAAACAGCAGGGTACAATATCTGACATGTCAGGGAACAAGACATATGGCTGGAGAGGACATCAAGCACAGCCCTGTTTCATCTACCACACTGCCCCCATCTCCACCTCCAAACCTTCGTACCTCACAGAACCTGAGATCTGTCGCTTCCTGTTCAGTTTATGGAGGACACTCGGGAAAACGTTAACATCAGCTTTAAAGACAGACGGTGCCATATTACTCTGCAGACGCACGGGTGTCAGATGATGATTGCATGTGTGTGTGGGGGGGGGGGGGGGGGGGGGGGGCGCTCTGGTACCCGTCCAGTACCAGGTCTGCCAAATGTTGGAGACAACAGATGCAGAAGTGGAAGAAATACGTTGCTGTTGCTTCCTGCTAAAACAAAAGAACATTAAAGGTTCAGCGTTAGTTGAGTGAATGCACATTACCTGCTGCTTTTCATTCAGAGAGTTAAACTAAAAGCTTTAATGAGAATAGAAGGAATTATAATACTGTCAGATTTTGAGTGACCTGTTGATGCTCATAGCTTGTGTTGTGAATGACTCTCAGCTACTACTACAATAGACTTTAGCTCAATATCTGTAAAAATGACTCCCTTCTCTTATACATTTTTGTTTTCATAAATGTTGATTGAATGTGGCAGCCATCTTTACTGGAGATGTTTCCAGAGGTGATGAGCTTTACATGTACTTCCAGTTGTTTCTTTCTGAGAGTTTCACTAAGATCTGTTTAGTGATTCATGAGATATTTTGCTAACAGATAAACAGGGTTGACACTAACAGTTAATGTCAATTTCAAGCAAAAATATTCTGCAATGTGTTGATAACAAGAATATATATATATATAGTTTAAAGTGTTAATATGACATTTCCCCAGGGACAAAAATACCACCTTGGTATACGTCACATCTGATGCTGTCATTGACTTATTGGTCTCTAGAGTTGTCTTTAACATTCCCGTTGAATTCTTGATAAAGGCTCTTAGTGTCCTGGTGATGTTTTATCTAAAAAAGTTGTCTGGTCTCTGGACCAGACTTAACTTTTTAGGTTTTCTACCTGGATTATTGAGCATGCATCAGGATATATTGATGTAGTTTCAAGCACTCCAAAAGCTATGCGTATGGCATGGAGTCGTGGGCTTTCCTGTAGTGCGCAGGTTTATGTGTCTGGTCTTTCAGTCTCCAGCAATGGTTCTGTCCACCAGTAGCTGGTGCTTGGCTCCCCTGGTATTGCTGCCAATTCCCTTCTGTGCCTTGCTCAGGTATTGACCCATGTGCCTATTCATCTTTGCTGCTATGATGCCTGAAAGGAGCTTCTATGTTGTACAGAGGCAGATGATTGACTGGTAGTTTGATGGAATTGCCACCTTCTTGGGGGGTTTTCATGATCAGGACTGTCTGGCCTTGGATCAATCACTCTGGTGAGTCCCTTCCATTAGCAGCTGGTTCATCTGTACTGATTCATGTGTGTTCATGGAAAGCAGTCAGATTATTTAGCCAGTAGGTGTGGATCATGTCAGGCCCAGGTGCAGTCCAGCTCTTCATTCCTGATATTCATTGGCTTGATCTTTTAGCCAAGCAGGTCAAGGATCAACTTTGGTTATTGTGTATATCAGTTTATTGGTCAGTCAGCATGCCAGCTGCATGCTCCCTCAAAACTTGTAACATCTGTAGCATTGTGCCATGTGATAAAACTACACATTTTAGAGTGTCCTGTTATTGTGGCCAGGCTAAGGCACACCTGTGATGTATAATCATGCTGTCTAATCAGCATATACCATACCTGTGAGGTGGAGGGATTATCTCGGCAAATGAGAAGTGCTCACTAACTCAGATTTACACAAAATTGTGAACAGTATTTAAGAGAAAAAGTCCTGTTGTGTACATAAAAAGTCTTAGATCCTTGAGTTCAGCTCATAAAATGTAAATGAGTCCCAGAGGCTCAATAGGATTAACCTGCATAAATAAAGGTTGAATTAAATAAAAATGGGAGCAAACCCAAAAGTGTTGTATTTATCTAAAAAAGTTAAATCTGGTCCTCTGGACATTCAAAAAAAAACCAAGCAAAACAACAAAAAAATGTAGAAACGTTTCGTCTCTCATCCGAGAGACTTCCTCAGTCTGAGGAGCTGTATTCAGCTCAGTCTCTTAAATAGCACCTTCTCAGAGTGGATCAACCAGTTTTGCTGCTGACAACCAAAACCAGCTGATCACATGCTCAAGAAGGACCATCAGCCTAACAATGGATCATTAGCACACTGATGGCTGTTTACTACTCACAGAGGGCTGAGTGATACTAGCAATCACAGCATTGTAAGAGGGGGACAATTGAACCCAGAGGCCTCCACCCCTGTTTAACGATGGACGATTTCTTTTCACAAAGATGGCCTCCTTTACTCCTCTCTCAAACCATTGTTCCTCTCTATCCAGGATGTGCACATCTTCATCCCTGAAAGATTGACCGCTGGCCTGGAGATGAGTGTAGACTGCAGAGTCCTGGCCTGATGATGTTGATCTTCTGTGCTGGGCCATCCTTTTGGCCAGTGGCTGTTTTGTTTCCCCGATGTAAGACTGATCACAGCCCTCCTGACACTGAACAGCATACACAATATTACTCTGTTTGTGCCGGGGGACTGGCTCTTTGGGATGAACCAGTCTTTGCCGTAATGTATTTTGGGGTTTAAAAGCCACTGGGACGTTATGTTTAGAAAATAAACGTCTCAGTTTCTCTGATACTCCCTCAACGTATGGAATGACCACTGGTCTGGGTTTGGGTTCCTCCTTTTCACCTGATGGCTGACTGGAGTCCTGTTTGGGTTTCTTCTCTGCTTTCAGGAAGGCCCAGTTAGGATATCCACATTGCTCTACAGCCTGACTTGTGTGGGATTTCTCCTTCTACCTGGCTCCTGAGCTATTGGGGACGCTGTCTGCTCTGTGGTACAGAGTGCTGATGACTCCTAACTTGTGCTCCAAAGGGTGATGGGAGTCAAACTGCAAATACTGGTCTGTGTGGGTGGGTTTGCGGTACACCTCAGTTTGCAAATGTCCTCTATCAGAGACTGAGACCTCACAGTCCAAGAAAGCCAACCTGCCATTTTTTTCATCTTCTCGTGTGAACTTGATGTATTTATCCACAGAGTTGATGTGGTCAGTAAAATGTTGGACTTCCTGAGATTTAATTTTAACCCAGGTGTCGTCAACATACCTGAACCAACGACAGAGGGCTATGGTCAGTCTTACATCGGGGAAACAAAACAGCCACTGGCCAAAAGGATGGCCCAGCACAGAAGATCAACATCATCAGGCCAGGACTCTGTGGTCTACACTCATCGCCAGGCCAGCGGTCACTCTTTCAGGGATGAAGATGTGCACATCCTGGATAGAGAGGAACGATGGTTTGAGAGAGGAGTAAAGGAGGCCATCTTTGTGAAAAGAAATCGTCCATCGTTAAACAGGGGTGGAGGCCTCCGGGTTCAATTGTCCCCCTCTTACAATGCAGTGATTGCTAGTATCACTCAGCCCTCTGTGAATAGTAAACAACCATCAGTGTGCTAATGATCCATTGTTAGGCTGATGGTCCTTCTTGAGCATGTGATCAGCTGGTTTTGGTTGTTAGCAGCAAAACTGGTTGATCCACTCTGAGAAGGTGCTATTTAAGAGACTGAGCTGAATACAGCACCTCAGACTGAGGAAGTCTCTCGGATGAGAGACGAAACGTTTCTACATTTTTTTGTTGTTTTGCTTTGTTTTTTTTTTTTGAATGTCCAGAGGACCAGATTTAACTTTTTTAGATTTTTCTACCTGGATTATTGAGCATGCATCAGGATGTGTTGTATTTATATTTTTGTTCTGTATATTACACAGCAATACAGCAATGACTCGGAGAAGCAAAGGTCTTGATTTGTGACCTTGACCTTAGAACTGGGGTGATGAAAAGACTACGCTGCCTTGGAGATAGAAATGTGTATCCAGTTTCATTAAAATATCTTGAGTGGATCAGAAAATAATATTCCATAAATACACAAGGTGGTCATTTTATAGTTTTTGTTGCCCTCGGTCGAAATGAAACCCTGTAAACAGCAACCCCATACCAAACCTGTAGAGGTGGGCAGCTGTGGATTTGTAGCTTTAGACTTAGAGTGCGCGCGTGTGTGTGTGTGTGTGTGTGTGTGTGGGGGGGGGGGGGGGTCTGATGTTTAAACATGGAGGCAACACCCTCCAAATTAGAGCTCCACTAATGTCAAAGTAACACCCTGTCATCTGCAACTTGTTACTGGACGAGAAAATGAGACTACAACCAGCAGCAGCAAGAAAAGAAGACCCTGCAAAACTGAGACTGCCACGTTTTCCACTTAACACTGTTGATTTCTCCCAACACTTTAAAAC
>NC_056498.1:4834634-4836593 GCF_014905685.2 Nematolebias whitei
TATATATATATATATATATATATATATATATATATATATATGTATATTTGTGTGTGTGTGTGTGTGTGTACCTGGTAAGCACCAGATATGTACTAGGTATGCACATTCATTCAACCTTTATTCATACAGGTTAGTCTCAATGAGTCACGAGGACTCCTTTTCAAGAGAGACCTGTTTTAAATACAAAAAAACCACAGATGAGGATATGGTACAAATATCCCAGAATCTCAGAAGCTGAAACCCCAACACAAATCGTAATGTTCAGCTTCACTTTCACAACAACCCTAAAACTTACAGGTGAGGGTTACAACTCCTCTGTTCTTCATTTCCTGTCATAAAGAACGAGACAGACAGGACGTAGTCCAGTCTTTGAGTCTCCATGGTGTGGACACCTGAACACAGCCAGTAACATAACTCTGACTGACTGGGATGGCTGCTGCCAAACTGAAATGTCACACGTTCAGCATGTTCAGTTGGTTCAGTTACCATGAAGCATGCAACAAATGGTGCGTCAAGTAAATATAAAGTCTGACCAAAAGGTTAAAACATGTTGTTGTTCTGTCTGCTGCTCCCCTCTGCAGAGGTCGCCATAGCAACTTCACACAAAAGATTTCGCAATTGTTTTCATGTTCTTCCTGATGTAAACCTGGCCTCAAACCTGCAGCCTCATGATAATAAAACCTCAGCAATGACCACTGAGCCACTGTGGCCGTCGAAATGGTGAACAGAACTTTGTAGAAAAACAACTAAAAGTTATGGCTGAATGGTTCTGTGGAGTATCATGGATGCTGGGATTCCAGTGAGGTGCACTGGCGTCAGAAGCATTTTTAATGTGGGGGGGACAACACACTGGTGTGTGTTTGTGTGTGTGTGTGTGTGTGGGGGGGGGGGGGGGGGGCTGGGGTTCCCCCTAAAAAGATTTTTTAATAAAGTACATGTCATTTCCTGCATTCTGGTGTATTTTACATTTACATGCATTAATAAACACTTGATTCAATAACTATTGATTCTAGAATCGTCCCTGTGCATGGCACAAGAAGAAATCTGACCAACAGCTCTCCTTGTGTGAATAGAGCATGTTGCACTTCTCTCACGCATTCTGACTCCCCCAGTCAACAACTGCTGACCCTAACATAGCACTAATCTAAAAGTGCAGAAAACAGATGTGCTAGCTAATATGTTACAGACGTAGCTCTCCGCTTCTCTCACACATCTAACCCCACCCCCACGCACACACCGGTCAACAACTGCTGACATCAAGGTCAAGGTTCTTTGTCATTTGCATCGCATTTGGTACATGTGGTGAAATAAAATTGTGTACACAGGGTCCCAGTTACGTCCAACAAAAATATTAAAATGTAAAGAAAAACAGTAATACGATCTAAGATATGAACTAAGAATATACTAAACTCTAGAAAAACAATATGCCGAACAATAGCAGCACGAACATGAGTCTGTGTGAGCAGATGAGTAAGAATGAACACAGCAGCATGAAATAAATCATTAACGTTGTGCTAAGCTAGAGCGCAACACATGTATCTCCCTCTCCTCCCCCCACCCCATTGACAAAAAAACCCTCAGAAATGAGCGTCATGCCAAGGCAGATGATGGAGTGGTGTTGTTATCGGTAACCAGAAAAACCTGGAGTGGACTTTTAGTGGTTTGAGTATTCTCCTATTAATCAAGTGGAATAGATTTGTTCACGAAGAAATAGAAACAGTGCTAGGTGAACTACAAAGTAATATTTCTTGGTAAATGTGGGGTGGGGATCCAAATGATTTTTTTTAAGTGTGGGGGGGACACGTCCCCTTTACATATAATTGTTATGACACCTATAGTGTAATGTAACCAAGTTTTACTGTCTTTCATCACAAGATTGATTGAAACCACAATATCACAGGTCTGATTAAAAAAAGTATTGCAATTTATATAATGTTATATATATATATATATATATAT
>NC_056498.1:4836693-4844803 GCF_014905685.2 Nematolebias whitei
GGACTGATGAAGTCTTTTGGATGAAAGTAAGGGTTGTCTTTGCTGGCTTCCTTCTCCAGCAGAGCTCTGATAACGAACCAGCTTTTTGTAGAACTTGGATGGTTCAGATAAACTCTAAGCAAAGTACTCAACATAGAACAGGGTCACTTATAAACATGAAACAAAATGTGGATTAGCAATAAAGACACAGTGCTAATTTTAGCTCTGATGCTGAAATTTCTGAGTTTAATAAATTTGCTCATGAATTATGTCAAAGCAAAACAAAGAAAGCATTATTCCCTTTTTGTTTAAAACTTTATTTATTTTTGCACGTGATGAAAACAATGTTGACCCTTTGGCACCTGTTAGATACTTAGAAGATGGAGTTATTATTGGTGTTGGGCATTGAGTCTCAAGAATCGATTAGAACCGGGACTAACGTTCCAGTTCTCCCAGATTTTTTTATTTTTTTTATTCCTACTTTTGATGCCTAATCCGCCGAAGAAGAAGAAGAAGCCACCCGCTGCATAAAGTTAATGAAGCTTACATAGAAAAGAAGAAGAAGTAAATATTCCTGGAGAAATTTGGACGGGGACTGCCACGTTGCGACCAGTTTACATTTTTGATATGACAGCATTTTTAAATTTGAATTCAGAATGTGTTGTGCATCACTTGCAGGTACCACCACACCAAACATCAGCTCAATATCTTTTAAATAGATGAGTTATCATATTTTCCCTTTTGACAAATGTGGCCATCTTGGATATTTGATTTGCATTAGGTTGGTACCTTTCTAGTCAGTCTATAACAGCTTACTCTCATTTACAACTATACCAAATTTCAACTCAGTATCTCAAAAAATGGCTGAGTTATACAATAGTCAATTTGGAGTTTTCTGAGTTAGCTGTGGCAGCCATCTTGATCCAAAATGGCTCCAAAAGTTAATCAGTGTTTTATTCAGACACTTCTCTACTCTAGGTCATGTGACCTCGCTGTGGCAGTTAGAGGCTGAGTTCTGTCAGTGTTTTCAATGAGAAAAATTGCATCTTTTTAAATTACATACAGTAGTCCCTTGCTACTTTGTGGTTTGAATTTCACATACTCACTCTTTTGTGGTTTTTCAACGACTGTCAACTTTAATAGTACTCACATGATTGGGACGGTATGAGATAAAAGTTAACAAAATGAACTTCAGACAGGCACTGCCATTTTGTAGTTTGCTTTCAATAAGCCTATACTGTAATGCCAGTCAAAAAGAACTACACTACCCAGAAGCCAACAGTGATTCTGGCTGCTGCTTTCTGATGAAATAGAGGGAAAGTTTTGCAATGCAAAGTCAGAAGTAACAATCTATCTATTAAGCTCACAGAACTGGCAGGAATTATAGAATTCAAAATTTTACTTCTAACCTACAAAGCTCTCAACAACCTAGCTCCATCTTATATTACAGATCTTATTGTTCCATATTTTCCAAACAGAGCACTTCACTCTCTGACTGCAGGCATAATTACAGTTCCTAGTTTTTCCAAAAGCAGAATGGAAGGAAGATCTTTCAGTTATCAGGCTCCTCTTTTGTGGAACCAACTTCCAGTTTCTGTCCATGAGGCTGACACATTGTCCAGTTTTAAGACTGGAGACTTTAAGACTTTCCTTTTTGATAAATCCTATAATTAGGGTTGGCTTGTCATGCTGTCTTAGGTCGTTTTCACACCTCATAGTCCAGTAGACTCGGTTCGATTGGGGACCAAAATTCAGAACATTTGTTTGCATTTTCAGCTGGTGCAGTTTGCATTCACACTGCAGAGTCAGTCAAGCCAACCTGTTCCCCCACTCGCTTGTGGTGGCGCTGCACCAAAAACTACTGAAGGAAACCTCTGAAGAAGACACTTCTTCTTCTTCTTCTGGAAATAAAAACAAAAATGGAGTGGAGTCTAATTTTTGCAGTTTTAGGATTTCTGTTTTATCATTTTTCAACAATGGACTCAGCATGAGTGGAAGATGAGGCAGAAGACCATGGAGAATGTTGTTTTTCACACGAGGAGGCTGAGACGGCTTTGTATGAGGTATGAGAAATGCACATTTGTTTTGGTTGTATTTACATAGAATGCCCTACGCTCTAGTCCACTTCTTGCTGTTGGAGCGGTCTCCGGTCCGCTTGCATTCACAATGTATTCGAAACCAATTTGTGCTCACTTCAACCGAACAGTGACCTTGGTATTTAGGTGGACCAGAGTTCACTTTTTTGGTCCGTATCAGAGTTTGATTCTACATTCATACCTCCCCAAACAAACCGGACTTTCTAGGCAAATGGACAAAAGTTTGATCAAAGCAGACTAAACAGGGCATTCATACCAGCCCTGTTTAGTCTGCTTTAATCAAATGATGTGGACCAAAAAAGCAAACTCTGGTCCGCCTAAATACCTAGGTCTCGATTCGGTTGAAGTTAACTCTGGCATGGTTCAAATTCATTGTGAATGCAGGTGGACTGGAGACCGCTCCAAAAGTGGGAAGTGGACTACAGCTCAGGTCATTCTGTGTAAATACAACCAAAACAAAAGTGCATTTCTCATACCTCATACAGAGCCGTCTCAGCCATATTGTGTGAAAAAACAACATTCTCCATGGTATTCTACCTCATCGTCTGCTCAAGCTGAATCCATTGTTGAAAAATGACAAAACAGAAATCCTAAAACCGCTAAAATTTGATGCCACTCCATTTTTGTTTTTATTTACAGAAGAAGAAGATCTTCTGGAGGTAGAAGGAATACTTCTCAGACCTTCTCAATCCCACCAGCACATCTTCCATGGAGGCAGCTGAGTTGGGGGACTTTGGGGTTGATCCATCCAAAACTGTGGCTGAGGTTGCCTAGGTAGTTAAAAAGCTCCAAGGCAGCAGGGCTCCAGACATGGATGAGATTCACCCTGATTTCCTTAAGGCTCTGGATGTTGTGGGGCTGTCTTGGTTGACACGCCTTTACAACGTCACATGGACATTGGGGGCAGTGCCACTGGATTGGCTGACTGGGGTCGTGGTTCCCCTCTTCAAAAAGGGGGACCGGAGGGTGTGCTCCAATGATAGGGGCATCACTCTCCTCAGCCTCCCTGGTAAGGTCTATTCAGGGGTACTGGAGAAGCAAGTCCGATTGTTGGTCGAACCTCAGATCCAGTAGGAACAATGTGGGTTCCATCCTGGACATGGAACACTGGATCAGCTCTTTACCCTCACTAGGGTCCTCGAGGGGTCATGGGAGTTTGCCCATCCAGCCTACATGTGTTTTGTGGATTTGGAGAAGGCATTCGACCGTGTTCCTTGGGGTACACTGTGGGGGGTGCTCCATGAGTATGGGATTGGGGGCCTGTTGGTACGGGCTGTTCAGTCCCTATGCAAGCGGTGCAAGAGCTTGGTTCGCATTGCCAGCAGTAAGTAGGACCTCTTCAGGGTGGGAGTTGGACTTTGCTAGGGCTGCCTGTTGTCACAGATTCTGTTCATAACTTTTATGGACAGAATTTCTTGGTGCAGCAAGTGGGCGGAGGGTTTCCGGTTTGGTGGCCTCAGGATTCCATCTCTGCTTTTTGCAAATGATGTGGTCCTGTTGGCATCATCGTGCCGTGATCTTCAGCTCTCACTGGGAGCGGTTTGCAGCCGAGTGTGAAGTGGCAAGACTCAGCACCTCCAAATCTGAGGACATGGTCCTCAACCGGAAAAGGGTGGATTGCTCTTTCCAGATCGAGGGTGAGGTTCTACCTCAAGTGGAGGAGTTCAAGTATCTCTGGGGTTTTTTCAAGATTGACTAAAACATTATTTGTTTGCTCAACATTATAGCAAAGGTGTGTCTCAGTTAAACTTTTCCTTAATAAATGCACTTTAATGGTCAAAACAGCTTAATTTCATCTGGGTGCTGGTGTTCATCCCCACTCCGCCGCCGGAGTGGCAACTAAGGCTTTGGCCGTGAACTCTGGATCCTTCATCCGCCTACACCTCGCTGCTTCCCGGGGATGCGGAACACGTGGTCCACTGCCCCCTTCCTCCCGGCTCGGGTAGTGGAGGAAGACTGTAGAGCTTCAAACTGGAGCTGCGACGGATGGATGGATTGATGGATGGGTGGCACACTGCTGCAGAGGAAATGCGCCCAGCAGGAGCTAGCCAGACACGGGGGGCAAAGTTCCCCACAAGGGGGGATCCTCCTCTGCCGTGCGGCCATCCCTTCTGCCTGGTTGAATCCCCTGGGCAGACTGGGCAGACCCAACCCGTTTACAAACTTGCTTTCTGCTGCTCGATTACCGTTTTGGGCTGCATATTTTATTACCTGCAGTTTATAATCTGCAAAATAGGATTTTCTGTTTGGGGGCATTTTACTTGTGTTAATTTTTTTTCTCAATTGTCTCTGTGAATGGGGGTGGGGGGGTGGGGGGTGGTAGTGGTGTAGAGAAACAAGATATAAAATCTAGAGGGTTCTCTATCAACTGCAACTGGTAATGTTTACTGCTTCGTGTCTATGAATGACCATTTCAAAGGCAAAAATTGGGTTATAAATATGGGGAAAAACATATGCAGTGTATAAGTCGCAGGACTTGCAAATTTATGCAAAAAGGTGCAACTTAAATGGCAGAATATACGGTATATGTTTTGTTGAAAAAAGTACCCCAACAGGACCTCAAGACTGTTTACTGGACGACTGCTTGAAAACAACTCAGCAGCAGGTGTTGGTGTAAAGAAAGTGTCAGGATTTTGTGGACAGGAACGAACCCAAAGTGCAGACAGGACTCAAACTCGGCAGATTACAAAAATAAGTATTTTAATAATAAATGAAGAACAAAACAAACAGCTGACGTGGCAGCAAAACTTACATGAAGACGGATGGCTCAAAGGGAAACTCAGGGAGGACTCAGGAGAACGCAGAGACCCAACGAATACGACCCGACAAAGGAATAACACAGGACAGGAGGTTTATATACAAGGACAAGACAAGACGTGATTACAAACAGCAGGTGTGACAAGACAAAGGTGGCAACAATTAAACTGACGAGGAAACACTAGGGAAACACAGACACAAACAGAAACAGCAAAAGGTGCCATCCTTACAGAAAGAAGGAAATACATTTTAATTCAACTTTAAACATTCTAAAGTCACTGCCCATTCCTAGAAAATATCTTAAACTATCTAAAAAAAAAAAAAAAGAAGCAACAACTGTGATGTAAAGGTTTATGACCTGGGGCCGGTTTGCGGTCGATGTCGGTTGGGTGGTGCCTGTTTATGTCTCAGGTTGGGTTTTAGTTGGTCTCCTCTCTTGGATCAATTTGGGCCCCCCATTTAATGTGGGGTCTACTTCCCCCTGTCACTCTCCCTTCCGGTGGTGGGCCCCCCTGCCACCGGTGCATTGGCGGCTCTCAGCATCTGGGGCTGGGTGGTGGGGTGTGTGCAGGCCTGCCCTGGTGGCTGCCTGCCGGGGCCTGGGTGCCCTGGCTCTGTCGGGCTTCTGTTGTGGGGTGGTATGACCTCGGGACTCAGGGCTTGGTGTCCATGGCCGGATCTACTCTGGAGGGACGGGTTGTCGGTGGAACTTGTGGACTCATCGCTGCAGCCTCCTGGGGTTTTTGCATTGTGGTTGCTGGGATCGCCCGGGGCTTCCCTTTACTTCTCTCTGGGGGGTGCAGTTGTCTCTGCTGGGGGACTCACGGAGCTCCGGGCTTGGGGACCGCTGTGTGTCTGTGGCTCCGGTCTTCCCTGTGTTACCATCGTGTTCTGTGGGGATGGGTCTGTGGGTCCCCACATCCACTATTGAACATTTTTTATGGAGAAACCTCATAGTGATAAGCATGCTCACACAGGTGTTGAGATTCAGGTGTTTATCAGATACACACTCAATTGGGTTGTGATGACCACTAAATATATCTTGTATTACCATGTACTGTATAAAATACTTTCTAATGATGTTATAAGTATCATTATATATGTTTTTGTTTTCTTTTACCCTTTATTTATCCAGGTAGTCTCATTGAGCCACGAGAACTCATTTTCAAGAGAGACCTGTTTGGGGAGCAGATGGTGGGGGTTAGGGGCCTTGCTCAGGGGCCCAGGGTGGGGCGAATGAGGGTGGAGGGAGGTGTGGGTGTTTCATCTTTTCCACCCACATTTTTGATGTTGATGGTACCGGGAGGTGAACCTGCGACTTTCTGATCACAAGCCCATCTTCTAGCCTCTGTGCCACCACTCCCCCCCTAATGTTGCTTGTTGTTGTGGTTTCTTGGTTTTGCCTTGTTTTCTTTTTCTTTCCGCAGGTCTAGAGTCAGACTTTAATGATGATGATTTATGTTCTCTTTATGGATCTCTCTCCTCTATTCCTATCTCCTTCTTTAACCCTTCTCCCACTTTTCTGCTTTGTTATCTTCTTTGTTTTCCGTCCCCGTGTCCATTACATCTGGAACAAACCCAAAGCGTATTCTAATAAAATTTAATTTATATATCAAGTGGAGCATTAAGG
This sequence comes from Nematolebias whitei, assembly GCF_014905685.2. Classification (NCBI taxonomy): domain Eukaryota; kingdom Metazoa; phylum Chordata; class Actinopteri; order Cyprinodontiformes; family Rivulidae; genus Nematolebias; species Nematolebias whitei. Next base: position 4,843,156 of record NC_056498.1, read on the forward strand.
CCAGCCATAATGCTCTGTTGTGAAAGTAAATCTGTTGGGCATCACTTTGACACTCAGACAATAATTCTGAGTGTCACAATGCCGGACAGGACAAGGGAGAAAAAAAAAAAGAAAAAAAAAAAAGTTTATGAAATTATTTTACTTTGAATTTGTTTTAAAGCAGGGGTGTCAAACTCATTTACAAACGGGGGGCCGGAATTAAAATCTTTTTCAAACTAAGGGCCAATTTCAGAATCTACATGAACTCAAGTTAGATACCCAGCATTTTTTCTTAGTTGCAGGTTCCTCAACAAGAGTTTGATTGGTCTCATTTGATGTTCCCGCTTCACTTTCGATATCATCATCAAAGATTACTGGAAAAAATCAAATAATAAAAGTACTTTTAACATATCATCTTGAGGTCCAGATAAAATGTTAATGAGGGCCACATTTGGCCCCTGGGCCTTGAGTCGCTCAAAGCTCTAGAACAGGTAAATATTTATTGCTTGCATGCTATCACAGAACCACAAGTTTTTATTTAAATATTTATTTTACCGCTCAAGATACAGAACAAAATATAGGCTGCCTGAACAACACCAGAGCTAAAAGATGTTTACTGTAAAAATGTACTTTTTACTTCACTGTTTCCTCACAGTACAGAAACTTTCAGCTTCGACAATTCTATAAACGTATCATTTCCTCGTGCAGAACAATCCCCCCCCTCCAGGACAGGCTGGACACAAAGCTGTCCCCTGTCCTCCTCAGAGACAAACACATGCAGCTGCAAACAGCAGGAGTCTGAGCCCAGCCTGAAGCAGAGCCACTGCAGGGCCTTCTAACATGCACCCAACCAACTAAGGACGACACCACCCACCCACCCATCCTGAGCTCACATACAGGGACGTCTGTGAACCGTGTCTAATTTAACAAAAACCTTTTGTTTTGATGTTTTTACATTAGAATGATGTCACAGACTCTGACAGCAGCTCAAACAATGACAGAGCAGATACAGACACACTGACCTCCAAATATGAATAGGCTTGCTAAAATCTGTTAACATTCAATAAATATAATTAGGCTTGCTAATACCTGTTAATAATCAATAGTTCCTTGAGTCACTGACACACTGATCTTCATGGGTCTTACCTGTGCTGCTGCTCATGGTACCAGATGATGCTCAGTAAACAATCATAGATGGTGTCAGCAGCAGCCTCAGCCTACAGAGGAGACGGGCTGGTCCTGATGGGGGGCTGGTGCTGATGGGGGGTGTTTCCGGTCGCTGAGGCTGCACAGAGCTTCACAGTCAGCCTCCGTTCTGCGTCGGTCTCTCTGCGGCTCGGAGCAGCAAGCAGGGCAGGGTGGGTGTGGGCGCACAGTGCGGCGCACGAGCCGCTCGAGTCAGGACAGAACTGTGCTTCCGTTGTAGCTTTTCAAAACAAAAGTCCCTTAAAGGACTTTCAATCTAACATTCGTATAAAATGTTTTTTTATGATTTGTGGTCAGAATCTGAAACTCATCAGTTCTGACTGTGTCCTCATTAAGAGATACAAGGATTTTTATTGTCATTCTCATCACATGTGGTACATTCCAAAATGTTTTAACTAAACTTCTGTGTCCATAATACAGTATTATATATATATAAATTCTGACTGTGTCATAAATATATAAA
>NC_056498.1:4847803-4879872 GCF_014905685.2 Nematolebias whitei
TTGTTTGTCTGTTTATTTTGCTTTGTTTTGTGTTTTGAATGTCCATAGGACCAGATTTAACTTTTTTAGATTTTTCTACCTGGATTATTGAGCATCACGTTAAAAGTTACAAATGTTTTCTTTGATGCCTGTTTCTTTTCCAAATATAGAATTGTGTGTGAATGACAGGGATTAACTTAAAACACTTTGTAGAACGGTGCTTTACGAAGTTCAGTCCATTTATTTATATCACTTTACTGGCAAATCTGCCTCATTCAATATGGCTGACGATCTGACGTACCGCTGCCACGGGCCAACCCCTATCCATACGCCCCAGCCCAGAGCCCTGTAAAGAGAGAGTTGCGACACTCTTTGAACTCGCCGATACGCGGTCACGTGGTTCATGCAGCTCCCCATAGTTCCAAACAGTTCATCGCTGTCAGTCAGTTTGAGCGGCTGCTGGCGCAACATAACACAAAAATCGACTTTTCTTACTTTACCTGACGTCTTTCAGTAATTATTGAGCAGTAACGAACTGATTACTTAACTGATTACTGATTATTTCACAGACTATGCATTTTATCAAAGCATTTTTAGAAGCAGCTGATACATTTATCATTAAATTTTAGAAGGAAACGAGACTGCAAACACATATTTGTTAGAAAAATAATGTATATGCAATACAGTGATCAATATAGCCATGTCAGTGTTTTATAACGTTAAAAAAAGATCAGAGTAACACCTGTTATAAAGCTGTTTCTGATGTTCGCTGCATGAGAATGCTCCACCTTGTCCTCCATGCAGCATCAGATCTGCTCCAGCTTACCTCAGATCATCTGGATGAATTCTTGATTTCTATAGAAGATGTTAATTCAACCTTTATTTAAACAGGTTCGTCCCATTGAGCCTTGAGGACTCATTTACAAGAGAGACCTGAATATAATTGTTGTATTTGTCATTTTTTATGGCAACCAAGTACCTGATAACTGAGTTGATTGTGCTTGTAGCCTGACAACTATTGTAAAACTGTAATTCATTGATTAAAATGTTAATTTAAATGAAACTGTTTCTAGTTAAAATCACAACAGATGACAAAATAAGTGTTAACTGTGCAAAAATAAATTTCCAAACAATTTATTATAAAATATGTAAAATGTAAAGCAAGCTTTAATAAAGTACTTTTACTACTATTTATACTGTTTATTAATGACATCATCTCAAGTCAGCAGGAGCACCATCATCATCATCACAACAACACAAAGTGAGAGCTGTAAATTTAATCTGCACAAACATTTTCAATCAGGGCTCAAAATGTTTAACTGTCAAAGAAATGTGCAAGAAAATAAACTGATGTCACTCTACAGACACATTTAGAGAGAGGACAGTTCACAGAGACACAGTGAGGACGTGTGAGACTGAAGGAGGTTCAACCATTTGTTCATGGACCAGAACCAGATGAGAAGAACAGCAGAACTTCCACTGCATGTTGATCCACTGACCAGTGATCTGACCAGTGATCTGACCAGTGATCACATATGTTGTTCTAAATTAAACTTTGGTACGAACAATGTTAAATAAGACATGTCATATTTTTATTGAACAATAATCTTCATTCTAACAGTGACGTTGTAATTTCAGAGACTGAGGAAGAAACAGAAATGAGGCGAGTGAGATGAGGGACAGATGAAAATGTGTCCTCAGAGGACGGGGACATGTCAGGATCTGATGATCCAGGACCAACAGGACCAGGAGGATGGATCAACAGGACCAGGAGGATGGATCAACAGGACCAGGAGGATGGATCAACAGGACCAGGAGGATGGATCAACAGGCAGTCAGGGAACAGAGATGAACAACCTGAGGAACAATTAGAACACAAAAACATACATAAGCAGGACAGAAGAAACTCACAGACAAGAAAATTAACTCAGTCCTGTGAAGAAAAATGTTAATGGAAAATAAATTGACATATTTTTACAAAAGATCAGATGAAGACAACTGGCATGAAGAAGAACTTCCAGCTCCATCTCAATGTACCTGTGATAGTTTAATAAGTGTTTTGTTACTGTCCTACAGTTTATTGATGCTGATTTATTCTTGTAATAATTCTTATTTCTTGTTCTGTCTTGAAAGAGTGTCATCTCAACTTGACCCATGATTACCAAACACTAAACTAATAATATAAAACTAATGTAAATGAACAGTCCTGCAGTAAATACCAACTTTGTGAAGGTTATGGTGTTAAAGTAATCTTATTCAAACATCTTGATTCAGCTGTTAATGTTTAATAGAAGACAGAAAATGAGATCTTGTACCTTTGTGATACTTTGAATGCAACATTCAGTTCATGAAGTCATTCTCCTCTGGTTCACCTGGAAAACATGAAAACATTGACTCATCTCCACAATCACGTTTTTCTTTAATGATAATGTCACAATTTATGCTGCAGTCTTTGACAAATGATCTATAACTTGAACTAAATTACATCAGTCTTGTTGTCATGTTGTCATCATTCTTTGTTAAATCAGGTCTCTCTATTAAATGAGTCCTCGAGGCTCAATGGGATTTACTGTAGAAATAAAGGTTGAATGAATCTCTCAGGAAAAAAGACCAAATATTTTCTAGTTGAGTTCAGTAACTGGAATTACCATAAATTTAAAAAAGACCACCTTTCAAAATGTAAGCAGTAATAGATATTTTAAAACGCTGAATTAGAAATAAACCCGTTTAAACCATCATGTTGCAGAGCAGCTGCAGTTAAAACACAACTAGTAATTTAACATGTTTCATTAACTAAAACTGGCGACATGAAGTATTAATGTTGATAAACTGTGGTACAGAACAGTCAGATAACGCTTCACAATGGCAAAAAAGTGTCGTATTTGCATCAACTTACCGGGAAAACACGGAGAATGAACTACGTTCAATGCTGAACCCGCTGCTGTTTGGAACTCTTTGCCGCTTCATGACCCACGTGACTTCCGCATTCCATTCTTTCTATGGGAGTCTATGGGAGTGTCGCAACTCTCTCTTTACAGGGCTCTGCCCCAGCCCATAGGATGCGTTCAAGTTGCACACACTCATGGGAAATGTAGTGTGATGGAACTACGTCTCTACGTAAAATTTGCGCGACAGGACCAAGCATGGTTCCTGTGTTGTCATGTGTTGAAACTTTAATTTGAGACGTATAATCAGTGTAATCTTTGAGCTATGGATTTGACCGAGTCAAACTCGGACAGTCTTCGTGTAGAAGTTATTCTCTCAGATGGCGGTAAACCGGCGCCATGTTGTCCACACGGTGAGTACACCAAACTGCGTTCAATAGTCCTTTATTCGGTCATTGCTTGGCTTTTAAATGTATATAACCACACAAGATATTTTAGTTAATAACTAATGTTGAGTGAGTATTGTGTTTAGATACATTCGGTTTAATAGTTTATCTTAAAATCAGTTGTTGTAGGCAAGGAGTTTACCAAAAACAGCATTTACCGAGACGTCATAAAGTGTTTCATGTTAAAGTTCTCCTCTGACTCTCAGTACCTAGTCTGGTCCAGCCAGGTCTAAATGATCTTACACAGGATTCAGACTCTTCAGAGACGCATGATGTATTAAAGCAGATGTTTACATACTGTCAAACTAAATCTTTCCTGTTTTAAGTCACTCAGGATTCTCATCTGTCAAATGTCTAATTAAGAAGAGAAAGAGGTTTTTCGAGTTGTTGGCATCATTGTCTTTAAGCTGCCTGACGTGGCTCAGATGTTTGGGCTTCCTTCCACAAATTTCTCACTAGTTTGATGTAGTTTTGTGCCGTTCCTCCTGACAGACCTGCTGGACCTGAGTCAGGTTTGTAGTCCTCTTACTGCTCACTGATTTAAAGTGACCTGGTTTTTAAAATTAAATCTGGGAACATTTCCAGCTCAGAGACAAAAAATAATTTAATGATAATTAATCAAGATTAAATTAAAAAACGGGGACAGTTATGGTTTCATTTATTTTTACATATTTATTCATGTTTAAACAATAAAAATCAAATTCAGCACAGGAATGTGTCTCTCCTCACATTTCCCAAGAGTAATACAACAAATAAACAATAGTAGTAACAATGGTGTCAGAAACATTTGTAATCCCTGACGCATCCATACACTTCTACGCTGATGACACAGTTGTTTATTGTCGAGCTAAAACAGTTCCCAAGGCTCTCCAGCTTTTGCAATCCACCTTTGACATCAACTAGTCAGATTTGTTCCGTCTCAAACTTGTCCTAAACGCCGACAAAACAAAAAGGATGATTTTTTTTTCAAACAGGAAGTCGGTCCCAGCAGTTCTTCCTCCGATTTTATCCTCTAATGGTGTCCCCATTGAGTTTGTTGATTCCTATAAATATTTGGGTATCTTCGTCGACTCGTCTTTTAAGCTCCATGTGGAAAACTTGGTAAAGAAAGTGAAAGTTAAACTGGATTTCTTTTTTCAGAAACAAATCCTGTCCAACTCTGAATGCTAGTAAACACCTTGTATCTGTGACCTTCCTTCCCTCCATTGATTACGGTGACATTATTTACATGAACGCTCCTACAAGAACCCTGCAGATGTTGGATGCTGTCTATCATGGTGCACTAAGATTCATAACTGGCTGTGATTATCGTACCCATCACTGCACCCTGTATTCACTGGTTAACTGGACATCATTAACTTCACGCAGACTCTCTCACTGGTACATTTTCATCTTTAAATCACTTCTTGGTCTGCTGCCTTCATACATCTCCTCCTACATGTCTCTGTGTGAGTGCAGCTACAGCATGCGCTCTCAGGACATTATTACCTGCAGTGTTCCCTCAGTGAGGACTGAACTAGGCAAAAGGGCCTTCTCCTACTCCGCTCTTGTTTCCTGGAATATCTTACAAAAAGATTTGAAGCTCTCGACCATGACCTCTCTAAGTGGCTTTAAGAATCTGTTAAGTTCCTGGCAAGAACCAATGCAGACATGTTCCTGTTTTTAGTTTCCTACATTGCCTTACATTCAAGCTGTTTTTTTTGCCACTTTTTCCTTTTGACTGTCCTTTTGGTTGCCATTTTATTTAAATTTGTTTAAAACAATCTGTATGCCTCTTTTATGATTGTCTATTGTTGTCATCACTCTTTGTTAAAAATTCAGGTCTCCGTTGTAAATGAGTCCCCGAGGCTCAATGGGATTAACCTGTATAAATAAAGGTTGAATGAATGAATTATGTGGGGGGGGGGGGGGGGCACCTGGGTGGGGGGGGTTGGTGGCAGGGTGGATACCATTTCATTGTGGGTGTTAAGGGCCTTGCTCAAGGGCCCAGAGTGGGGCAAGTGAGGTGGAGGCAGGTGTGGGTGTTTCACCTTTCCCACCCACATTTTGATGTTGTCAGTACAGGGAGTTGAACCAGTGACCTTCTGATCACAGGCCCACCTTTAACCTCTGCACCACCACTCCCCACAGATTATAGTAAAGTGAGATACTTTAAATATAAGAAATAAGACACAATTTAGTAATATGTTACCTATTCTTTTCATCTTGTCACTCAAAAATCTGCCTCTAATTAGTTTTGTCCACTGATGAAATGCCCCAAATTCTATATTTAGCAAAAAACTATATTTATTTGGCGCTCCGAGCTCAAATGCAGATTTAAGCAGATGATGATCTCTCCCTCCTCATTATTTTCTGTTCAGTTCTTGCGTCATTCAGTTTCTGTCAATGAGGAACTTTCCTACGTCCAAACTAAGTAAACAAACACACCTCAGACCTATTTTATTTACCTGGACGCAGCTGACAACACTAGAAACATTTCCTACCACGAAACAAACGTGTATCACAGCTAGGATCAGCCCAGTTCAAACAAAATAAATCGGTGCACACATCACAGGAGAGCTGCCCATCGGTGGTGACAAGCTTGCACTGACGTGCTGCTCTTCTTCGTTTTTAAAGGCGACACGCTCGACTCTTCTTCTTCAAACAGTCTGTAATAACAGCAGCACGACCAGCTACAGTAATTGCTGTTGTTGCGCGCAACATACCGGTATTCATGTTTTTTATCCAGCTACTTTAATAACCGTCTGCACTGGGGACATTTCCGGGGGACAGCTTTGGCTGGGGACGACAGGTTGTGTCCTATATGGGGACTGTCCCCGGAATTCGGGGACGTCTGGTCACCCTACACTAATTTATTATGGGATTGAGACCAGGGCCTTTTTATGGCCACTTCAAAACCTAGACTTTGTTGTCCTTAAACCATTTTATAACTACCGTATTTTCCGGCGTATAAGTCACAACTTTTTGCATACATTTGCAAGTCCTGCGACTTATACACCGACGTGCCTAATGTTTTTTTCCCTGTATTTATAACCCAATTTTGAGCTGAGATCTGATGATTTCATTCATTCTGACATGAAAAATTTCAAACATTACCATTTTCAGCCTCTAGAGGGCCCCCAAACATTATGGCAAGCCAAGTGTCTCATTAATAGGTAAAAGTGGCTATTAATGAGACACTTGGCTTGCCATAGAAAGCCACATTCGTCTCGCTCCTGAACTCCTGGAGCAAATATCAAATCAGCTGCATTTCGCCGCGTTGCCCAGGCAAAATGCAGCTGATTTGACCATTAAAGTGCATTTATTAAGGAAAAGTTAAACTGAGACACACCTTTACTATAATGTCAAGCAAACAAATAATTGTTTTTGGGTGATAATTTTGTTAAATTATTGGTAAAGTCCTCCCATGTAAGCTCCCGCGGCCGCCGTTTTGGCAGCCTATCGATTGTGGCATAACACCTGCCCACATTTCCGGTTTGTTAGCGGTGACGCATAATAGATGCAACTTGTATGGCAAAGCAATGTATTTATGTTTTTTTTGCACATTATTAGACATATTTGGATTGATGTGATTTATACGGGGCAGTGTTTCCCCTAGTTAGCTTGCCATGGCGGGGTGCTCATCTCATCCATGATTTTTGCTGTTGGGGGTGACGGAGACATGTCTGAGCGCAGCTTGTACTAACAGGTTTTAAGCGGGGGCGGGGGTGCGTTCATCATGAGGGAAGAGGCAGTGTGAGTGCTGCCTTGGGCTTTTTAGCTAGAGAGCCTGTATTTTGCGCCGCTACCTTAGTGATATGTCAGTGCTGGGTGGGGGTGGAAGGGGCAAGTTCAGTTTGGTAGGCGGAGTGCTCAGTTCTGTTGAAGGGGTGGGGCACCCCGCCTGTTTAATGGTAGGGGAAACACTGCGGGGTGTAACTTGTACAGCAGAAAGTACGGTAATCTGGCTGTATATTGAGGGTCTTTATCCATTTGAAGACCCATTTGTGTCCAAGCTTTAACTTCCTGACTAATGTTTTGAGATACTGCTTCAAAATTTCAACATAATCTCTTTTCATTGTGACTTAATTTGCTTTGTGAAGTGCGTCAGTCCCTCTTGCACTGAAACAGCCACACAGCATGATGCTGCCACCCGGTACTTCACATTTAGGTAGGTCCAACCAAGCATCCATTTTCTTCTAAAAATAACATTGGCCAAACAGCTCAATGACGGCTTCATCAGACCAGAGGACCGACTTCAAAACCTGAAGGTCTTTGTCCCTGTGTGCTTTGGCAAACAATAATCTGTCTTTTTTTGTTGCTTTTGGATAAATGACTTTGTTCTTGTTTCACATGGTTCTTTACTTTTGTTTTGGGGTTGATACTCAGATTTTTTCACTGTAAGCTGTTCATCTTGGGAACACAGAACTGTCTCCTTCTATTGAGGTATAACATGATGTTCTTATGATGTTTATACATTTGTAAACAGAACAACTGAAAAAAACTTCAGAAATTGAAAAATTACCCATGGATGAAGTGAAACAGAGTTGTGGAGGTCGACAGTTCTCTTCCAGATATCTTTGCTGATATCTTTAGTAGAGTTCGACCGATATGGAAATTTTGGTTATCATTGATATTGATATTGGGACGGGACGGCTGAGTGCCATTATAACCAATATGATGGCTGGACATTCTTGAACTTTGTCCACCCCCAAGAATCTAAGTACAGATACTTTTAAACATGTTTTAACATTTGTTACAAATATGATAATGTGTTCACCTTTTTGAAATACTTTTGTTGTCAAAAGTACAGTTCTTACATACAAACTGCAAAATAACATTAATAATGTAACATTCTTTTTACTTCTCTAAGAACATCCTTGGTGAAGTAGTCTCACAATACATACTACCACGAGCTTGACATCTGTAAAAATAAAAGGAGTAAGACAATTATATACATATTAAAAATCACTGTCTGAGCAAACCCTGACTATTGTATTCACACACACATACACACACAGACATTTTGGGGTAATTGCATGATTTGTGTCCATACTAGGAGATGTCTGTGCTTTTGGAGGGGCTATCTGTCCGATCTCCTGCACAGTATCACCCATTCACGCTCCCTTCATTCTTCCTCTTCTATCCACCTCAACGTGCCTCTCATCCACCTCAGCACTATGGGACACCAAGCCTTTTCTCACTTTGCTCCCCATAGTTCTAGAATTGCGCCGCTCAGGGTGGCTGCATGTTTGAGTAGCTCTGTTACATTCATTATGAGTTGTTGCTTATGAAGATTTTAATTCCTCTTTTTCTGGATATAAATCGCTTTTTTCAGATGTTTATTTACTCTGATGTCGGATGATATGCAGCTGGAAGGATTCTTACTGAAACCTTTGTACTTTGGGGCATTTGTTATGATGTGTAACCATAACAACAAGATGTTTTTGTAACAACCAGGAGCAGCTGATTAACATTTCAAAAGCTCAAATACCTCAACTACAGCCCGAAATGAGTTGAAAAGGAGGCGCAGTGGACGAATTCCTATCAACCTGGCAGCGGTGCTCGAGTACTTGACCGCCGAGATCCTGGAGCTGGTGGGAAACTTGGCTTGTGACAACAGGAGGACAGGGATCTTCTCCGGCACCTTCAGCTGTCTGTCTGTGGCAACGAGGAACTCGGCAGACTGCTGGGAGGAGTGACCATCGCTCAGGGAGGAATTCTACCCGACATTTGAGCGGTCCTGCTGGACCAAGAGGCCCGCCGGATCTGACAGCAAGCTGGATCTGGGTGGATGGATCTGTGGCCAGATTTTTGGGATTTGCTGCAGGAGGTCCTTCCTACTATCAGCTATCAGCATCTAACAACTCTTGAATGGAACCAGGATGATAAGTTATGACAACACTTAATTTCCCCCTGGAATTAATAAAGTATATTTGAATGGAATTTTGAATTGAACTTTGGAACGCTCTTCCCCCAGACATCCGTAATACTGACTCCCTTCTGACCTTCAAATCACAACTCAAAACTCATTTCAAGTTAGACACCACTCTGAGCAGCAGGACCACACTTTCCACAGAACAACTGTGTCAACTCTTGAAACTGTGCCTGCAGTCAACCTACTTCACATATGGGGAGCAATATTATAGGCAGAAACATGGGTGTGCTATGGGGTCTCCAGTTTCTCCTATTGTGGCCGACCTGTACATGGAGGAGGTAGAAAAGAGAGCCTTGACGTCCTTTGCAGGGACACCACCAAGGCATTGGTTCAGGTATGTTGATGACACCTGGGTTAAAATTAAATCTCAGGTAGTCCAACATTTTACTGACCACATCAACTCTGTGGATAAATACATCAAGTTCACACGAGAAGATGTAAAAAAAAAATGGCAGGTTGGCTTTCTTGGACTTTGAGGTTTCAGTCTCTGATAGAGGACATTTGCAAACTGAGGTGTACCACAAACCCACCCACACAGACCAGTATTTGCAGTTTGACTCCCATCACCCTTTGGAGCACAAGTTAGGAGTCATCAGGACTCTGTACCACAGAGCAGACAGCGTCCCCACTAACTCAGGAGCCAGGCAGAAGGAGAAATCCCACACAAGACAGGCTCTAGAGCAATGTGGATATCCTAACTGGGCCTTCCTGAAAGCAGAGAAGAAACCCAAACAGGACTCCAGTCAGCCAACAGGTGAAAAGGAGGAACCCAGACCCAGACCAGTGGTCATTCCATATGTTGAGGGAGCATCAGAGAAACTGAGACGTTTATTTTCTAAACAAAACGTCCCAGTGGCTTTTAAACCCCAAAATACATTACGGCAAAGACTGGTTCATCCCAAAGAGCCAGTCCCCCAGCACAAACAGAGTAATATTGTGTATGCTGTTCAGTGTCAGGAGGGCTGTGATCAGTCTTACATCGGGGAAACTAAACAGCCACTGGCCAAAAGGATGGCCCAGCACAGAAGATCAACATCATCAGGCCAGGACTCTGCGGTCTACACTCATCTCCAGGCCAGCGGTCACTCTTTCAGGGATGAAGATGTTCACATCCTGGACAGAGAGGAACGATGGTTTGAGGGAGGAGTAAAGGAGGCCATCTTTGTGAAAAGAAATCGTCCATCGTTAAACAGGGGTGGAGGCCTCCGGGTTCAACTGTCCCCCTCTTACAATGCTGTGATTGCTAGTATCACTCAGCCCTCTGTGAACAGTAAACAGCCATCAGTGTGCTAATGATCCATTGTTAGGCTGATGGTCCTTCTTGAGCATGTGAGCAGCTGGTTTTGGTTGTCAGCAGAAAACTGGTTGATCCACTCTGAGAAGGTGCTATTTAAGAGATTGAGCTGAAAACAGCTCCTCAGACTGAGGAAGTCTTTCGGATGAAAGATGAAACGTTTCTACAATTTTCTTGTTTTGTTTTGTTTTGTTTTTTTGAATCCCCGTAGGACCAGATTTAACTTTTTTAGATTTTTCTACCTGGATTATTGAGCATGCATCAGGACATCTCAATTTAGCCATCTCACTTTAATTTCTTGTTATTTTCTTCGTGGTTTAGTGTTTTATAGCCATTTTGTATTGTTTTATTTTGTGTTTTTAATGTTGTGAAGTGTCCTTGGGTGTCTTGAAAGGCACTAACAAATAAAATGCATTATTATTATTATTATTTTTATTATTAAGCATCAGGCCCACCAATACCTAATCCCACACTACTAAGTTTGCAAATGGTGCACTGGTCATAAAAACAATCTTACTAACGTGCGCGTTCATATTTTCTATCCTCCACTATTCACCATAAAGTTATTGTATTATATAAAATATAAATTAAACAAAAAAACACCCTTCCTTGTTCATTGTTTAAACAGTCAGTCACGTATGGTGAAGGTCTAGTAGTTGGTGTCGACCGCAGCAGGGGAGTTTTTTTTTCTTTGCAGCAAAGTAGATTTCAGACAAACAATGAGGACAACAAAGATAACATTACTAACATTGCACCAAAGTTCATCCTCATTAATCCAGGTATAAATCCAACAATGTTCAGTCAGGTCATCTGAACGGTTTCTTTTGTTGCTGAGACAGTGGAGAGGGCGGCCAGCTCATTACCAGCGAACTGTTTTTTTCCACTTTGGTAGTGGGATTCAGAGTTTGTGGGATTCAATTTGGTTTGGTGGCTCCTCATATTGAAGAAGTCTTTTGGATGAAGGACAAAACATCTCAGCAACAAATTAAACCATCCTGATGACCTGACTGAACATATTTGGGTTACTAACACTGATATATTTTACCTCTACTTTAGATTTATTGTTCTGGATAAAGTTGTACAAGGCAATAGCCTATGCTAGGTTATCTAAAGGTTAGCTTGCTAACTTGAGAGGTATGTAGCTAAGGACGAGCGGGTTGGATGATTGAAGAGAATTTATTATTGTTCTATCCATTATCGTATTTTTTTCCCCGCTTCTTCCATTTTGGTTCACGGGGGTCGCCGGTGCCCATGTCCACATGTCCAGCAATCACTGTGCGAGGGGTGGGGTACACCCTGGACAGGTTGCAAGTCTTTTAACTACCACTGATTTTTTTTATTTTATTTTACACATCAGTTAAAATAAACTTACCATGCTCTATTCAGCTAAATATGCTACAGTATTGGTCCCTGCTTGTCTCTCTTGAATGTGAAACCTGTGAACGGCCATGACTTGAAAGTAGTATTCATGCGCCCTCTGCTGGAGACATTGTGCAATTACAGCAGGTTCCAGTATTTTGGTATCAATATGTGTATGTTTAGTATGTGCCTCCTAACCACTCAGATGCTTTCAACCAACCAATTAAAAGTTTCCAAAGCCATGGCATAATCACCGTAGTTTAAATCTTAGTGTATTTAAACTTGTAGTTTTAATACAAGTTATGTAAAAAATGTATTTGAGCATTAGTCAAATAGAAAATCATTTGTAAATCCTAACTGCCCTCAAACAGGAAAGGTTTAGTTTGATTTAAAGTCAGAGAGAAGCAAATAGGTAAAATGTTTTTATACAGTGCATGTAAACATCTGGTTTCAGCTGTGGCACATGTTTCCCGTTTCACCAGGTCCAACTTTACTCTTTGAGAAGATAGGCAAAGGAGGGAGCAGAGGGAGGCGGTTTTATGCCTGTTCAGCCTGTCGAGACAGGAAAGACTGCAGCTTTTTTCAGTGGGAAGACGAAAAGGTCACTCCTCCTGACTATTAGTCTTTTTCGGCTGAACATCTCACATTTGTAAAAATGTATGTAACAAATGGTTTAATTTATTCACCTAAAGGTGTCAGAGGCCCGTCTGCTGGCACGAGAGGTGAAGAACCAGTCCAAGAGGCTGCCCTTCACTCAGCAGGAGTACCGTAGGAGGTGAGAGGTCCACCGTCTCTGCTGAGCAACATCTGACTCTCTGTGAAACCTCTGCTCTGTCCCTCAGGCTGGAGACATTTATCTCACTTCCTCTGGATCAGAAGAAGTTCTGTGAGGATTGTCAGACTCTGCTCCTGCCAGAGGAGCACGAAGCCCACTCCCCTCACAGAACCTCAGCTGTCACCGCAGCCCAGCTCAGGAGGCCCAGTGTCCTGCTGCGTCCTCTGGACAACAAGAAGAGCAACGCCCAGTACCTGTTCTCCGATCGCAGCGCTCTCTTCCTGCTGGATGCCTTAACCAGCCTGGGATACAGCAAGGCTGTGTGCGTGGGCACGCCCAGGTGAGGTCCATCACAGACCGTTAAGAAAGGCGACCAAATCACAAACTCTCTTATTAACTGTCTGACAATGTGTCCTATAAGATTAGTTATTTCATGTTGTGTCTGAGAACATAAATTATTCTGTGTATCGAGGTGCCCACACTTTCTCAGCATGGAGCTCCAAGTCAAAGTGATCTACCTGCTATAAGGCCCCGTTTACACTAGAGGTTGAATCAACTAAGTCGATTCTAGGACATCTCGCGACTTTTTGAAATTCACGGCGACTAATCGCAGTCAGTGATTGTGTCACATGATCAGCGCCGGCTGCTGGCTATAAAACCGATTCTTCCGAGCAGATGGAAGGCGAGGAGCAGGCCAAGTCTTCCCAAACAGGTAGAAATTCATCAACAGTGTGGAAATATTTCACTTAAGATTATGCTGTTTTTAGTTTCATTTTATTCAATTCACAGTGGGATCCCGCCTGTCTCCTGTTTTTATTTTTATTTTATTTAATCTACTAAATAAAATAAAAACGGGTGCGCTCCACCAGAGAATCCACCACCACCACCGCTGCGGTGGTTTATTTTATTTAGTGGATTAAATCAAATAAAACTAACTTTTGCAGCTTAATAATTTTAATAATAATAGTTTTCCTGTGACTTATTTGCAGAATGATAAATGGTAGGAGCATGACTATACGCTCCCAATGTTTTGTTGTTATTTTTTTTGTAAATAATAAATGACGTTTTTTTTGGCATTTTTTTTATCTTTATTTTTAGCATCTTGAGTTTCTATGACGTCATCAACTAATCAAAGTCGACTCGACTATTATCATGTTAATGTCGACTTTAAAAAATATGTAGTTGTTCATCCCCTACTTTACACAGAAGAACATCTGGAAACTTTAGTGTTTTTTCAGTGTTTATTGGGGATGATAAACAAAAAATTATCGGGTTTACATGAAAATGCTGTAGCTTCTATGTCAGTCGGGTTGCCAGATAAGAAATGATGAACTATAGTGGCTTTAAAATGACAGTATTTTGACCTAAACTGTCATATGTTCTGACTAAAGATATTCTAAGATGATGTGTGCGTTGTATTTGTTGAACATGTTCACAGAAAAGGAGGAGGTAAATAAGACATATAAAATTTATCTGGCAACCCTGATACTGGGCTCAGCTGCATTCATTTAGTCCAAACTGTTGAATACACCAACGTCTCTTTGGAGCCTAGATTTTATCAGTTTTGCTCCTACATATTGAAAAAGAGTGAACAGCACAAAAACACTCTGCTCTCTGCCATTTATTATAACTGTTATTTATTATAACTGTTGCTATTTATTATAACTGTTGTTATTTATTATAACTGTTATTTATTATAAATGTTGTTATTTATTATAACTGTTGTTATTTATTATAACTGTTATTTATTATAACTGTTATTTATTATAACGGTTGTTATTTATTATAACTGTTGTTAGTGCAGAAAAATTTGGACTGCAGCCGCCTGTAGTGCACATGTACAGCACTTGGAGCATTTCACACCTCCATGGGCGTTCCCTTGAATATCTCCACTCTGACCTGGATTCAGAAACCTTCAGTTTCAGAGAGAATGAGGCTGTTGTCTGTAAATGAACAGCCGAACGTTTCATGTTGTGTAAACGGGGCCTCAGTCTGACTGTCCTGTCTGTCAATCCAGAGACAAATTTCACAGATGGATGATCGGCTGACGTCTGTTTTTTTAATGTCATGCCATCGACCCATAATACTTTTGCGATCGACCTGTAGATTACGATCGACGTATTGGGCACCCCTGCTGTAGATGATTGGATCAGTTTTGCTTTAATTCCTGCTGATCTACATCTTTCTTCCCACTCCTTTTTGTCCCCCGTCACGGAGCGGCCACCTGTCCGTGTTGTGATCATGATGGCATGAAAAATTAGTGAAGTACTGACATCTGACATCTATGGTGTGTGGCCACATATAGGGGTAAGAAAGGTCCATTCATCCATCCATTATCTTTACCCGCTTCTTCCATTTGGGGTCACGGGGGTCGCCGGTGCGAGGGGCGGGGTACACCCCGGACAGATCGCAAGTCCATCACAGGGACACATAGAGACAAACAACCATTCACACTCTCACTCACACCTAGGGACAATTTAGAGTTACCAATCAGCCTAACATTCATGTTTTTGGTCTGTGGGAGGAAACCGGAGTACCCGGAGAAAACCCATGCATGCACAGAGAGAACATGCAAACTCCACCCGGAAAGATCCCTGGACTGGGATTTGAACCAGGGACCTGCTCACTGAGAGGCAGCAGCTCTACCAGTTGCACCACCGTGCAGCCCGTAGGAAAGTTCATTATCAAAAATTGGGTTGCCATCAACCAAGATGGCCACCACCACTGTACAAATATGTAAACTAACCACTCGATCACTTGAAGAACTATGCTTACTAGTTTTTATATTAAAAAGTCTAGTTTCTTCAAATCATCAGGGTGGCTGAAGATGAATCTCTGAGGGCCAAACTGTCTCCGTCTCAGAGTTCGATTCAGAATCTTGGTTCAAGTGCCTTATTATTACTAATAACTCAGAAATACCATCTGGTGTATCATGGTATGTATTATTACCATTAAACTGCTGCAGAGTTCCTGTTTGCTCCACATGTTGACTGCAGGGAAACATTTGAGAGTCAAATGTCAATAAGGTCAATAAGAATGGAGCTGAGATGGAAATTTGACGATGAGGTTAATGTGACAAATGTTAAAGCTCTCTGTTGGGCTGAAGACACATGTTTACCACAAACACATCTGGACATACATTTTTGTTGACGTAATAAATAGTTATTGTTTCCAAACCATTCACACTGTTGAGAGCCGTTATTGCTCCATTTGTTTTTCAGTACGTAACTCGTTCAGCAAGTTTCGTACTCTTTCAATAATTTATACCCTGCCTGGCCCAAAAAGGTCACTGGCTGGTTTTAACTACCGTACGGTTTCTGGTCTACAAGCTGCTACTTTTTTTCACAGGTTTTGAATCCTGTGGCTTATACAATGCTGGAGCTAATTTATTTATTTATTTATATATATTTTTTAACAGGATAACGAGCTTTCTTCCACCAAAATCATTAGCCTCGTCACACCCGAGCGCTCACATAGCTGCCCACTAAACGTCTCTCTTGAGGGGTGGGTCCTCATGGCTCAATAGCTATGTTTACTTTTGCATGAATGACTGCTTCAATGCGGCGTGGTATGGAGGCAATCAGCCTGTGGCACTGCTGAGGTGTTATGGAGGCCCAGGATGCTTCGATAGCGGCCTTAAGCTCATCCAGAGTGTTGGGTCTTGCGTCTCTCAACTTTCTCTTCACAATATCCCACAGGTTCTCTATGGGGTTCAGGTCAGGAGAGTTGGCAGGCCAATTGAGCACAGTAATACCATGGTCAGTAAACCATTTACCAGTGGTTTTGGCACTGTGAGCAGGTGCCAGGTCGTGCTGAAAAATGAAATCTTCATCTCCATAAAGCTTTTCAGCAGATGGAAGCATGAAGTGCTCCAAAATCTCCTGATAGCTAGCTGCATTGACCCTGCCCTTGATAAAACACAGTGGACCAACACTAGCAGATGACATGACACCCCAGTGACTGTCGAAACTTGACACTGGACCTCAAGCAATGTGAATTCTGTGTCTCCTCTCTTCCTCCAGACTCTGGGACCTTGATTTCTAAAGGAAATGCAAAATTTACTGTAATCAGAGAACATAACTTTGGACCACTCAGCAGCAGTCCCAGGCGAGATGCTTCTGACGCAGTCTCTTGTTCAAAAGTGGCTTGACCTGGGGCATGCGGCACCTGTAGCCCATTTCCTGCACACGCCTGTGCATGGTGGCTGTGGATGTTTCTACTCCAGACTCAGTCCACTGCTTCCACAGGTCCCCCAAGGTCTGGAATCGGCCCTTCTCCACAATCCTCCTCAGGGTCCGGTCATCTCTTCTCGTTGTGCAGTGTTTTCTGCCACACTTTTCCCTTCCCACAGACTTCCCACTGAGGTGCCTTGATACAGCACTCTGGGAACAGCCTATTAGTTCAGCAATTTCTTTCTGTGTCTTACCCTCTTGCTTGAGGGTGTCAATAATGGCCTTCCTGACAGCAGTCAGGTCGGCATTCTTACCCATGATTGCGGTTTTGAGTAATAAACAGAGCTGGGAGTTTTTAAAAGCCTCAGGAATCTTTTGCAGGTGTTTAGATTTACGTTGTTGATTCAGATGGTTAGGTTAATAGCTTGTTTAGAGAACCTTTTCATCATATACTAATTTTTTGGGACAGGCATTTTGGGTTTTCATGAGCTGTATGCCATAATCATCAGTATTATAACAATTAAAGACCTGAAATATTTCAGTTGGTGAGCAATGAATCTGAAATATATGAAAGTTAAATTTTTATCATTACATTATGGAAAATAATGACCTTTATCACAATATGCTAATTTTTTTAGAAGGACCTGTATGTATGCATATATGTATATATGTATGTATATATGTATATATGTATATATGTGTATATATGTATACATATGTATATATGTATATAGGTACATATGTATATATTAGGGGTTGAACGACTACATAATATTTAAACTCGACATTAACATAATACTACTCGAGTAGAACTCGAGTAGTTGATGATGTCATAGGATCTCAAGATGAAAAAAGTTAAAAATAAAATAATAAAACCGTCAAAGAAACGTAATTTATTATTTACAATTAAAGCCCATCAAAACATTGGGATCGTGTATTATGCTACCATTTATCATACTGCAAATAAGTCACAGGAAAACCAAAACTATTAGTTATTATTATTAAGCTGCAAAAGTGAAAGAAACGTAAAACACGAAACTAAAAACAGTGGGGCGGACGACAACCCCTCAACACCGCCGCCTGTGGTGCGCATTAGGTGTAGTTTTAGATATTAATATGTTTATAGTTTATACACTGGTGGGGAAGGAGCCTGAGCTGGTGTGTGAGGCTGAGAGGTTCCGGCTAGACATAGTCGGACTCACCTCTACGCATGGCTCTGGCTCTGGAACCAGTTTCCTTGAGAGGGTTCGACACTCTTCCACTCTGGAGTTGCCCCTGGTGAGAGGCGCCGAGCAGGAGTGGGCATACTTATTGCCCCCCAACTTGGTGCCTGTGTGTTGTGGTTCACCCCGGTGAATGAGAGGGTGGCCTCCCTCCTCCTACGTGTGGGGGGACAGGTTCTGACTGTCGTTTGTGCTTATGCACCAAACGGCAGTTCAGATTATCCGCCCTTTTTGGAGTCCTTGGAGGGGGTACTGGAAAGTGCACCTCCTGGGGTCTCCCTTGTTCTGCTGGGGGACTTCAATGCTCATGTTGGCAATGACAGTGAGACCTGGAGTGTCATATTTCTTAAATAATAATTTGACCCCAAGTGGCAGACTGGAAAGAACAGAGTCAGAAGTTATAAAAGAATAAATGTTTATTTTTGCAGGACAAAATCCTCCAGGCTGAAAAGAGAAGGCAGGGACAAGGTGAGTATCCAGAATGATCTTCAGAAAACAACTGATCAATTGTGTTGAGGTTCTTGTTCTTACTGCAATGTTTCTTGTAGTCACGTCCAGAGAGGAGAGGTTCAAGGAGTCCCAGGGTTCCAGGTGATCCAAGCAGTGAAATGAGGTGAGTGTTGGTAGAGAGAGGAGCAGGCCGTCTGAGGCGGAAAAAACTATCTCTGCAGGAGATCAAACAAGGTCTTCAGATACAAAGTGCTTCAAACAGATTAAGTGGCTGGTCACACACTTTACCATAAGCATGATAATGTCCCGGCGCTGGAGGTATGTCTGGCAGAGGTTCTTATACCCAGGCAGGGTAGTCCTCCAAACCAGGAACAGGTGTGGAGTGGTGGTTGATTAAGATTGGCTGCAGCTGATGAGTGAGAGAATGGCTGGTGGACCTAGAACTCCGACAGAACACCCCCCTCAAGAATCGCCCCTTGGCGATTTCATCCTCTTTTCAGGGTGATCTCTATGAAAAGAGGAAATTAAACCAGGATCCAATATGCGAGACCTAGGGATCCAGGGATGTTCTTCCGGGCCATACCCTTCCCACTCCACTAAGTATTGGAGGCCCCTGCCTCTTGAAGACGCCTGACTGTGAATGCAGGTGAGTTGTCGATTAGGCGGGGAGGTGGGGGAGGCTTGGTGGGAGGGGTCAAAGGACTGTTGATTACAGGTTTTACGTGAGATACATGGAATGCAGGGTGAATCTTCATTGATGGTGGGAGTTGCAGGCGGACGGCTGATGGATTGAATATTTTAGTTATGGGGAATGGTCCGATGTATCTGGGGGCGAGTTTCCTTGGTGTATCTTTGAGAGAGATGTCTTTTGTGGAGAGCCATACCTTTTCACCCACCTGGTAATTTGGAGCTGTCGACCGGCGTTTATTAGCGAACCTCTTGTTTTGTGTTGCTGTCCTGAGTAGCGCTTCTCTGGTCTGACGCCAAACTCGCCGGCATCGTCTGACATGGTACTGAATAGATGGGACAGATATGTCTGAGTCCTGAGAGGGGAAAAAGTGGGGGTGAGTAGCCCAATGATGCCTCAAAAGGAGACAAACCTGTTGCAGAGGAGACTTGTGAATTATGGTCATACTCGATCCAGGGTAGGTGTTGGCTCCAAGAAGATGGGTTATTATTAATCACACACCTTAGTACAGCTTCCAAGTCCTGGTTGCATCTCTCCGTTTGGCCATTAGACTGAGGATGATAGCCGGAAGACAAGCTGGAGGTGGCACCCAAGGCTTTACAAAATGCCTGCCATACTTGAGAGATGAACTGTGGTCCCCTGTCAGACACAATATCAAGCGGGATACCACGAAGACTGAAAACATGGTTTATCACCAACTGTGCCGTTTCAAATGCTGAGGGTAGCTTGTTCAGAGGAATGAAGTGAGCGGCCTTAGAGAATCTATCAACTACAGTGCAAATGACAGAGTTACCTTCTGACAGAGGAAGACCGGTGACGAAATCTAGGGCAATGTGGGACCACGAACGACTGGGAGATGGTAGAGGCAGAAGAAGGCCTGCAGGAGGTTTGTTATTATTCTTGTTGCGAGCACATGTTGGACAGGCAGAAACAAAATCCCTCACATCATTAGACATGTTAGGCCACCTAAAATGTTCCTTAGTGAGGTGTAGCATGCGTGTGATGCCAGGATGACATGTGAATCTTGCCGTGTGAAGCCAATACAGTACCTTGCTGACCATAGAAGGCGGAATAAATGTCTTCCCTGGAGGGCCCGTACCAGGGTCAGATTTGATCCGTTGTGCTTTCCGGATGTCATCTTCCATGGCCCAGGTCATGATGCCAACTGTGCAGGATGCAGGCAAGATACTCACAGGAGTATCAGAAGTTTCAGAAGAGGAGAACTGGCGGGACAGTGCATCTGGTTTAATGTTGCGAGAACCCAGAATGTACGTGATAGAAAAGTTAAACCTGGCAAAAAAAAGGGACCATCTGGCTTGCCGTGCGTTTAATCTCTTAGCCCCCTGAATGTATGCCAAATTCTTATGATCAATCAAAATAATGAATGGCAATTCTGCACCCTCTAACCAATGTCTCCACTCCTCGAGAGCCATTTTTATGGCCAACAACTCTCTATTACCGACGTCATAATTTCGTTCAGCAGGAGAAAGACGACGGGAAAAGAAAGCGCAGGGGTGGAGTTTCCCATCGTCTGTCACTCTCTGAGATAATACAGCCCCCACACCTGAATCTGAGGCATCCACCTCCACAACGAATTGTTTGTGTGGGTCCGGGTGGGATAGGATCGGAGCTGAAGAAAAGCGATGTTTTAGTTCCTGGAAGGCAGTTTCTGCTGTTGGGGTCCAGGTAAATCTTTGCTGGATTGAAGTGAGCTGGGTGAGAGGCGAAGCAACTTGACTATAATTCTTAATGAACCGCCGATAAAAATTTGCGCACCCCAGGAACCTCTGTAGCTGTTTTAGGTCTAGTGGGGTTGGCCATTCAGCCACAGCCCTGATCTTTTCAGGGTCAGAACGAACCTGTCCTCTCTCAAAAATAAAACCAAGGAAGGATACAGTGGACACGTGAAACTCGCATTTCTCAGCTTTAACGAAAATATGATTTTCCAACAGCCTCTGAAGCACTGCTTTTACGTGCTTAGGGTGTTGTTCCTTGTCTTTTGAGTAAATCAGGATATCGTCCAAATAAACAAACACAAAAACGTTTAAAAAGTATCTTAATACGTCGTTAACTAGAGCTTGGAATACTGCAGGTGCATTAGTTAACCCAAAAGGCATGACCAAATATTCAAAATGGCCTAAAGGGGTCTTGAACGCAGTCTTCCACTCGTCCCCCTCTCTGATCCTCACCAGATGGTAGGCATTACGAAGGTCCAACTTGGTAAAAATAATAGCATCCTATAGTTGCTCAAACATAGAGTCCATAAGGGGTAATGGGTATTTGTCTTTAATCGTGATTTGGTTTAACCCCCTGAAGTCAACACATGGCCGTAGTGTCTTGTCATTCTTTGCTACAAAAAAGAACCCCGCCCCAACCGGAGATGTAGATGAACGAATGATACCAGATTTAAGAGACTCATCAATGTACTGTCTCATAGTCTCCTTCTCGGGTCCAGACATATTATATAATCTACTTGAAGGCAATGGTACGCCTGGAAGGAGGTCTATGGGACAATCGTACGGTCTGTGGGGAGGTAACGACAAAGCCCGTTGTTTACTAAAGACCGTAGCAAGAGTATGGTAGACTGAGGGGATATTAGAGAGGTCGATCTTTTCTATGGTCTGTTCAGTAAATACCCCGGGAGAAATGGCTGAACGTAAACATTCTCTAGAGCAGTTATCTCCCCATTTTTCTACTCTATTTTCAGACCAGTTAATGAGTGGGTTACAGTATGTCTCTTTAGCCACAGATAACCCAGAATCAGTTGAGACTTGTTAGAATCAAAAACAAAAAACTCACCCTGCTCATGATGATTGCCTGAAACTATGAACTTAAACTTTATTGTTTTTTGAGAAATAGAGGAGATGGTCTGTCCAGTGAGGGCGGCCACGGCGATAGCAGGGTTAAGTGCTGTGGTAGGTATCCATAGCTTCTCAGCCAGGTCCCTGCTGATCAGATTCTGCTCTGCCCCAGAATCAACCAGAGCCTGAACAGGAAAACTAGTTGTGTTAATGTACAGGATAGCAGGTAAACATAAATTCTTGCCAGGAGAAAAAGAAGAAATACCCACCAGTATCCCCTGGTTTACTGGTGAGCTCTGTCTTTTAAACGTAGGCAACATGTAGCCACAATATGGCCCCTCCTACCACAGTAGAGACACTCATTGTGGTTAAGGCGACGTTGACGCTCCTCTGGAGAGAGTCTCGTCCTCCCAATTTGCATGGGTTCAGGATCCGACGGAACAGTTACCGGTGCGGACCAAGCACTTCCGGTTTCGGGGTATGTATGGGGACTGTAGTTCTCAAACATATTCTCACGAAAACGATTATCAATTCTAATAGAGAGTGTGATCAGGTCATCTAGGCTTGCTGGTGCCTCTCTGGTGGCTAATTGGTCCTTCACTTGTTTATTTAAGGCATTAATAAATGCGCTCTTGAGTGCCATCTCACACCAGTCGGAGTCCTCAGCCAAAATACGGAAGTGGGTGGCGAATTCGGCGACGGACCTGCTTCCCTGGTGTAATCTGAACATCCTTTGAGCATCTTCCTCCTGTTGTAATAGATGGTCAAATACACGCTGAAAATCCTTGAGAAAGGTGGCATAAGTTAAGGATTTCATATCACGTTTATTGAGGTGAGCACAAGCCCACTGAAGTGCTTCGCCCTTAAGTGCGCTAACAATATAAGTTATACGTGAGGCATCAGAGGTGTAGGTTAGTGGTGCACGGCTAAATGCTAAGTTACATTGTAACAGAAAACCGCCACATTTGCTGGCGTTACCTTAAAAAAACTCAGAAGGATGAACATCTGGCTCCCGGAGAGTCGTGACGTTCAGGGGGGCTGATGAGGAGGTTGCTGGTTGTTGAGGTTGAGAGACCTGGGCCGTGGGCATAAGAGCAGATAGTTGCTGTTGCAGGGAGAGAATCATGCTTCCAAGCGCCCGGAGGTTGCCTTGTGTTGTTTGTTTCTGTGAAAAAATCTTTTGTAAAGTTTGGTCCTGACGGTCTATGCGTCTATTCTGTGCTTGGATGGACTGCTGAATCTGTTCCTCCCCAATCTTACCTTGGGGGTCAGTTTGGCCGGGACATTCTGTCATATTTCTTAAATAATAATTTGACCCCAAGTGGCAGACTGGAAAGAACAGAGTCAGAAGTTATAAAATAATAAATATTTATTTTTGCAGGACAAAATCCTCCAGGCTGAAAAGAGAAGGCAGGGACAAGGTCAGTATCCAGAATGATCTTCAGAAAACAACTGATCAATTGTGTTGAGGTTCTTGTTCTTACTGCAATGTTTCTTGTAGTCACGTCCAGAGAGGAGAGGTTCAAGGAGTCCCAGGGTTCCAAGCAGTGAAACGAGGTGAGTGTTGGTAGAGAGAGGAGCAGGCCGTCTGAGGTGGAAAAAACTATCTCTGCAGGAGATCAAAACAAGGTCTTCAGATACAAAGTGCTTCAACCAGATTAAGTGGCTGGTCACACACTTTACCATAAGCATGATAATGTCCCGGCACTGGAGGTATGTCTGGCAGAGGTTCTTATACCCAGGCAGAGTAGTCCTCCAAACCAGGAACAGGTGTGGAGTGGTGGTTGATTAAGATTGGCTGCAGCTGATGAGTGAGAGAATGGCTGGTGGACCTAGAACTCCGACATGGAGGGGTGTGGTTGGGAGGAATGGCCCCCCTGATCTGAACCCGAGAGGTGTTCTGTTGTTGGACTTCTGTGCTCGTCATGGATTGTCAATAACGAACACCTTGTTCAAGCATAAGGGTGTCCATATGTGCTCTTGGCACTAGGACACCCTAGGCCGCAGTTCGATGATCGACTTTGTCATCGTGTCATCTGATCTGCGGCCACATGTCTTGGACACTCGGGTGAAGAGAAGGGCGGAGCTGTCCACTGATCACTACCTGGTGGTGAGTTGGCTCCGATGGTGGGGGAGGATGCCGGTCAGACCTGGCAGACCAAAACATATTGTGAGGGTTTGCTGGGAACGTCTGGCAGAGTCTCCTGTGAGATGGAGTTTTAACTCCCACCTCCGGGAGAACTTCGAACATGTTCCCAGGGAGGTGGGGGACATTGAGTCTGAGTGGACCATGTTTCGTGCCTTTATTGTCGAGGTGGCTTACCGGAGCTGCGGCCGCAATGTTGGCGGTGCCTGTCGCGGCGGCAACCCTCGAACCTGATGGTGGACACTGTCGGTGAGGGATGTGTCAGGCTGAAGAAGGAGTCCTATCGGGCGTTTTTGGCCTGTGGGACCCCGGAAGCAGCTGATGGGTACCGGCAGTCCAAGAGACATGCGGCTCGGGTGGTTGCTGAGGCAAAAAACTTGGGTATGGGAGGAGTTAGGAGAGGCCATGGGGAATGACTTCTGCACGACTTCGAGGCGATTCTGGTCCACCATCCGGCGTCGGAGGGCGGAATACTTTGAAGACCTTCTCAATCCCACCGGCACATCTTCCACTGAGGAAGCAGAGCCTGGGGACTCTGGGTCGGGCCCTCCAATCTCTGGTGCTAAGGTCATCGAGGTGGTTAAAAAGCTCATCGGTGGCAGGGTCCCAGGGGTGGATGAGATTCGCCCGGAGTTCCTTAAGGCTCTGGATGTTGTAGGGTTGTGTTGGCTTACGCGACTCTGCAATATTGCGTGGACATCAGGGGAAGTTCCCCTGGATTGGCAGACCGGGGTGGTGGTCCCCCTATTCAAAAGGGGGACCGTATAGTGTGTTCCAACTACAGGGGAATCACGCTCTTAAGTCTCCCTGGTAAGGTCTATTCGGGGGTTCTGGAGAGGAAGGTCCGTCGGATAGTCGAACCTCGGATTCAGGAGGAGCAGTGCGGTTTTTGTCCTAGCCGTGGAACACTGGACCAGCTCCACACTCTCAGCAAGGTCCTGGAGGGTGCGTTGGAGTTTGCCCAACCAGTCTACATGTGCTTTGTGGACTTGGAGAAGGCGTTCGACCGCGTCCCTCGGGGAACCCTGTGGGGGATACTCTGGGAGTATGGGGTACCGGGCCCTTTGATACGGGCTGTTAGGTCCCTGTATGACCGGTGTCAGAGCCTGGTCCGCATCGCCGGCAGTAAGTCGCGCTTGTTCCCGGTGAGAGTTGGACTCCGCCAAGGTTGCCCTTTGTCACCGATTCTGTTCATAACTTTTATGGACAGAATTTCTAGGCACAGCCAAGTTGTTGAGGGGATCCGTTTTGGTGTTCTTAGGATTGCGTCTCTGCTTTTTGCAGATGATGTGGTCTTATTGGCTTCATCAGATCGTGATCTACAGCTTTCGCTGGAGCGGTTCGCAGCCGAATGAGACGTGGCCAGGATGAAGATCAGTTCCTCCAAATCCGAGGCCATGGTCTTGAGCCGGAAAAGGGTAGAGTGCTCTCTCTGGGTCAGGGAGGAGGTCCTACCCTTTGGGGTCTTGTTCACGAATGAGGGAAAAATGGATTGTGAGATCGATAGGCGGATAGGTGCAGCGTCTGCAGTGAAGCAGACGCTGTACAGGTCTGTCGTGGTGAAGAGAGAGCTGAGTCAAAAGGCGAAGCTCTCAATTTACCGATCGATCTACGTTCCTACCCTCATCTATGGTCACGAGCTTTGGGTTGTGACCGAAAGAATGAGACCTCGGATACAAGCGGCCGAAATTATTTTTCTTCGCAGGGTGTCTGGGCTCTCCCTTAGAGACAGGGTGAGAAGCTCGATCATCCGGGAGGGACTCAGAGTAGAGCCGTTGCTTCTCCACGTCGAGAGGAGCCAGTTGAGGTGGCTTGGACATCTGTTTAGGATGCCTTCCGGACACGTCCCACCGGAAGGAGGCCCAGAGGAAGACCCAGGACACGCTGGAGGGACTATTGCCCCTTTTCCATTAGTACCGGTACGGGCTGACTGGACCCTACTTGGCCCGGTTCTGAGGCTTTTCCATTAGTACCGGTACTTAGCACCTGTTACTATTTTCAGTACCCATGGCTCTGTGGTTCTAACCCGAACAAAGAGGTACTAAAACGTGACGTCAGAACACTGTTGGTCACTGATTGGTCGGGGGCGGAGTCGGGTTTGCGGAGTCACTGGATCCTTCAGAAACTTTTCAAAACAATAATCCGCCATTTGCAATTTCTTGGACTGGAGCGGCGGCTAGACTTATTTTAAAGATTTTAAAAACAATACTGACAACATCTTGGTCTAATGCTGATGTGCTGGCATTTTTTGTGCTTGGTGGCCGACAACATAATTCAGAGCAAGCTGGATGGAGCTCTGCTGGTGTACCCCGATCCTCCCCCCAGAGCCTTGGAGCGCCAGGCCGGACAGGACGTCATCTCCCCGGCTCCAAGTTCAGCTGGTCACCTCGGAAGATCCTTCGATGTGCCGACTCGGAGGCTCAGGTTCCGGATACCAGCCTTGTGTGCTCAGAGCTCCGCTGGTCACTGCGAAGCTGGAGATGGGGACTTGCAGATGGCCGTCGCCAGACCCCGGCCGCGCTTAATCATGAAGGTTTAATCCCGATCCCACCCGGCAGCCAGGTGGACTGGACAGTCTTGGACGGACGGTGGAAGCGATTTTTAAATAAAATATTTTGTTTTTATACAAAAAATGTTTTAAAAAATTGCTGAAGCGATTTAAAAATGATTTTTTTTTTACACGTAAAATGTTTTTTAAAATCGCTTCCACCGTTCGTCGCAGACCCGTCTCTGTCCACCTGTCTGCGCGGGTCGGGCCTTCATGATTACGCGCGGCTGGTGTCTTGGAACGGCCTCTGTGAGTCACGAGCTGAGCTCGGAGCTGGGATGACACGCGCGCACGGACCGTAGGACAGTGTCCGAGTTCAAAGGCGCTCAGCTCAAAGCTGGCACGGGACACCGGGATGGACAACTGTTTACAGGCCAAGTTTGCTTTAAAAGCGGGGCATTGAAACACAGACAGTCCGGGGGTAGTAGTTCCACCAAGGCGCTGGACTCACCATCAGAAATCCAAGATTCTGTGACGAACAGAAAATCCAACTCCTGATCTTTAAAAAAGTCATTGAGGATAAACGTCTTGTTGGAAACAGACCTTGCGTTGATTAAACACATCCTGATATTGTCCAACACAGGCACAGCCGTGGATGGAGACGCGCGCGCCAGCGGGCGCAGGTTATGAAGAACAGCTCCTCCTGGTCTGCTGGTGCGGCGCACAGGTAAACAACTCCAGGTGTTCACATGGACTGAGCGCGCGGGCAGCTGGCCAGCAGCCGGGCCCCGGGAGCACCACGGGTCAGAGAGGAGATGATCAGATCCAGAGCGAGTCCTGATAGAATAATCCACACTTTGCCTCAGTTTCACCAAAATCCCTGCACGCTTCCCACGACGTCTGCAACGTTTCCTCCATGGAGAAAGGCCAGGGTCACGCAGAAGGAACGCAGGAATCTCAGATAGGACCGGTGGAGGAGAGTGCTGGCCGCTGTTCAAAAACTCCGCGGGAATTTCAGCAAATGTACGGAGCTCCAAATGTGCCCGACGATCATACTGAAAATATGACTCGGCACACTGCACAAACCATTGTAAAAATAACAAAAATAAAATACAAGCAGAGAGAGGAAGATGAGCCTGCCCGTCCTGTCTCCGGAGGAGAGGATCGTGTGAGACCAGCAGAGCTGGTCATAAAAAAATTATATATATATATATATATATATATATATATATATATATATATATTTAGCGTTTAAGATCAAAAAAATAAAAAAATAAACGGTGCCAGCTTCATCATGAAATCCTGTTTTCACGTTAATGACAACTCAGCTGAAAATCATAAAAAGACACAAAACTATTGGATCTCAGGAATATTTCCCTCAAACATGTTTAAAGAAAAGAGACGACCTTCAGTTCAACTTTATTTTAACCCACAAATGTACAAATCACAAAACAAGAACTTTAAAGCAAAGCTAAAAATAAAATGTATATATGTGAACAAGAAAGAAAACCACACATCTAAAATGAACATTAAAAGTAGACACAATGAGTGCAAATACATCAAATGATGATGAAAACCTATAAAAATTTAAATCTAGATATTTTTGTAGAATCTGGTTCATCAGAGTTTTAATTTATATACAAATATATATATTTATATCTATAAATATATATAGATATAATTATATATAATAATATATATGTATATATATAAATACATATATATGTATATAAATATATATGAATATATATATGATATATATATGTGTGTGTGTATATATATATATATATATATATGTACACACACATATATATATATATATATATACACATATGTGTGTATATTTATATATATATATATATATATATATATATATATATATATATTTATACACATGTACATACACACATACGTACATGCATACATACATACACACAACTACAAAATAATATAAATTCTCAACCTGTACTGAAAACAGTTTCTGCGTCTCAGCGCCACCAGCTCGTGAGAGGTGGTGACGTCAATTTGAACCCCGCCCACTGGAACCTGTACTGAAAGCATAATGGAAACACAACCTGTACCGTACCGAGTAGAGTAGAGCTGTGCTGTACAGGTACTACAGGTACTAATGGAAAAGGGGCATATGTTTCTCGCCTGGCCTGGGAACGCCTTGGGATTCCCCCGAAAGAGCTGGCCCAAGTAGCTGGGAAGAGGGAAGTCTGGGCTTCCCTACTTGGGCTGCTACCCCCGCGACCCGACCTCGGATAAGCGGAAGAAAATGGATGGATGTTTAAATTTTTTTTATAGGTTTACAGATTAATATTTTTTGCTTTTAGTTTGTGAAACAAGATCGGAAGGAAGCTGGTTCTGGTTCGGTCGTCGGACCTGGTGTTACACCATATTCTGTGACCTGCAACAGTGCATGCAACACCGCCCCCTACAGTCACAATATACAGTGGTCACAGAATATGGTATAACACTGGTTCGCAACAAGCTCCAAACAGTCAGGAAGTTGATTCATTTTCTGTTTCCTTACAGTACTTGAACCGGAAGATTCATCTTTAGTGAAATATTTCCATACCATTGATGCATTTCTACCGGTTTGCCAAGACTGGGCCTGCTCCACTCCATCCGTCTGCTGGGAGGAATCCATTTGGTAGCTTCTACTAGTAGCCCGGTGCGGATCACGTGACACGTGACGCAATGACGTAACTGCGACATAATGACGTCACAGCGAATACTCAATGTGGCATTTAAAAACTCGATAGATGTCCTATGAATCGACCTGTCGATTACTCAAGTAGTCTGTTAAAGCCCTAGTATATATATCTGTATATATATATATATATATATATATATATATATATATATATATTTATATATACATACATACACACATTTGTGTGTGTTCAAACAGTAATTATAACAATATATTAATTGGGCGGGTTTTTTGTATGATGGGGCATTTTTTTAACAGATTTTTGGGCTGGAAAACCTAGACACTGGCAACACTGTCTGTGTGTGTTGAACAAGAAGTTAAAGTCTGTAAAACATCATCTGCTTGTTGAATCTTGATCTATAACAAGACCTGTATATCTCAGTAGCTGTGTGCTGCCACTCATGTTACATTGTGAACACTCGCAGCTTATACACAAGGGTGGCTTATTGATGTACAATTTTTTTTAAATTCACATTTATTCAGGTGTGCTCTTTAGTCCATAAAATACAGTAAGCATAAATGTAGGACCCTCCCATTGGATAATGATTGCTTGGGTGATCATGTTTTAGCAGCAACAAGTGATTTAACCCTAAAGGCTTCCACATACTTGGGAATACTGTGTGTACTCCGTGAGCTGCGAGAACGCAGACGGTTGAGACTTCATACTCGAGCATACACCCTGATGGGCTGCAGTCCAGCTCCGCAGGCAAGGGGCGTTTACCTTTGGGGCAAATTGAGGTCGCCGAATGGTCATTTGCTGACACTTGCTGACTGGACTGATTGACAGGTCAAAAAAAAAAAAAAAAAAACGAGCTGCCAGCAGCCCTGGGTAGAGGCAACTGGCAGCTCAGGAGCAGCAGCAGCAGTGTTCTGTGTTTATATGTTGATGATAAAAAGTTCTAAAAAAATTAAAAAACAGGGAGCCCTGCAGCCCACACATCAAACCGTTGTCACACCATATTCTGTGACCACCATATATTGTGACCGTAGGGTGCGCTGTTGCATTTTTACACCATACTTTGCAATATATGATAAACACTATCATATTTTGTGACCATCTATATTTCCATAATAGTCATGATATTAGTGGTTAGATGTTACTTAGGATATGTATTTTGTGTATTTGGTTTAGTATTTTGTATTTGCTGTATGTTTTATGCTGCTGTCTTGGCCAGGTCACTCTTGAAAAAGAGTCCAAAAAAGTTCAATCTGGTCCTCTGGACATTCAAAAAAACAAACAAAAGCAAAACAAAGCAAAAGAAATCTAGAAACGTTTCGTCTCTCATCCAAGAGACTTCCTCAGTCTGAGGTGCTGTTTTCAGCTCAGTCTCTTAAATAGCACCTTCTTAGAGTGGATCAACCAGTTTTGCTGCTGACAACCAAAACCAGCTGATCACATGCTCAAGAAGGACCATCAGCCTAACAATGGGTCATTAGCACACTGATGGCTGTTTACTACTCACAGAGGGCTGAGTGATACTAGCAATCACAGCATTGTAAGAGGGGGACAGTTGAACCCGGAGGCCTCCACCCCTGTTTAATGATGGACGATTTCTTTTTACAAAGATGACCTCCTTCCTCCTACTCTAAGAAGGTGCTATTTAAGAGACTGAGCTGAAAACAGCACCTCAGACTGAGGAAGTCTCTTGGATGAGAGACGAAACGTTTCTAGATTTCTTTTGCTTTGTTTTGCTTTTGTTTTTTTTGGTTTTTGTTAAATGTCCAGAGGACCAGATTGAACTTTTTTGGATTTTTCTACCTGGATTATTGAGCATGCATCAGGATATCTTGAAAAAGAGGTTTTTAATCTCAATGAGTTATTTTTCCTGGTTATATAAAGGATACATACATACATAATATTTGGAGAAAAGAGAGAGTCAGCCTCCTTCCTCCAATATAATAATAAATAAAATGTCTCCCTCCACTCTCCAGGATCTGTCACTGTGTGCTGCCTCAGACTAGAAAAGAAAAAGCGTAATCCACTTGCGTTCTTGTCCACAGTGTCAGATCTGCGTTTCTTCAATGGCTGATTTTAAACTGCAGACTTTATTATTCATTAGCTGTAATGATTGTGTTTCAGGCTGCATGAGCTGATCAAGCTACGAAACTTGGAGCAAAACCAGGAACCAATGAGAAGTCTGCTGCTGGACATTGATTTCAGGTAACTTCCTGTTTGTATTCATTAAAACATTTAGCTCTGGACTGTGCAGAAGTTTCAGACAGTGAAAGCCAAACTTACATCACTCAGAGGTTTTCAGCACGACCTCTTGTTCAAATTGTGAACAGTAATATTTGTGTTTGATGTTGACTGAAGGTTTGAGCTTCTTGACCGTTTCCCTTCTTAGTCCAATTTCACATTATGAACTTCCATGCTGTCATTTAAAAAAAAAACAGAAGGTGCGATTGTGCCAGTTTTTGTCCCCCGACGCAGAGCGAAGGGGACAATTGTGGGAATTGAACCCACAGTCGATCCAGTGAGCATGATAACTTGGAAAATAAGTGAGGTGCCCACTTCCAGTTTTGGTGTATGGCTGCATATAGATGGAAGAAAGTTTCCTTTCACTAGTTAGGTTTCCAAGCCAAAATCCAAGATGGCAGCCGACATGTATGACGGGGACATCCATCATGCTACTTGCATAAGTTCTGTAAATACGTATACAGGTCCTTCTAAAAAAATTAGCATATTGTGATAAAGGTCATTATTTTCCATAATGTAATGATAAAAAT
>NC_056498.1:4880272-4883492 GCF_014905685.2 Nematolebias whitei
GTCACCTCTTCTCGTTGTGCAGCGTTTTCTGCCACACTTTTCCCTTCCCACAGACTTCCCACTGAGGTGCCTTGATACAGCACTCTGGGAACAGCCTATTCGTTCAGCAATTTCTTTCTGTGTCTTACCCTCTTGCTTGAGGGTGTCAATGATGGCCTTCTGGACAGCAGTCAGGTCGGCAGTCTTACCCATGATTGCGGTTTTGAGTAATGAACAAGGCTGGGAGTTTTTAAAAGCCTCAGGAATCTTTTGCAGGTGTTTAGAGTTGCGTCGTTGATTCAGATGGTTAGGTTAATAGCTTGTTTAGAGAACCTTTTCATGATATGCTAATTTTTTGGGACAAGCATTTTGGGTTTTCATGAGCTGTATGCCATAGTCATCAGTATTAAAACAATTAAAGACCTGAAATATTTCAGTTGGTGTGCAATGAATCTGAAATAGGGCTGCAACTAACGATTATTTCAATAATCGATTCATCGGACGATTATTTTTTCGATTAATCGATGAATTGGCAAAAAAAAACCCAACGTTTTAATTTCCACCCCTTTATTCCAAAATTGAACATTTGACTGACATAGCAATTCACACAAAAAACAGGTTGCTATTTGACTATTGTGTTAGTAAAATATCGAATAATAAAAAAATAAAAGTTAGTCAAATAGCTTAAAAAATAAATGTACACAAAAATATATACAAATGTATCTTTATACCTGCACAGTATGTAGCTACTTTGTAAAATGTGTCCTTGAGGGAAGAGTGTAACCTGGATTAAAAGTGTGGATTATTGTAACCTGGATTAAAAGTGTGGATTATTGTAGTGAAGCCTTCGTCTTCAACCATCGACAGAGGCCTCATGTCAGTGACGATCATTTAAAGATGTTTTCAGTGAAGACAGCTGCTGCTGTGGTGTCCATGATGTCTGTCCATCATGAAGGCTTTTGTTGTTGTTGTTGTTGTTGTTGTTGTTGTTGTTGTTGTTGTTTTCTGGAATGAGAGAGTAAATATATTTTATAGCATAATTATTACAGCAACTCAAGAAATGCTGTGTTTCTCTTACAGTGTTAGGTTCAGGCAAAAGTAGCTAAAAGAGCAATTAAACACACACACACATATAAAATACTTATGCCCCTTTTCCACTGTCACAGAGCGGATCAGATCAGTTCGGGTCGGTTCAGATCGGCTCGGGTCTGTTGTGTTTCCATGTACATTTCTGGACCAGCTCTGTAGGCGGGGACTAGAATCCAATTCGTCTTACCACCTGGTGGCGGTAGTGCTCCCTTAAGCTACTTACTAGCCACCACTAAACGTATTAGAAGAAGAACACCCTGAAAACTTTGTCTCAAGATGTTGTGGAAGAGATGTCATGCTCTAATGGAGTACCTCATGAGCTGTAACTTTTAAACCTGATTCATAATCCTACCTTACTGCCTTCCCTACCTGCTTTAAACCCATGTGTTTTTCATTTTAGTATAGATTTTTACAATAAAGTTGTATTAAAAATATCTTCACTTTTATTATTTACAGATATGCACAAGGTTCATGTTAAAATTGCAAAACATCACACTGTGCTGTAATGTTTGAAACTGCTTTTACAAGAAGATACAGACTTGAAAACAATTAGGTTAAATTTTGTCCTTGAATTTTAAAGATTTGTCTTTCATTAAATTTAAAAACATAAATTTATTACTTATTAATCTAAAAAAGTTAAGTCTGGTCCTCTGGATATTCAAAAAACAAAACAAACAAAAAACATTTATTGTTTATTTATTATAAACTGTATTGTTTGTTTTGTGAATGTCCAGAGGACCAGCCTTAACTTTTTAGATTTTTCGACCTGGATTATTGAGCAGCATCAGGATATTACTTAATAAATAGTCAGTTGGTCTGTGAACACCATGGCGTCCTAGAAGAGTTGAAGAGGAGGCTGTTCATGTCTGTGCCTCCCTGGTGAAGCTGCTGCCCACACAACCCTGAAGCAGAAGATGATGGATGGATGGATGGATGGATGGATGGACGGATGGACGGATGGATGGATGGATGGATGGTGAAGGAGGAGACCATCAAACAGCAGGAGTGGTCAGTTCAGTTGAACTCCTGCCTGTTTGCTTCAGATCAGCTGTTCAAATCTCTGCAGGTTCAAATAAAAGGTGCACCAGGACTTTCAGCTGAATCTCTCGGGCCACAGTTGTAAAGGCCGATAAATGATAAATGATAACCGATAACTGTCTTTTCTGAATTTTTGACTGTTTTTGTCTCACTTCATCCTAGAACCAAAACATTTATAACATAACAGTTGAGCAGATTCTGGTAATCTTTTCTTAGGATCCATTAAAGATCAAATGCAATTGGAAATTCTTTTCAACTTCCAGTATGAATTTAAACAAACACTATATGAACTTAACATTGTAAAATTTGTTTAGGAAATTTAAAGTTCAAGGACACCACTTAAGAAAAAAATTGTTTAATAGGAAAAGTAA
Source organism: Nematolebias whitei (assembly GCF_014905685.2). Taxonomy (NCBI): domain Eukaryota; kingdom Metazoa; phylum Chordata; class Actinopteri; order Cyprinodontiformes; family Rivulidae; genus Nematolebias; species Nematolebias whitei. The sequence continues at coordinate 4,882,750 of NC_056498.1, forward strand.
GAAGTGAAAAATGTACAAAAATAAAAACTACTGCGTCCAACTAATGATTGTGTATCTGTCTGTCCCTTGTCTCACGGGCTTCATCCAGAAGAAGACACAAGTGTTGTTCCTGCTGTGTCCGGTTCAGTTCTTCATGTTCATTCAGTGATGAAATAAGACTTTTCTTTACTGGACTCTTTTCTCTTTCTCTTCACTAGAAAGAAGAAAAAGTTGGTTAATTCAAGCTACATACTGTTTTTGAATAAATGCATAAAACAAAGAAAGGTGCTGCTAACAGCTATAATAGATATATTAATAATAAGAAACTGATCAAATAAGAAAATGAAAAATAAATTGATTTAAAAATAATGAAAATAATAATAATAATAATAGATATATGAATCAGAAAGTATTATACAGATGCAGATATTCTTTATTGTCATTCGCACCACATGTGGTACATGTGGTGGATCAAAATTATGTTCACAGGGTCCCAGTTACATCCAACAATAAAATATAAAAGAAAAACAGTAATAAGATCTAAGATATGAACTAAGAAAAACATCAACTAAAAATATGATAAGCTCTAATAGCATAAAAACATTAAACACAATACGCAGAACAGCAGCACGGACATGAGTCTGTGTGAACAGATGAGCATGCATGAACACAGCAACATGAAACAGATCAGCAGCAACATGAAACTGATCAGCAGCGACATGAAACTGATCAGCAGCAACATGAAACTGATCAGCAGCAACATG
>NC_056498.1:4883502-4901075 GCF_014905685.2 Nematolebias whitei
ACATGAAACTGATCAGCAGCAACATGAAACTGATCAGCAGCAACATGATGTGATTCTTCACAGTGTTATATATTCATAAGGCTGCACAAACTCAAGTTCATGTTGCTGTTTGACATACTGTTTTGATTGTTTACTGCTATTAGTGCTTAGTGTTTTATTAGTAGATGTTTTTAGTTGATATTTTTCTTAATTCATATCTTAGATCTTATTACTGTTTTTCTTTTACATTTTGTTGTCTGTAACTGGGACCCTGTGTACAAAGTACATAATTTCATCCCAATTCAGTATTTATTCAGCATTTTTTTTTTTTTTTACTTTAAAAATAAAATAAATCAAGTCCTTATCGGCACAAATAAAATGATGTGGAACATGTTGCATCTGTTCTTACCGAGCACAGAAGCTGCAGCGTTGTGCTGCTCTGTGAGGTGCAGCTGGGCTGTGATGGAGCTCTTGTCAGATGTAGACTCCTCTGATGGAGCAGGAGCAGAAGCCGGGAGTCTTGGAGGGTTTAATGTGGAGTTTAGAGATGAACCATCACGCGCTGAAATACGTTCTGGATAAAATACAGTGAGAAACGGGACCGGAGGACAGTTAGCGTTTATGCAAATTAGCTTAGCATCGTAGCTCCGATGTTGTCCTATTATGGCGTCAGCCTCTTTTGTTAGTTAAAAAATATGTTCAGAACCGATGGGATGAGTAACTTAAAATATGTTTAAAGTTAGAAAACACTCACCATCTTCTATAAATGATTCAAGTAGAGCAGTGGCCGTGTCCAAACCACCCTCCAATCCTCCATCTAGCTCGTTTTGACTTGTTTCATTGGCCACCAAGCACAAAAACACCTGCACTTCTGCATTTGACCACGGCTTTGATATTATTGTTTTTTTATAGCTTCAAAATACTAAAAGATATGCTCCTCGAGTTATCGCTAATGGCAAGCGGTAGATAAAAAATGGTGGTTCGGGTTGTTTGGAAAGACTCCACAGACTCCTCCCCTCGACCAATCAGTGACCGACTGTGTTTCTGACGTCACGGCGCGGCTCGCTTGGACCCCTTGAGAAGCCGGGCCAGAATTTAGGGAGGCGAGCCGGTCACAGGAACAGTGGAAAGACCTCAAACGCGCGTGAAGCCGGAAATATCCGACCCGCGCCGTGACAGTGGAAAAGGGGCATTAATTACACACATTTGAGTAGGTGTAATAAAATACTTTAATTCCTGTTTAAATGCAATTCATCCTGCCATACCTGCAGTGTCTTCAGACTTTGCCAGCAAATTAAAAGTTGAAGCTTAATCATTAAATGATTATCTTTGTGTTAGATTTATTTATAAATCACATTTAAACACTGCTTGTACCAATTAAATTAAATAAAAAGTAACACACGTTCTCTATCACCGTCATTAATCAGATAAACAAACAAACAAACAAACAGCAGCTTCATCTACCAGACAGACTGATGTTACGTTTTCTCTCTTGGAAACGGAACAAATGTTAAATTGTAGAGACTCACCTGCAACACATGAGTTGGGAGTGAGACATGTTGTATCAGCTGCTGCTCCTTCCTCCTCCTCGTGACTCCGACATGTTTACATTTTATCTCTGTGGTTTTCTCGTGTCGTGTTGGCGATTTTCAAAGCAGCATGCTTCTCATTTTTTATCTTTGTGAAGTTCTCCCACTCTTTGGAGGACTTGGGTCGAACAGTGTTCGCTGCATTGGTCATTTGTAAAATTTACTTATTTTTCTTTGAAAACACTCTGCTCTGTTTCCTCCTTCCCCCTCGCTCTGTTCAACTCGCGCTGCAGTTTTTTTTTTTCAAACTTTATTCAGTCAGTCAGCATTGACAATGAACTGCAGGTGAACAAAACGAAACGGCTCCGCAGCGCTGTGAAAGATGCATAATTGCGCGACACAACAAATCGATAACGAAATTCGTTGCAAACGCTTTTAATCATCGATTTTATCGATTTTATCGATTCGTTGTTGCAGCCCTAATCTGAAATATATGAAAGTTTCATTTTTATCATTACATTATGAAAAATAATGACCTTTATCACAATATGCTAAATAGTTGAGAAGGACCTGTATATTTTTTATAACTTTTTTTTTTCATTTACCATTTTTTATACAGGATGATTTTTTTTAAATTTTTTTATTTTTTTACAATTTGTTGTTAATTTGAACAAACAAATAATACAGATGTTTTTGAGCAATAAAACAACAGTGGCATCCAACACCATCAGCCTGCAGTTATTCCTGACAGGAAGTCAGACATGTTGCTTCTGAGTGTTTTACTGCGTGTATTTGATGTGCACAGTTGTTTACTTGTTTACAGTTGTTTATTTATTACTAAACAAAATATTTTAAGTAGCAGTCAGTATGGGTTTAGAGCAAAAAACTCTACATCAATGGCTCTCATGGAATTAATAGAACAAATAACTACTGCTGTCGATCAAAAACAGTATTGTGTTAGTATTTTTGTTGATTTAAAAAAAGCATTCGATACTATTGACCACACTATTCTCCTTGGAAAATTAAATAAATATGGTATAAGAGGACCAGCATTACACTGGGTATCTAGCTATTTAAAAGATAGGAAACAGTTTGTTCAAATAAATGGTGTAAGATCTGACCTCTGCAATATCACTTGTGGAGTTCCTCAAGGCTCTTTACTTGGACCAAAGTTATTTATTTTATATGTGAATGACTTACTGAATGTATCAGGACTCCTCAAATGTGTCCTTTTTGCAGATGACACCACATTTTTCTGTTTGGGTAAAGATATAAAACGGATGTTGGCATTGATGAAGACAGAATTTGATAAAATACAAACTTGGTTTAAAATTAATAAATTATCATTAAATTTAGATAAAACTAATTACATGATATTTAGTAACAAAAAGAGAACTGTTGATGATCCATTTAAAATTGAGGGTGTTGAGATTTGTAGAGTTAATGAGATGAAATTTTTGGGTGTAATCATTGATGAACAGCTAAAATGGAGAAATCACATAAATTCTGTAAGAACAAAAATATATAAATCTATTGCAGTACTATACAAAGTCAGGGAATTATTAAATGATAAAGCTCTGTACATGTTGTATAACACAATCACTGTTCCACATTTAATCTATTGCATTGATATTTGGGGGAAAGCATGTAAAACATTTACAAAGCCTATTTTTATTTTTCAGAAAAGAGCTGTAAGAATTATCACCAGAAAGCATTACAGTCACCCATCAAGCACATTATTTTATCAACTGAAGTTATTGAAGTTCCATGATTTGGTAGATTATAGTATTTTATCAGTTATGTATAGGGCTCAAAATAACACATTACCATTAAATATCCAAAGAAATTTTGTTAAAAGACAAAGTTGTTATAATCTTAAGGGGATAGAGATATTTGTCAAACCAAAATTCAGAACTAGTCTGAAGGGAAGGTCTACCTCAATCCAATGAATTGGATTGTGGAATGGTCTAGAGAGTGATGTGAAAAATGCTAAGTCAATGTGTACATTTAAGAAAAAGATCAAAGCTGAATTGTTAAAAAAGTATATATGAAGTAGCTTAGTGTGTTTTTGTATTACAATTAGAAAAATTAGAAAGAGTTATTCATTTTGTTCTGTTACTTGAAAATTATTTTGATTGAAATAATTGTTTGAAAAAAGGGGCAGATATAATAAGATTTTTTCTTCTTTCTGCTGCCTTTCATTTTAAATCTTTTGTATCTTTCTTTATATTGTTATGGAATTGTTTTGTACTTTTTTAAAATGAATAAACTTTATACCATACCATACTTGTCAAAACTTTAAAGCGATAGGTAAACAAGTTCAAAACAACAATAAAATAAAACAACAATAAACAAGCTCAAATAAAACCATAAAATAAAAACAATAAACTTATGGAACACCAAAATGGTCAATATTTAATGAATAAATAAAACATTATGAAATAAGAAAAAAAAAAGTTTTTTATTCTTTTATTTCATAATTGTGTTTTCCATGATGGCTTATTTATTTCATAATGACTCTTTACAGCAGAATGACCTCACCTGTCAATCAAGAGAACCAGGGCAGATCCAGTTATTTGATTGGTTCTTTTACCCAGACAGAAGTAATCACACACAGAGTATCAAGTTAGGCCTGAAGGTGCAGTGCATCCTCCTCTGCACTAGGCTGCAGTATGGAGCTCAAACTAAAGCTGCAGCTCAGATAAACATACAGAGTGCATACATCAGTCCCATTAAGTTTGTAAATGTCATGGCTGCAGGAGAAAAGTAATTTTCAGAGCTACTCCGAAGTTGCCAACAGGTTAGACCGTACATCCTCGCCTCAACCTGAAAGAGTGTTGCAGTAATTGTGTAATTACGATGAAGCTGTTTCTGGTCCAAGTTCACACCATAACAGCACTGAGTTGTTACCAGCAGCTTGTCACAACTAGCTGTACGTAGCAAAACACCTTTCAAGGTAAGTAACATTCTGCTGTTACTGCTGGGACAGTCTGTCTGCCCAAAATGTTCTTCTTAATTAGTCTAAATATTTTCACCCATTTTTGTCCCAACAACACTGTTCAACCATAAATGTGCAATGAATTCAATGTTAGCTGGTTGAATGAGCAACGTATTCCTGTTTTACCACTTTAGTTTTTACATTGTGTTGGATGCTGACTGCTGGTCTTCTCTGCTAATATACAGAAGTAGTAGCATTTTTAACTACAGTAAAATTGCATTTAACTTCTTGTGCATTTGCTGCCATAAATATATATAGCAACTCCACATTACTCTCAATTTATAGTTTTGTGCACATACCATGCGTGCAATTTAAAATACTACCGCTATGTTTATAGCATGTAAGTTTTACTTTGAATAGTCAGTGGTAATTCTGTTATAGTATAAAAACATGGGTATAATTTAAAAATTTACTTATGTTCAAGTAAACCAAAGAAAACAGCTGCATTGCTGGAGGAAAACAAGCTCTAAGGCTAATTAAGTACAGTTCTGGGCATTGAGAGGAGCAAAAATAGTATTTGTTAGACCTGATTATGAGTATCACTAATGTTCAAAACAATGTTTCTGTTGCAGCATCTTGTGGACAATGCCAAGCCCTCCTGCACATCTGGACTGGATGCCATCCTCCTCACACAGAAAACATTTTAGCAATAACCCCGATTGTTCTTCCAGACAGCACTGAAGTCTTGAGTGCTGCTCTGGGATTTCAAGATGTGGTCGACCAACATCTGGACAGTTCCTGTTGTTCATATTCCAGACAGACATGGTGCTCACTGGCTCCAAAACTATTGACAAACGACGTCATCGATGCTAACATTATGAAGAACAATTATCATCCCGATCATTTTAAAAATATCATCCAAATGACTCATAACTACTGTATCTTCTGAGAACATATTCCTCTCAGTTTGATCTGCTAAAGTTACCTGAGTTGAACGAAGTTCATGCAACTCTGCCATCCTTCATGACTATTGACCTAGCAAATCGCTTCTAGCTGCTATGGCTAGGTGTACCAGTGAGCAGGTATTCAGAAAAACTAATGGATGTGAAGGATCAGCCAGTGGACGTGAAGGTCCAACCCACTGACCTTGATTGACAGCTGAAGGAATTCTGCTGAAAAACACCATTATGAAATAAATAAGCCAGTCATCATCACAATTATGAAATGAATATTTTTTTTTTTAATTATTTCATTTTTTTTATTTATTTAATTTTTGACCATTTTGATGTTCCATAATAAACTAGCTCAAATAAAAGAATAAAATAAAACAACAATAAACAAGCTCAAATAAAACAAAATAAAACAACAGCTCAAATAAAACATGCATTGGCGTCTTCAAAGTTTCGTCAGAATGTTTCTACTATTCTGTTCATCAACTTCTGTTGTTTCTCAGAAACTTTGATCTGATTCACCATCTTGTAAAGACTGTCTGAGCTCACACAAACATTTCCCTGAGAGGACGGAGTCTCCTCTGCAGTTTGAGTGATGGAGGGAAAGGTTGAACCACCTGGTCAGTGTAGGAGTCCAGATGAGTGAAGCTCAATCGGTTCTGCAGGAGGCTGCTGAGGCAAGCAGGGGGTGCTGGAGGCTTGCTCTGTGACTGAACTACATACAACAAGCTGTCCAATGGGTGGTAGTCCTTATTCTGCTATTTCTCATGAACTGAACATTCATTCATTCAAACTTTATTTATACAGGTTAATCCCATTGAGCCTCGAGGACTCATTTACAAAAGACCTGATTTCTTAACAAAGAATGATGAGAACAGTGGATAACAACAACAACAATAGACAATCATCAAAGAGGCATACAGATTTTTTTAAATAGAAGTTAAAATAAGATGGCAAAAAAAAAAAGTAGCAAAAACAGATTCAATTCAATTTATTTATATATCGCCAAATCACAACAAAGTTGTCTCAGGGCACTTTACAGGAACATTCACATACATAAAAAAAAGCTAATTAGTAAAGTTCTCTATCTAAGGAATCCAGCAGACAAGTTGAATTGGCTTTGTTGCGGTCTCCCATCATATTATAAGGTGAATGTATAAAACTAAAAACAGGAACATGTCTGCATAACATAAAACATAAAAATTTAACACAAAAATCTACTAAAGTCATTTTCTCATTTTGAAATCTTTAAAGTGCTTTCAGTCATTTTACTTGTCAGGTGATGAAACAGCTCCTCAGGTTTCTGGAAGGTCTTCCTGATAAGATCAAAGTTTACAGGAATATGTTTTTATACACAAAATCTGCAAAGAAGTCATTTGTCTAACTTTTCTGAATATCATGCAGCAATGTTGGCTACACCAAATCAAATTTATTTATGGAGTGCATTTAAAAACAACTATCATTGACCAAAGTGCTGCACACAAATCAACAAATGGTTAAAAAAACTATACCAAACACAAGAGAACACAAAACAAACAAACAGTAAGATGAGACATAAAATAAACACGATGCAAAATGTCAACTCGTTCTTTATTAAACCAGATAGTACAGATGTGTTTAAGATAAGGCTGACAACTACCAAGAGTTAAATGGTAAGTGGACTGTACTTACTGTATATAGTACATTTCTATCTTATCAAGATACTCAAAGTGCTTTACAACACAATCTATGCCCTCATTTACCCATTCATACAGCACTCTACTAGATCTATACAAAGAATAATCAGAGCTTTACCACATTCATACACCGATGGAACACACATCCGATGTAATGAGGAGTTCAGTGTCTTGCCTAGGGATACTTCGGCATGTTATGGCTGGTGGAGTTGAACCCCCAACTCTTGCATTGGAGGACGACTGCTCTAACCACTCAGCCACAGCTGCTCCAGTTGAAGTTAAAGTCTGACTGATAAAAAGAGACCCAGTCACCTGTGTAGACCAGCCTGGACGTCGGGACAAGATGGCGCTGGTGTGTAGGGCTTGCCGTACATTGTTCTCTGCTTTGTTTTTATTTTTGTTAGTTGTACAGTGTGTTATGCAGTGTGTCAACGCATATCTGCAATATGATAGTCGGGCACTTTTGGAGCTCCACAGTTTTGCAGAATTTCCTGCGGAGCTTCTCCACAGCGGTCGGGACTCTCTTCCTCTGGACCTGTCTGGGATACCTGTCTTCCTGCTTTGTGACCCTGGCTCATCTCCCCGGGGGAGATGCCGCAGACGTCGGGGAAAGCGCGCTGGAGTTTTGGTGAAAATGAGACATCGTGTGAATTATTCTGCCAAGGATGCTGGGGCTCGTTCTGACTCTGGAGCTGATCCTTGCCTCCCGGACCTGTGGTGCTTCTGGAGCCCTGCTGTTGGCTAGCTACCCGCACGCCCAAGCCATGTAAACAACGGGAGTTGTCTACCGGCGCGGTGCACGACCCAACCTGGAGGTGCTGATGTTCAAAATCTGCGGCCACTGGCGCACGCTCTCTTCACCGCTGCTGGGTCTACTTTGGACTGTATCAGGATTTGTGTGGTCAATGCAAGATCCGTTACCAACAAAACTTTTATCCTCAGGGACTACTTCCAAGATTACGATTTGGACTTTGTCTGCATCACAGAGGCTTGGATGTCTGTCGGTGAGTCCAGCGCCTTGACAATTATTACCACCTGACTGTCTTTATTTTAATGCCCCGTGGCCATCAGGCCGGCGCTGTGGTGGATTATTAACAATATTCAAATCAAGCTTTGATTGTAAATAACTGCTCATCCCGGTTTCCTGCTCCAGCTTTGAGCTGAATGTCTTTGAACTCGGCCATTCGCCTTTGACTCTGTGCGCACTTGTCTACCAGTGGCCTGCAGCGGACCCAGGGCCTCCAGAAGCTGCAGGCCATCAAGAACCTGCTGGTCGTCCAGAACCTGCAGACCATCCAGAACCTGCAGCGGTCCCAAGGCCTTCAGAACCTGCAGGTCGTCCAGAACCGGCAGGCAGCCCAGAAGCCTGCACGCAGCCCAGAGCCTGAAACCAACCCATAGACTCAAACCAGCCCAGAGCCTGCAACCAGCCCAGAGCCTGCAGCCAGCCCAGAGACTACAACCCGCACAGAGACGGCAGCCAGCATGGAGACTGCAGCCAGCACAGAAATTGCTGAGGGGTCCACGACTCAGCCTGAAGGTCCGAAGTCTGCTGTGGGGACCCAGACGGACTCCGCTCCAAGCCCGCCTGCTGAGTTCCTCGCTCCTGGCCCGCCTGCTGAGCTCCTCGCTCCTGGCCCGCCTGCTGAGCTCCTCGCTCCTGGCCCGCCTGCTGAGTTCCTCGCTCCTGGTTTGCCTGCTGAGGTCCTCGCTCCTGTTCTACCTACCGAGGTCCTCACTCCTGCTCCGCCTGCTAAGGTCCTCTCTCCTGGGTCCACATCTCATCCAGGCTCCATAAACCATACAGGCTCCACAAACTGTCCAGGTTCCACGACCCGTCCAGGCTCCACATCCTGTCCAGGCCGCTTGCCTGTTCTGTGTCGGCATGATGGACGACTCTCAAGCCATCCGTTTGGTTTACTCCGGCATGAAGGAAGACTCTCTGGCCACCCGCCTGGTCTGCACCAGTATGATGGACGGCTCTCCATTCGTCCACCTGGTCTGCTCTGGCATATACCTGTTCCTGCCTGAACAGCCTCCCGACCACCTGTCTGACCTGATCCAGTCTGCTACACAGCCTGTTGGACGGCTGCCGGCCTGACCGGCCCCGGCTGAATGAATGGTCTCCCAGCCGCCTGTCTGACCCATTCCTGTTTGAACGGCCTGTTGGACAACCTCCCGGCCACCTGCCTGACTGTCCCCAGCCTGATGAATGGTCTCCCGGCTGCCCGTCTGACCTGTTCCTGCTTGAACGGCCTCCCGGCCACCGTCTTATCTGTTCCTGACTGATGGACGGCCTCCCAGCCACTCGTCTGACCTGTTCCAGCCTGATGGACGGCCTCCTGGCTGCCCACCTGACCTGTTGCAGCCTGATGGAAGGCCTCCCAGCCGCCCACCTGATCTGTTCCTGTCTGATGGACGGCCTCGCGGCCGCCCGCCTACCCTGTTCCAGCCTGATGGACAGCCTCCCGGCCCCCCGCCGGAATGATGACTTAACTAGGGACTGTCTCCTGACCGCCCAGACATTTTTGTTTTCCCTGTTTGTGTTTAATTTAGTTTCCAGGTTTTGGTTTTGCCAGTTTTTGTTTTTGTCCTCATGATATCCTAAGGCCCTCCATCCTTGCGGTTCTTTCCTCCTCCCACCCAAGTCTTTTGGGGGTGGGCTTTTTGGAAACATTAGGGGGTGTCCTTGAGGGGTGGGGGTACTGTAAGGAAGGCGCCATTTAGTGGGCCTTACTTGTCTGTACTCCCTAGTGTGTCCTCATTTACCCAATTAGTTTCACCCTTGTCAGGGCCCAGCTGTTTGTAATCACGTCCTGTCTTGTCTGTGTATTTAAGTCTATCTGTGAGTCTTGTTCTTTGTCGTGTCATCGTTGGGTCTACCTTGTCTTGTCCTGACCTGTCCTGATGTGTACCAGTCCTGACCTGATTTGTACCACCAGTTTGGTAAGTTTGCTGCCATGTCAGCCATTTTATTTCAATCAATCAATCAATCAATTTATTCACTCGATTCAAAAAAATTATCATCAGTTTACAAACACATTCTTTGACTACGCTTATTTACACGAGTGAAGAGGGAGCAGGAAGAAGAAAATCTTGTATAGACATGCCCCCTTTCTTAATAATTACAAAAATGTCATGGCCGTATACATTAAATCAACAAAACAAGTTGCAAGCAATATAACCACAACAACATGCATAACAATATATCACTCTTCTCATTAACAACTTAAAAGTGTATAAGAGTTAATCGTTCTTTTTTTATAAAGTGTTTTGAATTGGTTTATTGTAGAGCATTTTTTTAACTCTTCATCCAAACTGTTCCATAGTTTTACTCCATGCACCGAAATGCACATTTGTTTTAAAGTAGTACGCACAGTTTTACTTTTGAAATCATACTTCCTTATGTTATTTCTATCACATGAACTTAAGAAAAAGAACTTTTGTAAATTAAATGGCAATAATCTCTTTCTAGCTTTAAACATAACCAATAGCATTTTTAAATTAACCAGATCCCTTAGTTTCAAAATATTTAACTGAATAAACAATTTATTTGTGTGTTCTGTAGTGTCCACTTTATATAAAATTCTCATAACTTTCTTTTGTATGACAGACAACGGTTTAGTGTTAGTTTTGTATGTGTTGCCCCATACTGCTATACAATAAGCCAGATATGGAACAGCAAATTAATAATATAATGTCTGTAGTGTTGATAGTTCTAAAACATGTTTTACTTTATTTACAAGTCCAATACTTTTGCATAGTTTTAATTTTATGTATTTTATATGAGATTTCCAGTTAAGTTTATGATCTAAAACAACCCCTAAAAATTTAACTTCATGTACTCGTTCAACTTGATTATCATCTATAGACATTATAATAGAATCATCTATTTTTCTATTACCAAAAATCATGAATTTTGTTTTATTCCAGTTTATTGATGTTTTGTTGTATTTAAACCACTCGTTAAGTTTAGACATCTCACTAGCCATACATTCTATAATGTTTTTTAAGTCATTCCCAGAACAAAATAAATTTGTATCATCTGCAAACAGGATGATTTGTAACTTTTTAGACACTTCACAAATGTAATTGATATACAAAAGAAAAAGCTTTGGTCCTAACACTGAACCTTGGGGGACTCCACAATTTATATTTTGAAGATCTGATTTTTCATTTTCTAGCTGTACAAATTGTTTTCGGTTAGACAAATAACTACTCAACCAGTTACAAACTATCCCTCTTATCCCATAATCTTGTAATTTGGAAAGCAATAAAGTGTGGTCGATTGTATCAAAGGCTTTTTTAAAATCAATAAACACCCCCACTGTGTAATGCTTCCTTTCTATTGCTTCTGTAATTTCTTCATTTAGTTCTAATAATGCAAGGGATGTTGATTTATTTGATCTAAAGCCATATTGGCTCTCACTCAACAAGTCATTCTTTTCAATATAACCATCCAATTTCTGGACAAACCATTTTTCAAGCACTTAAGAAAACTGGGGGAGCACTGAGATCCGTCTATAATTGTCAAAACTATGTCTATCACCATTTCTAAATATTGGAATTACTTTTGCTAATTTCATTTTTTCTGGAAATATGCCACTCTGGACTGACAAATTACAAATATAAGTGAATGGTTTAATAATAAAGTCAATAGTTTTTTAAATAATCATCATATCAATTCCATCACTATCAACAGATGTCTTAGTTTTGCTTTTCCTTACTATAGTTAGAATTTCATGTTCACTTATATCTCCAAGAAACATCCATCCATCCATCCATCCATCCATTATCTTTACCCGCTTATTCCATTTTGGGTCACAGGGGTCGCCGGTGCCCATGTCCAGCAATCACTGTGCGAGAGGCGGGGTACACCCTGGACAGGTCGCAAGTCCATCACAGGGACACATAGAGACAAACAAGACAAACAACCATCCACTCTCTCACTCACACCTAGGGACAATTTAGAGCTACCAATAAGCCTAACATGCATGTTTTTGGGCTGTGGGAGGAAACCGGAGTACCCGGAGAAAACCCACGCATGCTCGGAGAGTCTCTAAGAAACATTGACTGTGAAATTCTACTACCACCCTGCACACCCTGAATATCATTTGTCTTAATGGAAGAAGCCAAACCTGACCCTATATTTACAAAAAAGGAATGAAATTAATTTACCACTTTATTTTTTCAGTCAATGTTGTTTCTCCCTTAAAAAACTGTTTTTCAAGACAATGAGTATAATTAGGTCTTACAATACTATTCAAAATTTTCCACGTTCTTTTCATATCACCACTGCTCTCTCGCAACTTTAAATTATAGTAATCTTTCTTAGCTTGTCTTATTAATGTCACCTCACATAAACAATTTGAGAACAAAAATATCTAAATCGATAGCAATTTTGTATAAAGTAAGAGAGTTATTCACTGATAAAGCAATGTTTATGTTGTATAATGCAATAGTTGTTCCTTATTTGGTTTACTGTATTGAAGTCTGGGGTAACGCGTGCAAAACTATAACTAATCCTTTGTTCATTTTACAGAAAAGAGCTGTACGAATTATTATGAAAAAAATTATATAGATATTCGTTGTATACTTTATTTTATCAACTGAAAATTTTGAAATTCTATGATTTGGTTAATTATAACATTTTGTTGCTTATGTATAGGGCACATAAAGGCATGTTGCCCGTTAATATTCAATCGAATTTTGTTAAAAGAGAAAGTGTATATGTTCTTAAAGGAATTGAGATGTTTGTGAAGCCTTATTTTAGAACTAGTTTGAAGAAACAATCCATAATAATTCAGGGAATAGGATTGTGGAACGGTTTGGATGATAACGTTAAAAATGCCAGATCACTGTATACATTTAAGAGACTGATAAAGACGAGTGGCTTGAAAGAATATGGAAATCGTTAATATAAATCTACTTAAGTTGTTGTCTGATTTGATTTAGATGTTTGAATTTTTATGTTTCTAACTTAGCTAGATTATTATATTTGTGAATTATATTTTAATGTAAATTTTGTAAAAATATTTTGATTTACTTTAGAATTAAGTAAAAAGGGGCAGTTTTCATAAGACTAGTTCTTCTTCTGCCACCTTTCATTTTATTTTTACATTTTTTGATTGTATTGTATATATATATATATATATATATATATATATATATATATATATATATGTATATGTATATGTATGTATATCTCTTGTGTTTAGTTTTTTTTAATTGTCATGTTTTTAAATGAAATTAATAAAAATAATTTTTTTAAAAAAGTCGATTTGTTTTTATATGCCTGTATGTTAACTCTTTAGGTTTAGTTGGAAATCTAACAAAATCTCTATACAACTTATTTTTGTTCTTACAAGATTTTAACAGTCCCTTGGTCATCCAGGGTTTTGCACTGACATTTTTATTTTTGTGACACTAATATCGGGCAATTTTTGTCATATAATGATTTATAGACTTGCAGAAATGTTTCATATGCCACATGCACATCCTTCACATATACCCCACTCCAATTTTCCTTTAACAGGTCATTACATAATTTTTTTATTGTTTCGTCAGATCTGACTCTAACCTGCCTTATTTCATCAACTTTATTAGTTGTTTTTTTTATTTTTTTATTTTTACTGTCATGAACTATGAATACAGGTAAATGGTCACTTATGTCACTTATTAGGACTCCACTGTAAATAGCCTCTCCAATTTCATTAGTAAAAATATTATCAGTTAATGTTGCAGTAGGGCTAGTGATTCTGGAATGTTGAGTAATCACTGGAAATAAACGTCTACTGGACATTGCATCAACAAAATCTGTGGTCATTTTGTGCTGTCCTTGTTTTAATAGATCAATATTGAAATTTCCACATATTAACCAGGTTTTCCTATCATTTAATCCGTCCAATAGATTTTCACATCTTTCTCTAAAATATTCTAAATTAGATCCTGGTGTTCTGTATGTACAAGCTACAATAATGTTGCATGTTTTCTCCATCTCAATTTCAACAGTAACACATTCCATCACATCATCCAATGCAAATGACATGGATTCTAATTTTTCACATCTCAAGGAACTATGAACACACAATGCAACACCGTCACCTTTGTTCTTCACTCGCTTTGTATAAAACAGATTATACCCTTCCATATCAAAATCTATTGATGTGTCATTTAACCAAGTTTCACATAATGCTATTACCTGATAGTGATTTCTAAATGTTTTCAGATATTCACTAATCTTGTCAAAATTAGCATGAAGACTTCTGCAGTTAAAATAAATACGTGAAAAATTATCAAAGTCCACAGAAAGATTCAGTTGTTCATCTGTATAATATTTACAATTGTTAGTTTTGTCTAATAAATTACTGTCTGAATTAATGTTGTTTTCATAATCATGTATTTTGAATTCCGTAACCCCATGTCTTATCAACATTGGTTTGCTTGTTGCATGTTCCATTTCCTCCATTTGTCTCTTTCTTTTTTCAAAAGGAACTTCATTCCTTTATTCAAAAGGAACTTCATTCACTTGTGTTTTTCGACAAGGGCCTTAACTTGCCTAAACCTTGATTTCATGACCTGGGACTCTCCTTCTTTGGGTCCAGGCCGTCTCCCATCCTGCGTTCTTCAGTGTTGTCTCTAGATCCATTTATTATCATTAAAAGTATTTATTTTTGTATTTATTGAGTCTGAATCCCTGTTTGCACCACTGGGTTCCTTCCTGCCTGAGAACTCCTGACACATTGGGGACTTTAATATTTATGTTTGTTGTCAGGAGAAGCCCTTAGTTAAAGAATTTTTAGATTTATTGGACTCATTTAATCTAACTCAGCATGTAAATGGTCCCACCCAGGAACGCGAACATACACTAAACCTTGTTTTAACACGGGATATGACTATTAGTAGTTTTGAAATTGGTGATAATGTGTTTTCAGACCACATGCCAGTCCTGTTTGAGTTCACCTTCCCCCCGTCTAACTCCTAAGCCGTGCGCTCCTGCATGTCACAACCGGGCCATTAACCGCCTCACTGCCATGAATTTCACAAATGTCTTTAACTCTGAAAAGATGAATCAGCCCCCAGTGTTTCCCACTACCACTGATGAGCTAACCTCCCAGTTCAACTCTTGTCTCCTCAAAGGTTCTGGATAATGTTGCTCCTGTAAAAACCAGAAAAATGAAACTCAGATCAGAAGCTTGACTGAATGACGTTACTAAGGCCATTAGACAATAGTGCAGGATAGCGGAACACAGGTGGAAGAAAGACAAGCTGCAGGTCTCTTTTCAAATGCTAAAAGAGAGTTGGCTTTCGTATCAGAAAGCAGTAAGAGCTGCTAAAGCTAAATACTTCTCTGATATAATTGTATCCAACTCTCACAACCCCCGTGTTCTCTTCTCTACCCTAAACACAGTTCTTCACCTCACTGAGCCTTCACTTCTGGAAGCCTCAACTAGGGCTGGACAATAATTCAATATCGATATATGTCGCAATATACTTTTATTCAATAAAGGTGATATGAGTTTAAAACACATTTCCGATATGTCTATATGATTACAGCGTTTCACTGACGCATTGCTTTTTCTGTTCAGGTTGAAGCGGCCACTTCAGTTTCAACCTGGACAGAAAAAGGTGCGACACAACTACATAAGTGCATGGTGACATAGATGTTACGCAGAGCTCGAGTCCAGAAGGCGTTAGCGGTAGCAGGCTAGGCTATGTTAATTTCCAACCTTGGTTAAGTTTTCGCTTCAAAATGAGTGCCCATGACTGTCAGAATGTGACTGAACAAACTTTCACAAGCAAAGAGAAAGCAGATGACATAATTGATAAGAGAGGAAAGACTAATTCGGCGGTGTGGAAGTGGTTCGGTTATCTTAGGTCCGATAAACTGTAGGTTTCAGTGTGCTACAAAATGTGATGGGAGAGTCGTTCCAACTAACGTCTAACTTGTTCCACTTGATAGAATATGCTGAGAGTCAGAAGATGAAGCACAATAAAAGTTTGAGCCAACGTGTCCCTGAAACAACACCCCCAGCTGTATCAAAAGAGAAACCCATGCAGCAAATGCAGATGTTTGCTGCATGGGTTAGGTTATGTTGTTTAAAGTTAAAACTATTAATATTGACAAAGTTGAGAGTTTTATGTTTATTTGACGGTGAGTTCAATTTTTTTTGAAGGTTAAATACAAATAAAAGGTGAACATTAATTTATTTGTACTGTTTGTACAGTTTTTCTGAGGCCTATATATTGTTTATATTGATATCAAATTATATCATTATCAACTGAAATTAAGAAATATATTGTGATAAAAGTTTTGGCCATATCGTCCAGCCCTAGCCTCAACTGAGCTGTGCGAGAACTTTCCACATTTGTTTGAGAAGAAATTTCGACCACCTGGCCCTTCTATTCTCGCTATTATTTATCATCAGGTGTGGTGGCAAAAACCTTTAAACATGTTGCCGTTCAACCTCTGCTGAAAAAGCCTAACCTTAACCCCTGAATCGTGTCAAACTTCCAGCCTGTCTCCAGACTCCCATTTGTCGCTAAACTACTGAAAAAAATAGTTGAGTCCCAGTTGAAATGCTTCCTAGAGGATCACGTAATCTTAGAGCTATTACCATCTGGCTTTAAACCTCGCCACAGTACTGAAACTGCCCTTCTGAAGGTTTTTAACAACATCTTCCTATCCACAGATGCTGATGATTCTGTGCTGCTTGTCCTATTGGACCTTACATCTGCTTTTGACACCATTGACCATGAGATCCTCATTGCTAGGTTAGAGCAGTGGGTGGGCATCACTGGGTCAGCCGTCAAATGGTTTAGATTCTACCTAGCTGACAGATCCTTTTGTGTCTCCATCAAAGATTTTAGTTTGGCGGCGCTTAAATGGGGGGTACCGCAGGGGTCCTCGGTTCCCTTCAATTTTCTTTATACCTGCTGCCACTAGGTACTATTTTCCAGAAACACAACATACCATTTCACTTCTATGCCGATGACTGTCAAATTTACTTCCCCCTAAGACACAATGGTACACGCTCTATTCAACCTCTGCTTGACTGCCTGGCTGACATCAGAGACTGGGTGGCTTTAAATTTCTTAAATTTCAATGAGAAGAAGTCTGAAGTCATTTTGCTTCCTCCCAACGACACGATCATCAACCACTGCGTTGACCGTTCTGCTCTAGCCCCGTTAGAGGAACAAAGAGTCACAAATCTGGAAGTGATAATGGATCCTTTCATGAAACTTAACAGTCATGTAAACATAATTGGTAAATCCTGTTTTTTTTTCTAGCTGAGGCAGCTGTCTAAGCTGAAGCCCATTGTAGTGAACTAAGCCTCAGGTCAAAATCTGGCCTTGAGGGCCTTCCTGGGACAAGAACTGTATTTCATTGATTTGAGTCCAGAAACACAAAATCAAGTCCATCCAGAAGACTTCCTAAGTGTCCTGCACTGATCAATTGAAAGAACACTCTCTTTTCTATCATCATTACTATTTTACAAAT
>NC_056498.1:4906075-4926440 GCF_014905685.2 Nematolebias whitei
ATTATGTTGTGTTGAAATCAATTTGCCAAATCAATGTAAATGTTTGAGGTTAAACTTTGATTCTGTTAATAAATGACCGCATTCATTTGATGGGTCAAAGAAAATTAACGTCTCACGTTACATTTATTAAATTCAATGCACGATATTATTCAGTCCAGAAAAATGAATGAATCCGTTTAATTTATGGATAATATATATCAGATATATGTTACCCTACACCATATTGTCCAAAAATAACCTGGAGACAGTAATACACGCATTCATAACATCTAGGCTCGATTACTGCAATTCGCTCCTGTTTGGTATCGGTCAGACCTCCATTGCTAGACTACAACTGGTCCAGAATGTGGCAGCCCAATTTTTAACCAGTACAGGCAAAAGAGAGCACATTTCACCAGTTTTGGCCTCACTGCACTGGCTACCGGTTCACCTTCAAATCCAGTTAAAAATACTCTTGTATATCTTTAAATCACTGAACAGTTCTGCCCCCTCCTATCTCACTGATCTGCTGCAGCCATATGTCCTACCGCGTTCTCTGAGGTCAGCGGACCAGTTCCGTCTCACAATTCCAGGAACCTGTCTTAAGCACAGAGGTGACAGGGCCTTCTTTGCCGCAGGCCCAAGACTATGGAATGAGCTACTTCTGCTTGTCAGGCAGGCCCCCTCCCTCACAGTTTTTAAATTCCGCTTAAAAACCCACTACTATTCCCTGGCTTTCAACACTGTATGATCTGTGCTGAACCTCTATGTATCACACTGTGTTAGTCATTATGTTATTATCTGCTATTTATTATTATTTTGTTTCTATATTTAGATTTTACGTTATGTTATATGTTGCTGTGTGCTTTGCCTGTTTGCTTCTGTTTGTACAGCACTTTGGTTGGCCCTGTCGCTGTTTTAAAGTGATCTATAAATAAAATGGTATGGTATGGTATTGTAGTGAACTAGGCCTCCGACATCAATCTGTCTCTGAAGACCTTCAGGGGACAGGAACTGCTATTTCATTGATTTGAATCCAGAAATACAAATGATCTCATCAAGAGAATATTTAATTGTATCCTGAATTAATCAATTGAAAGAACACTCTTCTTTTTACATTATCAGTACTATTTTAAGATATCTTGATAATCAAAAGTGTATTTAGTTCATACCATTTCTAAATGTTGAAGTGAACCACTCATTTAAATCAACTGTGAAACAGTATTAATGATTTTTAAACATCATTAGACTTTGATCATACAGTTAAATGCCTATTTACGAAGTAAGTGTGCATTTAGTCTTCTGTCTGAATGAGGGTAGTGGACCTGATGTCGGTCGAAAGTCCGAGAGTTTTAAAACTCTCAGACAGTAAATAAGAGCTGCTGGCACCTGCTTTGTCTCACCTCTTCATAATATTTCTCTGTCTGTACTAACCGTTTTTAAAAACATTCCTGCTGTCTCTTGACTTCTAGTGACCCTCTGACATCACTAGAACTACACCCCTGCTGGTTGTTTCAACCAATCAGGAAGTACCATGTAACAGGAAGTGGATACCCCTTTAAAAGGCAACACTTCTTGGAACTATTAAGTCTTTAGTCCGTCTTCTCCGAAGTCTTCACGAGTCTTAGACCTTCCAGTCTTGCTGGAACTTTCAGTCGAAGATGAGACTCAGCTAAGTAGTGGATGGATTTGACCATGTGCCAAGGGTCTCTCCAGTCCAGCGTAGTCACAGCCTGCCTCGGCTGTGACTCAACCCGAGCATTAAAAGCTCAACTCCTAAGGAAGCTTATTCGGTTGAACCAAGTACTTCGTCACGATTTCTGATGACCCCCACCTACTCTAACCAAAGACGCTGAAAAGGGAGCGTACCAATGGACTTCTGTTCCGGAGTGGATGCATCCTCTGCTAAGGTAACAAAGTTGCTGCACGTCCTGAAGTGTACCGGAGGGCTGAGCTGGATGTCGGAGGAAGGGTGCCATGTTATGGTTCAACACATAACTTTCATCCTTAAATCTAAACTTACTCCTTAAATCTATTCCTCCTCTCTTAAACTTTTCTATTGGCCAGTAAATCAAGCTAGTTGCCTTCAGAGATGAATCAGTCTCAATCAGTAATGTTCTGTTGTCTTGTTATTTTAACTTGCCAAGTTTATTAATCAGAAACAGATCAGCAAATCAATGTGTACATGTTTTGATGTTAAATTTTGATTCTGTTAAATAAATGACCGCATTTATTCTGATGGGTCAAAGATAAAATGGCGTCTCATGTCACTGATTAAACACTCCACTCACAAGTTATCTTGGCCACATAACAGAAATTTAACTCGAAAAAGAAAAGAATCCGTTGTAATTAAACAATCAATATTCTTTGTGCTTGAACTAGCTTTAAGAATAATTAATTGGTAGTGTGTCCACAGCAAAGCTGTCCTGACATACTACAGTATGGTAACTAAAGACCCGATCACCTGTGTGAACGTTCAAATCTGTTTTAAAACAAACAGGTAGGCATTGAAAGGAAGCAGCACCGGGGTGTGGCAGAGTTTTTTATTTATGCAGAGCTTATGATCAACATTAGTGTAATTTATGTTGAACTTAATGCAGAGCATGTTGGAGCGGATTGTGGCTATCAGGTGACATTAGATTTATAAAGGCAGCTCTCTGCACCTCCTGTCAGTAATTCTGCATTGATCTACACACCTCAAACAAATCTGTGATCTAGAAAACCGCATCAAGGAGCCATGATTGACACACTCAAACTTCATTCTCATCCCCTTCACCTCATCTGCATATGTCATTAAACGTTGAGAACACCATCCATCCATCCATTATCTTTACCCTCTTCTTCCATTTTGGGTCACGGGGGTCGCCGGTGCCCATGTCCAATAATCACTGTGCGAGGGGCGGGGTACACCCTGGACAGGTCGCAAGTCCATCACAGGACCACATAGAGACAAACGAAACAAACAAACAACCATTCTCACTCACACCTAGGAACAATTTAGAGTTACCAATCAGCCTAACATGCATG
Organism: Nematolebias whitei; assembly: GCF_014905685.2. NCBI lineage: Eukaryota > Metazoa > Chordata > Actinopteri > Cyprinodontiformes > Rivulidae > Nematolebias > Nematolebias whitei. The sequence goes on from NC_056498.1 coordinate 4,909,082, forward strand.
TTTTTGATCTGTGGGAGGAAACTGGAGTACCTGGAGAAAATCCACACATGCACAGAGAGAACATGCAAACTCCACCCGGAAAGGCCCACGGACCGGGATTTGAACCAGGGTAACCTGTGCGCTTAGATGCAGCAGCTCTACCAGTTGCACCACCGTGCTGCCACGTTGAGAACACGTCTAACATAAATTACAGATCTATTAGAAATAAGTTTCTCATAAGCTATGCATTTGACTAGCTGGTTAACAATGTATGTCAACTTCAGAGTAACTTGCATGTAGCATGTGAACTTGTGCTTAACTTACCTGTTGTGTACCGGAAACTTATACATAACTTATCATCAGCTCATCGGCATACACTGACATGGCTAACACTGGTGTAAGACAGCTAATGCTTTTGTATGTCATCCTGCTGGTAACTTATTCAGAACTTGCACATAACTGATGCCACTCAAAAACGGGTGTTTGACTTTTTTTTTTTAATCCCTTGGCATTGGCTGATGTTATCCTCTGTGTGACGATCTCTTTAAAGCTCATTTCATGCTGCAGAGAAGCCACACTCCAAATCATAATTTTAGCATTTTAATTTGTTTTTAAATAATATTGTCTTACCTGAGCTCTCTACGTGACATCCCTTTTGTTTTTTCTTTAAGCATGCAGTGTTTTTCCCTATCATTCTACAAGCAAGGCGCCCCGCCATGTCAACAGAACTGAGCGCCCTGCCTACTGAACCAAACTGCCCCCCCCCCCCCCCCCCCGGTTAACAACTGCCGACACTGACGTAGTGCTAAGCTAGCAATGCACAATACAGATGCTACAGAGGTACCGCTCTTTTTGTCTCACGCTGAGCCATCTCCACTCTTGTTGGGTCAAACTGTTAGTACAAAACTGTTAATACAAACTGTTAATACAAAGTGTTAGTACAAACAGTGTGTGCAACACAACGTGTCCCCGTCGACAAAAATCACAGAAGAGATAAGCGCCCTGCCAAGGCAAAAAATGTAGGGGAAACACTGGGATGTGTGCCAAGATGGCGTGTTTTTGTTTTACAAGCTGCAGCCTGCAGACATATGGGTACACAGCTTGAGAAGTTCGTGTGTGTTAATATTAGATAAGTCAAAACTTGTTTTCTGGGCCCGCTCCTCAGACAGTGCTGTTCAAAGCACATAAATCTGATCTGTGTGTTTTTTCAGGTATGCCCAGTTCTACAGTCAAGAAGAGTTCTGTCACTACAACATGTTCAACCATTACTTCTTTGATGGACAGGTGAGTGTTCTGTTGAATGTAGAGTAAAGCTTTCTGGTTCTGGCTCTGGATGATGGGGGTTTGTGTCTTGTCAGGCCTCCAGTGCGGTCTTGGATGCCTTCCTCAGGGAGGGGGATGGGGAGAAGGTGGTGATGGTGGCTGACCCTCCGTTTGGTGGTCTGGTGAAGCCTCTGGCCAACAGCTTCTCTCTGATGTCACGGACCTGGAGAGATCTGCAGAACTCAGGTCAGCGGCATTTCACTTTCATGTTCTCCTTACATTTGATCGAGTCCTCCTTCTTTAGTGGTCAATCCTCCTGCTTTCCTTGGGCCCAAATGACCCCTGAGGTCTCAGTTTTAAAAGTGGGTTCATTTTGACACAAAGCTGCAGAGAAATACTCGTCACCAACTGCTCTTCATGCCAGAGTTGAATCTAACATCATCTTAGTTGGGAACAGGAGTTGTACCCAGATTGGTCAAGCCTTGAAAATAAGCTTGCATTGGGAGAAATCACACTCAGAGTATGTGTTGGGAATGACTCGGCTACTACCACAACAATACTTTTATATATATATATATATATATATACATATATATATATATCTGTAAAAATGACTGAGTTGCTGTCATTTTTATGTTGGCTACTTTTGATTAGCTGTGGTGGCCATCTTGAATTGGATTGACTCCAAATTTGGGTGTCCCAATATGTTTTTTTTCAGACTGAGTACAAGTACGTCATGTTGGGTACTTGCCAATACTGAGTACTGATACAGAGTAGTTAATTTGTATTTTAACATGACAATGACTTTAGAAACACTTTGTTTTAATTAAGAACACAGCAAACAGTCTGTTGTCTTAATATTTCTTGTCCTCCGTCACTTACAGTGTGGAGGAGGAAATGACATCACCAAGCATAAAAGTGGTATCAATCCAAAGTATCGGGATGTTTTTATGAGTACGAGTACCTGGTATGGATCGGTATCAAAACCGATACCGATCCATACCAGGTACTCATACTCATAAAAACAACCTGATACTTACAGTGGGGAGAACAAGTATTTGATACACTGTTGATTTTTCAGGTTTTCCCACTTGCAAAGCTTGTAGATGACTGTAATTTTTATCATAGGTACTCTTCAACTGTGAGTGATGGAATCTAAAACAAAAATCCAGAAAAATACAATGTATGATTTTTAAATAATTAATTTCCATTTTATTGTGTGAAATAAGTATTTGATACACCAGAAAAATGAAACTTAATATTTGGTACAGAAACCTTTGTTTGCTATTACAGAGATCAGACGTTTCCTGTAGTTCTTGATCAGGTTTGCACACACTGCAGCAGGGATTTTGGCCCACTCCTCCATACAGATCTCCTCCAGAGCCTTCAGGTTTCGGGGCTGTCGCTGGGCCACACGGACTTTAAGCTCCCTCCAAAGATTTTCTATGGGATTCAGGTCTGGAGACTGGCTAGGCCACTCCAGGACCTTAAGATGTTTCCTACGGAGCCACTCTTTAGTTGCCCTGGCTGTGTGTTTTGGGTCGTTATCATGCTGGAAGACCCAGTCACGACCCATCTTCAGTGCTCTTACTGAGGGAAGGAGGTTGTTGGCCAAAATCTCACGATACATGGCCCCATCCATCCTTCCCACAATATGGTGCAGTCGTCCTGTCCCCTTTGCAGAAAAGCATCCCCAAAGAATGATGTTTCCACCACCATGCTTCACGGTTGGGATGGTGTTCTTGGGGTTGTACTCATCATTCTTCTTCCTCCAAACATGACGAGTGGAGTTTAAACCAAAAAGTTCTATTTTTGTCTCATCAGACCACATGACCTTCTCCCATTCCTCCTCTGGATCATTCAGATGGTCATTTGCAAACTTCAGACGGGCTTTGACATGCGTTGGCTTGAGGAAGGGCACCTTGCGTGCACTGCAGGATTTTAATCCTTGACGGCATAGAGTGTTACTGATTGTTTTCTTTGAGACTGTGGCCCCAGCTCTATTCAGGTCATTGACCAGGTCCTGCCGTGTAGTTCTGGGCTCATTCCTCACCTTCCTCAAGATCAATGATGCTCCAAGAGGTGAGATCTTGCATGGCGCCCCAGACCGAGGGAGATTTTCCGTTATTTTGTATTTCTTCCATTTTCTAATAATTGCACCAACTGTTGTTGCCTTCTCACCAATACTTATTTCACACAATAAAATGGAAATTAATTATTTAAAAATCATACATTGTATTTTTCTGGATTTTTGTTTTAGATTCCATCACTCACAGTTGAAGAGTACCTATGATAAAAATTACAGTCATCTACAAGCTTTGCAAGTGGGAAAACCTGAAAAATCAACAGTGTATCAAATACTTGTTCTCCCCACTGTAGGTCTGATACCACCACATCATAGCAAATGAATAGCTTTTGGAAGATTAATTAAAATCCATTCTATACTTTGAGATATTTTGCTAACAGACAGTTGACGCCAAAGTTTTAAGCAAAGATCTCACACAATGAATCGCAAATGGAGTCAGTCATTGTGAGTGACTCTCAGCTTCAACCACACTCAATTTTACCACAATAATTTTACTAATCTTAATTTTTATTTTATTTTATTTACTAAATTTCACTTTCAATTTTATAAGTTTCTCACATTACTGTATTTTCCACCGTACACGTCTCACCGCCCTATAAGTCGCATCATTTCAAATATGTCTACTAGTGATGGGTCGATAAGGCGTCATGAAGCATTTCAACACATTGCCAAACTGTGTCGATACTGTGTCACTGCATACCGACACCTGCTGGAACTTAAACATCCTCACAGGCAACTTATTTGACAGACTCATCTGACACTGATTTGATGACCTACTGCATACAATAATATAATTTAAGTAATTGTATTTTATATTATTTCATATTTTCATTTAAATTTAAAATATCTTTGATCTTTTTAGATACAGTCAATAAATAATGTGAGCATGTATCATAACCATTACCGGGGGAGTGGTGGCGCAGAGGTTAGAGAGGTGGGCCTGTGATCCGAAGATCGCCGGTTCACGCCCCGGCCCCGACAACATCAAAATTGTGGGTGGGGTAGGTGAAACACCCACACTTGCCCCCACCCTCATTCGCCCCACTCTGGGCCCATGAGCAAGGCCCTTAACCCCCACCATGTGCTCCCTAAACAGGTCTCTCTTGAAAATGAGTTCTTGTGGCTCAATGAGACTAACCTGGATAAATAAAGGCTAAATGAAAAAAATAAAAATAAAAAAATAACGTGAAAATATAAGTGAACATGTTGTGAATGAGGATGCTTGTGGACTGGGATTGTTTTGTTTAACAAATTTTTATTCAAAAATTAAAAAAAAAGTTTGTCTGACAGTCCTTCAGGATGAAATTCAGCAGAGCCTCATCCAGCAGCTTCCTGGAAGCTTGATGTCTAGAAATGAGATAAAGAATAAATCAGTAGGAATTAATTATCAATAAAGCAACTGTGAGTAAGTTGTAGAATGGTTGTATACCTGAGTTTACCCTGGATGTATCTGGCACTTCATTCTCATGCCTGGCCCTATAATGCAATGATATATATATATATATATATATATATATATATATATATATATGTATATATATTTTTTTTAATTTATTTATTTTTTTTCCAAAATAGACATATTGACAGATCAAAGTCAAGGGGAGAGCCACAATATCACCCAAAGTCACTCAAAGAAAAAAAATAGAACAACGCACCTATGAACAAAAAAGAAACACAGCCAGCACATTATCTGTTTAAACAAAATGTACCTTAGTACTGAGATGAGAAGCTGTGCTGCATGTCCTTGACTTTCTTCATGTTGTATTTGTAATTTGTTGTTGCAGCCACAGTGAGACATTCAAGATGAGCATGGGTCAGTCGGTTTCTCTCTTTTTGCTTGATAGTGTTCATGGTTGAAAATGTTGACTCACAGGTGTAAAAATTTCTGCTTTTATTACTCCAATCCCATAAAAAACACACAAGTCAACAATAACAATGAATACCCAAGTCCATGCTCAACAATGAATATGATGTAATATGTGTATGGATGAAGATGCCCCCTCATGTAACCATGCCTAGAACCGGCCCTGTATTTCTGCTACTTCCTTCACGACAGATGACAGAAGGTGCACAGACGTGCGCGGCCGGTAATGATCAGCTGATCCATCTGAAGTTAACAGGACTTTTTAAATTTTATTTTTTACCTCTACCGACCGGTCAGACCTGCCTCCTCCTCAACAAGTAGATTAACACAATTTTATATAGTGCATTCTCATTTTGTCTTTGTGCAGTATGATTCGTGAAACCGCATCATAGAAGCCGAGCCAACATGCACAATTATTGCGTAATGAGCCAGCACGTTTTAAAAATGTACTGGCTGTGATGGGGTATTGTTGTAACCTGTCACGAGAGCCACCATAAAGCATGGCGAGCCGCCGCACAATGAGTATCATGCCTCAGCATTGAGGAGGCGGATTTATTTAACTATGAAAGCTCTGTCAAACAAATGCAACATTAACCTGCAGAAAATAATATAAATGGTAAACCAAGAGTGGCGTTGAAATGAATTTGAATTCAGTTAGATCAAGTGGAAACTCAAAGAACATGAACCAGCACGGAAATTAAAACAAGTAGCTTATTTTCCGATATGAGATCAAAATGGTCCCACACGACAGAAATATTTCTTTTGGTTTGAAGCTGTTTCATAATTCTTGACGAATTTATGAATTTGACCGACACGGGTTTTGCTCTGAGCTCGACGCATGCGCCGACACATCGGTATTGCCGGATCCATCACTAATGTCTAATAAAGTGGAAAAATCCATAAATACGTTGCCTTTTTTTTTTTATTACAAAACTTTATCAACTTAACAAACAAGTGTCTACCAGGGGTGTATTAACAGGTACAAAAGTAATAGTATACAAGTATAGAAAAGAACATTATAATTATACAATGGTACACAACGTAAAAAAGTCTAAAAAGATACGAACAATCTATTTACCAGTTATATAGATAAATTCACACGTTTTTCTAGAACTGAGATGGTTTTCATTGTTTTGTTTTCCAGTCCTTGAACAGCGGTGCTGTATCAGTGAAGTTCTGCTGAAGTGGGTCATGTTTGGTTTGGAGTTTGACCACTTTTTCTTGTGAATGTGGAATTTTCCCAGGAGAAGTAGAAGTTGGGTGAAGTAGATCAAGTGTTTGTCCATATCCTTATTGTCGAAGCATAATATAATGTATTTCTCTGTAAGTTGAATTATTTATCCAGTTTTCTGTCATGAGTTGTTGTACATCTGTCTACAATGCGTTTGCATGATTACGTTGATAGAATAAATGAGAGATTGTTACCATGTGTAGTTCACAAAAATGTGCAAGAGTAGTCAATATCAAGTTTGAATCTTTCCAGTGTTTTAAATACGTTGCTTCTCCGTATACGTCACATCTATTATGCGTCACCGCTGATGCGTCGCGTTTGTTACGCGTCACCGCTGACAACCTGGAAATGTGGACTGGTGTTGTGCCAAAAATCGATTGGCTGCCAAATGGTGGCCGCGGGAGCATGCACTGGAGGACTTTAACAAGAGTTTAACAAGATTAACACTTAAAAACAATTATTTGTTTGCTTGAAATTATATTAAAGTTGTGTGTCTCAGTGAAACTTTTACTTAATAAATGCACTTTGACGGTCAAATCAGCTGCATTTCAAAAGCTGATTCACAGAAGCAGGAACGCACAAAGAGATGAGTCACTGCTCATTTCTTCAAAATTTACAAGAAAACCACCTAAAAACATTTATTTGTTCACTCGACTTTATAGTAAATGTGTATTTCAGTTAAACTTTTACTTAATAAAAGGACTTCAACGGTCAAATCTGCTGTATTTCAAAAGTATTTGCTGCCTCTGTGCTCTGGGAGCGCACAGACGGAGGAAATTAGGAAGGAGGAACGCTGCACATTTTTTCGAAATTTAACAACATAAGCATCTAAAACAATTACAGTATTTGTTTGCTCGACTTTATAGCAAAGGTGTGTCTCAGTTGAACTTTTACTGAATAAATGCACTTCACTGGTCAAATTAGCTGCATTTTGCCGGGGCGGCGCTGCAAAATGAAGCTGATTTGACGGTTTCTCCAAGTGAGCAGAACGAAGGTGGCAGGCTATGGCAAGCCGATTGTGTCATTAATAGCCATTTTTACCTACTACCATATTTTTCGCCCTATAAGTCGTGTTTTTTTTGCTTAATTTGCATGCCCTGCGACTTACAGGCCGAAGCAATGTATTTATAGATTTTTTTCCCATATTTATAAACCAATTTTTGGCTGAGATATGACCGTTTTCACTCATTCTGACCGAAAATATTGTAGTGGGAAGGATTAATTGTAAAAATTTATGAATTTTATTTTGAAGGGGCACCACTCTCAAAGCTTTGAGAGAAAAATTCTGAACGTCAGTTTCAGCAAATCTTATTGTTTAATTAACTCAAATTAACCTCTTTACAGTGAGTTCTTTTATATGAAATATTCAGATGTTATAAATAAAACACACACACTTCAGTGTAAAATTTTGCTATGTTTATTTGGCTATATATGGGCAGCACGACGGCTCAGTGGTTAACACTGTTGCCTCACAGCAAGAAGATCCTGGGTTCAATCCCCAGTTGGACCTGGGGCCTATCTGTGTGGAGTTTGCATGTTCTTCTCGTGCTTGCGTGGGTTTTCTCCGGGTACTCCAGTTTCCTCCCATAGTCCAAAAACATGCATGTTAGGCTGCCTTCAGGCCCAGGCATCCCTTACAAAAGAGATCTGTGATCTCAATGGGATTTGCCTGGTTAAATAAAGGTTAATAAATAAATAAATTAAACAACTATTGGGAATTATTTCTTACATTTAAATGATTGATTTGTTTAACAACCATAGTTTATGGAAATTAACCTTGACCTTTAACATGTATCAATAAGAAGGGTGAGAGATGGAGGAGGAAGGGTGACACTTTCTCCACTCCCCTCCCATTACATTTATTTTATGTATTTATCTCTTGTTAAAGTGGAGCACCAGCTGGTCAGTTTAGTGATCAACAACAACTTAATTAATATATTCACCCTTTAATAATCAGAACTCAGTCACTGAAGTAGAATCTGTTAATTACAGGGAGTTTTATACCAGAACACATGAATATTCATCTGAATGAAGAGACCAAAGTTGTCTTTGAAGTTTTATTACAAAAATAATCAAACTAAAAATCAACAACAATAATAAACAAACAATAATAATGAATCAATCAAGGCTTAATTCTCTTATCTAAGCCAAAATTGACTCTTTGAGCAGGAATTATTTCAGTTTTATACTTGCATGAATTTAGACAAAGTTTGACTATTTTAATAAATAGTTTACTTAGGATTTTGGTTGAAATAAGTTATTTAATCTGATCAGATTAAGTCATTTATCATCACTGCAAGCCAGGAAATGATTTTCCAAGTTGCATCAGCTTAAAATAGCATAACCAGACCAAGAGTTGCATCATGTTACTAGGTTTCTGCTCCTTACCGGGTCAGTGTTGAAGGCACCAGATCACTCGTTTTTTTGGGGTTCTCTGGTGGATCAGACCAGGGACACCATGAGGAGGACTCGCCAGGAACTGCCCAAGGTAGCTGACTGTCATGGTGACAGCTTCAGGGGTCTGTGAGGGCAACAGCTGATGAGAAGGTGCCGTCCATTGCAACCTTCTGCTAGTTTGGACTTCAAGCCAAGAACGTGAGTCTTGCAGTGAGAAAAGGCTTCATCTTCTACAGTTAGTTAAACTTCTAACAATTATAATTTGAGCGACATGTTTATCTGCTCAGGAATTGAACGAGTGGACCATGGCACGACCTCTAGGATCGGGCCCAAAGACGAACCGCCTTCCGGTTCGGGTCCGGAGACGATCTCTCCGCATCGGGAGTCCAAAATGATCCGCTCATTTCGGGGTCCAAGGCGAACTGCTTTTCACACAAAGAGACTTTGTGCAAAACAACAGCTCTCTGCTCAGGATTATTTTGACTACTCTCAGGGACACCGTGACCTCCCCGCTGAAGAAAACAGCTTCCAGCTCAAAAAACATTTTCACAGGTGTCTCTGAAGGAATATTCACTTTCTGAAAAACAGAACAGAGAAATATGTTATTCACATTGTAATATTTCACATGATTTCATTATGATTGAAAACAACAGTCAAAATTATTCATGTTCACTTTTGTTAATCAAATAAAACAAACTTCATTAATGATTTGTTTTTCTTTCTTAGAAACATAGGAAAAATAAGATAAACATTAGTCAAACTTCAGTGTTTCCCCTAGATAACTTTCCATGGCGGGGCGCTCATCTCGTCCGTGATTTTTGTCGGGGGGAGGGGGGGGAGACACATCCAAAGCTGTGCAGCGCGCTATTTAAACCAACAGTTTTAGAGGGGGTTGGGGGACACAGAGACAGCCGCGCGCTGTTTGCCCTGACAGTTTTACAGTTTTAGAGTAGGGTGTGTGAGAGGAGAGACAGAGAGACATCTCAGCTGCGCGCTGTCTGAACCGACAGGGTTTTTTTTTTTGGGGGGGGTGGGTCGGGGGAGGAGAGACAGACACACATCTGAGCTGTGCGCTGTTTGTACCCACAGGTTTTGAGTGGTGGGGTGTGTTCAGCGTGAGGATTCAGCATGACTGAAGAGGCTGCCTTTAGCTTTTTAGCTAGCACACCTGCATTGCGAGCCGCTAGTTTAGCATTATGTCAGTGCAGACAGGTGGTTTGGGGTGGGGGGGTTTGGATTCCGTAGACGGGGCCCTCGGTTCTGTTGACGGGGCGTGGCGCCCCGCTTGTATAATGATAGGGAAAACACTGGACTTTAGCTGACTCTGTGAACAAGGACAGGAAATGTGTAGAAAAACACCAGACATTATTGAAGTCAAATGTAACTTTAAAGAACACGATTCATGGTAAGTCTGGAAGATGAATAAGGGTCAGGGGTCATAGTTAGAGCAGTGTAGCTTCATGCTACAGGCTTTTGAAATGCAGCTGATTTGACCGTCAAAGTGAATTTTTTTAAGCACAAGTTGGACTAAGACACACCTTTACTATAATTTGGAGCAAACAAATAATTGTTTTTAAGTGTTAATCTTGTTAAATTCTTGTTAAAGTCCTCCCTTGCACGCTCCAGCGGCCACCATTTGGCAGCCAATCGATTTTTGGCACAACACCGGCCCACATTTCCGGGTTCAGCCCACGTTTCCGGGTTGTCAGTGGTGACGCGTAACAAACCCAACACATCAGCGGTGTAGTGGTGTCAGGGTCAGCTTGCTGCACCTCCACTACAATTATTTAAAAATAACGGGTTCTCTCTTTTTCAAGTTAAATTTCAGTCATGTGACGAGGTAACTGTGAGTGGAGTGTTTAAATCACTGACATGAGACGTCAATTTCCTTTGACCCATCAGAATAAATGTGGTCATTTATTTAACAGAATCAAAATTTAACATCAAAACATGTACACGTGATTAGCTGATCTGGTTCTGATTAATAAAACTTGGCACGCTTCACTAATAAGACAACAAGACATTTCTGAGGGCATCTAGAGTACTGGCAAAATTGAATAGTTTAAAGGAAGGATGGGTGAAGAGAAAGATGGGTGAAGGGGAGGTGTCTGTTTTGTTTACCAGAATTAGCACGCTTCTTTCAACACCAGCTCAAACCTCCGGTACACTTAGTGCGCGACAACTCGTGATGCCTCTTTACCTTTGCAGATGATGGATCAGCTCCGGTCTAGATGTCCCTTGCACGCTACCTTTCAGCATCTCTGGTAAGAGCGGCTGGCCATCGTCAGAAGTCGTGTGGTTTACTCCGTTAAACAGAACCAGCTCCCTTCGAGGTTGTAGGGCATTATGCCCGGGTGAGTTCACAGCGAGGCTGTGGGTCCGTCAGAGTTTCCACTCAGGAGTGGAAGACTCCATCAAAGACTGAGTTCAACTCAGTAGACTGCAGAAGACCCCAACTCGACTGAAGACTCAGAAGACGACTTGAAGACCAGAAGTTCCAGGAAGTGTGGACTTTTAAAGAGTTCTCGTTTCCCGTCACTTCAGGACTTCCTGATTGGTTGAAACAACCAACAGGGGGTGGTTCCAGTGATGTTAGAGGGTCACTACAAGTCAAGAGTGTTAAGGTCTGTGGGTGATGTAAAAGGCGAACGGTTTGAAGCAAGGAGTAAACAGCTTGAGGTAAAAAAACAATATATTTATTGGTTCAGGTGTAGCTGGTAAACAAACTTAGGATGGATCCATTGTCGTTGTTGTTCCAGGAGCATGAGAACAGGAGACAGGATCCAAATCCAACAATCCACGGTGGGATCAGGTGAGTATATTTACAAGTGTATTTACAAAAATCACCAAGGGAGCCGGGGTGGAGGTGAGGAGAAACCAGGAACCAGGTGAGGCACACAGGAGTGAAGGTGGAGGAGGAGAAAACGCTGCTGTCATGCATGGAGACCGATAAGGAGCTTGAAGTCAGCCAGCCAGTAGTCACAGGAACATGGAGCTTGGTAGAACTTTGCTCTGGCACTGATCTGGAGTGAAGCTCCAGCTTAAATAGCTCCTCCACCTGGTCCAGGTAATGAGCAGCAGCTGTGGAGAGATAATTAGGAGAACACAAACAACAGAGAAGGGAGGGGTAGAGGAGCCAACCTCTACAGTACCTCCCCCCCTAACGATCGTCTCAGGACGATGACATCATCCGTTTCTCTGGATGGTCTCGAAAAAATGCCTCTATCAAACTGGGGTCCAGGATGAAAGACCTTGGGATCCATGACCTATCTTCAGGTCCATAACCCTCCCAATGGACTAGGAACTGGAAACCCCTACCCCGTCTTCTTGAATCCAGGATACGGTTGACCTTATATGCCGGTTGGTTGTCGATCAATAGAGGGGTTGGGGGGGAGTTGGTGGGAGGGTTGAGTGGGCTGACTGAAACTGGTTTTAGATTAGAAACATGGAAAGTTGGATGGATCTTCATGGATGGCGGTAACTTGAGCCTGACTGCAGAGGGGTTTATGATTTTGTCGATAGTGTAGGGACCAATGTACCTGGGGGCCATCTTGCGAGAGGTGTCCTTTAGACGGATGTCTCTGGTGGAGAGCCATACAGATTGGCCTACCTTGTAGTCTGGGGCTTTGGAGCGATGTCTGTCAGCTGATTCCTTGTTCCGTCCGGCAGTCCTTGACAGTGCCTCTCTAGCTTGAATCCAAATTGTTCTGCATCGGTCCATGTGGTCCTTGACTGATGGAACCAAGATTTCAGTCTCCAACAGAGGAAATAGTGGGGGCGTGTATCCAAGGGAAACCTCGAAGGGTGTCAGGCCAGTAGCGGATGAGGTTAGGGTATTGTGCGCATATTCCACCCAGAGTAAGTGTTTTGACCAGTCAGATGGGTTCTTCTCAGACACGCACCTAAGGACGGCCTCCAACTCCTGGTTGCATCTCTCTGACTGTCCGTTTGATTGTGGATGGTATCCTGAAGACAAACTTACAGTGGCTCCGATGGACTTACAGAACTCCTTCCATAATTGGGATATGAATTGTGGGCCTCTGTCCGATACAATGTCTGTGGGTAAGCCGTGAATCCTGAAAACCTCTTGTAGAAGAATCTGGGCCGTCTCAAAAGCCGAAGGGAGTCTTGTGAGTGCAATGAAATGGGCAGCTTTAGAGAATCGGTCCACAACAGTGAGGACTACGGACTTCCCATCTGAAGGTGGCAAACCTGTCACGAAGTCCAAAGCGATGTTTGCCCATGGTCTGTCCGGAACTGGTAGTGGATGAAGTAGACCCGCTGGTGGTTGATTGTTGTTCTTATTTCGGGAACAAGTGGAGCAGGCCTTGACAAATTCCTTTATGTCACTTGACAATGTCTTCCACCAGAAATGTTTCTTGGTGAATTCAATCATTCTATTGATGCCGGGATGACAGGTGAAGTGATGAGAATGAACTCAATCCAAAACCTTGTGGATGACGCTCCTTGGAACGAAAATGGTGCCAGGTGGTCCCCCCCCCAGGATCAGGTTGTTGAACTTGAGCCTTCTTGATCTCCTGTTCAATGGGCCAGGTGACAGCTCGGACCACACAGGCTTGTGGCAAGATCCCAGAGTCTCCCTTCTCTCGGTTGGAAATGGAGAATTGTCGAGACAACGCATCTGGTTTAACATTCTTGGAACCAGGGCGATACGTGATGGTGAATCTGAATCTCGTGAAAAACAATGCCCACCGGGCCTGACGGGGGTTAAGGCGCTTGGCGTCCTGTAAATACGCTAGGTTCTTGTGATCGGTCCAAATGATAAATGGAATATTGGCCCCCTCCAACCAGTGTCTCCACTCCTCGAGGGCTAGTTTTATGGCCAACAGCTCACGGTTTCCGACGTCGTAGTTCTGTTCAGCTGGAGAAAAACGTCTTGAAAAGAAAGCACATGGGTGAGTTTTATTATCGTGGGGGTCCCTTTGAGAGAGGACCGCCCCAGCACCAATATCCGATGCATCCACCTCCACAATGAACTGTCTTTGGGGGTCTGGGTGACGAAGAATGGGTGCAGAACAAAAACATTGCTTTAACTCACGGAAGGCTTGGTCGGCTTCGGGGGTCCAGTTGAATTTGTAATTCGTGGATGTAAGTTGGGTGAGAGGGGCTGCCGTCTGACTGTAGTTCCGGATAAAACGGCGGTAGAAGTTTGCAAATCCCAGGAACCTCTGAAGCTGCTTTCTGTCCGTAGGTGTCGGCCACTTCAGAACTGCTCGGACCTTCTCAGGGTCAGTGTGGTAGTGTCCCTCGTTAAAGATAAAACCAAGGAAAGAGACAGAGGTTACGTGGAATTCACACTTTTCAGCTTTGACGTAAAGTCGGTTTTCATACAATCGTTGTAGTACAGTGCGAACATGGGTCTGGTGGGACTGGATGTCGGTAGAATAAATCAGAACATCATCTAGACACACAAACACAAATTTATTGATCAGATCTTGGAGAATGTCGTTGATGAGAGTCTGAAAAATTGCAGGAGCATTAGTGAGTCCGAATGGCATGACTAAATATTCAAAATGTCCAAAAGGGGTCTTAAATGCAGTTTTCCACTCATCTCCTTCCTTGATCCTCAAAAGGTGATAAGCGTTTCTAAGGTCCAACTTTGAAAAAACAGTGGCAGAAAGAAGTTGTTCTTGTACTGAGTTGATTAACGGAAGTGGGTATTTGTTCTTTATGGTTATCGCATTTAGACCTCGGTAGTCAATACACGGGCGGAGTGAACCGTCCTTTTTATCTACAAAGAAAAACCCTGCCCCTAATGGAGACGTAGAAGGGCGAATGATGCCGGATTGTAATGATTCGTCTAAATAATTTTGCATGGTTTCCTTTTCGCTCCGAGAGAGGTTATACAGGCGACTCGAAGGGAGAGGGGCTCCTGGCAACAGTTCAATTGAGCAGTCGTATGGGCGATGTGGAGGCAAGGATAACGCTTTATTTTTACAAAATACAGGTGCCAAATCATGGTACACCTTGGGTACCTTTGACAAATCAGGTGGAGAGGAGGTCACCTCCTTTATTGTCTCTGACAGAAAACCAGCAGACCTTAAACAGTTCTGTAAACAATATTCGCTCCAAACACTGATCCTTTTCTTCTGCCAATCAATGATGGAGTTGTGTTTTACCAACCATGGATAGCCTAAAATCAACTGCGGTGAGGGAGAATGAAAAACCATGAACTCACCCAGTTCTCTGTGATTGCTGGAGATGATGAATGGTAATTCAGTTACTTCCTGGGTGATAGTGGTGATGTTCTTTCCAGTGACTCCAGCCACCGGAATGGGGTAAGGAAGATTTCTAGTAGGAATTTGAAGTTCTTCCACCAGATCCTGAGAAATAAGGTTTTTCTCTGCTCCAGAGTCAATGAGGGCCTCAATGGCATAGTGTCTTTGCTGAAGAATAATTCTGGCAGGAAGACAAAAGCGTGAATCAGGGGCACAACGAGCCTCACTCACCAGGATCCCCTGAATGGCTGGTGAGTGTTGGAGTTTAACTTGTTCGGGCAAGATCGCACAAAATGTCCTCTCTTCCCACAGTAGAAGCATTCACGTGCTGCCAATCGTCGTTGCCTCTCCTGTAACGTGAGTCGGGTTCGTCCGATCTGCATTGGTTCAGGCTCGGAGTCATAGTGAGTGGTACCTGGTTGTGACGTGGGTTCTTTGATAGCGGAAAATGCTGGAGGAAAAGTTGACCCGGAAGCCATCGGTTCAGCTTGGCCCCGCCTCTCCCGAAGGCGATTATCAATCTTGATCGCCAAACTGATGAGGTCATCCAACGTCTCCGGCTCATCTCTAAGCGCCAGTTGATCCTTTATTTGATCAGAAAGTGAATTAGAAAATACTCCTTTAAGTGCCACCTCATCCCACCTGGTTTTCTCCGCCGCAACCCGGAAGAGGATGGCGTATTCAGCCACGGTAGCTTGACCCTGCCTCATAGCCAACAGATGGCGGGACGTCTCCTCCTGGTGGACAGGGACATGAAACACACTCTTGAAATCCTTAATAAAATCGTTAAATGATAGTGAAGCCACAGGGTGGGACTGGAGGTAGGCTTGAGCCCATTCAAGAGGTACACCTCTCAACGAAGTAACGATATACGTGATCGTGGATGCAGAGTTTGGGAACAGAGAAGGAGAACGGGCAAATGCTAGTTCACATTGGAGGAGGAAACCATTGAATTGTTCCGGGTTACCTTCAAAAACTGCGGCCGGCCGAATCTCCGGCTCACGGGGTTGTTCCGAGCGGGCAGTGCTTTGCGCTGGCGGCGCTGATGGTGGTGAGACGGCCGGCGTGGGTGGAGTTAGTGTTCCCATTCTATTGCCGATGGACTGAATCATTCCACCCACCGTTTCCAGATTCGACTGTGTAGTCTTGTGTTGGGCAATTAGTTCCTGTAAGAGAGCTTCATTTCTCCTTACCCTCTCCTCAAGGGTGACCTGATCAGCATTCAAACCGTTCTTTGACATATTGTGGCCAGAGCAAACTGTTAAGGTCTGTGGGTGATGTCAAAGGCGAACGGTTTGAAGCAAGGAGTAAACAGCTTGAGGTAAAAAACAATATATTTATTGGTTCAGGTGTAGCTGGTAAACTTAAACTCAGGATGGATCCATTGTCGTTGTTGTTCCAGGAGCATGTGAACAGGAGACAGGATCCAAATCCAACAATCCACGGTGGGATCAGGTGAGTATATTTACAAGTGTATTTACAAAAATCACCAAGGGAGCCGGGGTGGAGGTGAGGAGAAACCAGGAACCAGGTGAGGCACACGGGAGTGAAGGTGGAGGAGGAGAAAACGCTGCTGTCATGCATGGAGACTGATAAGGAGCTTGAAGTCAGCCAGCCAGTAGTCACAGGAACATGGAGCTTGGTAGAACTTTGCTCTGGCACTGATCTGGAGTGAAGCTCCAGCTTAAATAGCTCCTCCACCTGGTCCAGGTAATGAGCAGCAGCTGTGGAGAGATAATTAAGAGAACACAAACAACAGAGAAGGGAGGGGTAGAGGAGCCAACCTCTACAAAGAGGACAGCAGGAATGATTAGGAACTTTTAGTACAGACAGGGAAATGTTTTGAAGAAGTGAGAAACTTTGTAGGTGCCAGTTGCTCTTATTTACTGTCTGCTAGGTTTAAAAACAATACAGCCCGTTCTAACAACTTCTTTCTGACTGTCTCTGACTTTTGACCAACATCACTACTTCTCATTCAGACAGAAGATCAAAATGCATAATTACTTTGTAAATAGACATTTAACTTGATTTCTAATTTAAATGAGGATTAAAAAAAACAATCATTAATACTGTTTCACAGTTGATTTAAAATGAGTGGTTCAACATTTAGAAATGGTATGAACTAAACACACTTTTGATTTATCAAGATATTGTAAAATAGTAATGATAATATAAAAAGAAGAGTGTTCTTTCAATTGATTACTTCAGGATACAATTAGAAAGTCTCTGGATGAGCTAATTTGTATTTCTGGATTCAAATCAATGAAATAACAGTTCCTGTCCCATGAAGGTCTTCAGAG
>NC_056498.1:4926540-4933464 GCF_014905685.2 Nematolebias whitei
AGATAATGGCAGGAGAAGAGGAAGACGTTGACCTTTTAAACTCCCAATCACAAGATGACATCATCCTGGGAGCTTTATATATTTTAACAAATCCAATTATTGGCGCACAATTAAAATCACTAAATGGAGCTGCCACATGTCCCACAAAGCTCGTGTTTCATGCAAAAAAGTCGTGCTTGTTGAAACAACGCCACGTTTAAGCTTTAAATCCGTTCAGAAATGTTGATTTAACCGAGTTTAGCCGATGCTAATTTTAAGCTAAGCGGCTAACAACAGGATGACAACGAACGATCCACAGGAAGTTGTCAGACTCCTGCTGGTATAAATAAGCTTACACCACCACCTGCTGTTGAAAGAGGAGTATAACAGTTTTCCTGAAGAGGGACTGATAATCTCCTCATCATCATTTTTTTCTTTTCTCTTTTCACCCAACCTGGGTTAATGAGTAACTGTTAAATTAGCGAATTTCTGGAAAAGAACGGCTTAAGAAAGCGTTTAAAAACTGAAGTTGCTTTAAACTTTCAGAAAAATTGCAGGTTTATTTAATGTTAAGTGCTTTAGAGTAAATATCACTTAGAGGCCTGGTTCTTGTATCTGTTAAAAATAAGCACATTAAAAAGTAACACTGCAGAGAAGCATTTACTTAAGAATATTCATGAATTGGGGTAAAACCTACAAATAGGTGCCCACATTTGAATAAGTTGACTTATTACAGTACTTGAGTAAATCCAGAGCTTAAAAAAGTGTGTGAACCTCACATGACACTTGCATACAAATATTTACCTGTTAAAAAAAAATCTGAAGTGGGCAACTGTTTAATCAGATAAGTGCTAAACAGTGAATAACCATGACAAGTGTGATAGAAAAGGATTTTGATCCTTGTGAGATGAAGGACTGTTTAGAGGGAGCGTTGACGCTGCTCACAGGATCCTTACATCCATATGGTGAACAGGTGGACAGCATGAACTCAAAAGAGTTATTGGACAAGTTGAAGGAGGTTGCAGAGAGTGTGACCTCTACAGAAATAACAAGGTCAAGCTATGAAAAGCTGGCAAAAATGGCAATTTTACTGAAAGCATCATTCTATGCTATGGTAAACAAGGCTGAACTGTGTTCCACAGCATACTTTGCATTAAGACGGGATCACGTTGAGACAGTGTCACAAGTTTCCCGCTGCAAAGCTGAGATAGACGTGCTTAAAACACAACTTTGCCATGCAGAAAGGAAATATGGTGAGAGGCGTGGACAGAATGTGGAGACACACTGGGTTTCAGACCCAAATCTCCTTACATCACACACCCCTCCATCCATACCTAAAGTGGTAGAGACAGGCCTGAACAGGTTTCCACTACCGAACAGGCAACAGAGTGCATGGAAACTTCCTCTTTCAATAGATGATCTGCTAAAACTCTCAAAATATGTACAACGCTTTGTACCGGGACAATGGGTTCAACTGGAACAAAAGCGTACTTGAAAGACCTTGAATTCAGACTGAGTGGTTATCCTAATGCTACGGTTGAGGATAAAATCAGTCTGATAAGGCTCACTTCGGACAGAGAGGTGTTCACCTTCATCGAGCGTCTACCTGATGCAACGAGAAGGGATTACAACCTTCTGTGTGAAGCTTTGATCAGAGAGTACGACCCCTGCACAGGACCTGCTGGTTTCCCAGCTGCTGACAAGGTCACGCAGGGCAAGCATGAACATCCAAAAGTCTATTAAAAAAGAATCTTCCAAGCTTATTTTGGTTACAGAAATGAAACCGGAATGGAGGAAGAAGAAGGTTTTAAATTTGTTTTCAGCAAAAATCTCCATACTGACATACCCATGTCAGTACAAATTATGGCAAATTTCAGAGAAAAATCCATCAATGAGATTAAACAGTGTGCTGTGAATGTGTTTGAGGCATGTTCTCATGCTAAGACACCCATAGAGGTGTTTCCTGGTATAAAGGTTAAACCCCACTCCCTAGAAATGGAAGGACGGCGTGCATTGACCCCTCCTCCTAAAAAAGGCGAGAAAAAGCAGTATTTTCAAACTAACAAACCGCGTCATGAAGGTGCACGCTGGGACAAAAAAGCTCCTCTTTCAGAGGATGAACGTGATTATCGTAAATGGGGTGTGCGTAGGACGCAAAGATATGGGATCCAAGAGGACCCGTATTATTAGGGGAAGTCCGAAAAGGAACCCCCAAAAGACGTACCTAACCCTCCCCCACCTCGGACGAAACGAACCGAGGCGATAAAATCACAAAGGTTCCAGAAACAAGGCCCCACACCTCTGACCTCGGAAGAGACAGAGAAACTACAAAGGTTGTTAGAAACTTTGAAACACGCTGAAATGGGAAACCAACCTGGAGCACTATGTAGTGATGTGATCGCTACTAAATCTGAAGGCGCGAATGACAACATTACAGATGTCGGTGGAACACACCAAGACATTGTTGTTGTGGCCTCCAACAACCCCTCATCGGAAGGAGGGGGGGTAAACTCACACACAAACGATGATGAGTCATCGCAAGCTGAACACTCAGAACCTGATTTTCATGATTTTGAACTAGGCATTCCATTTCTGGGAGGACTCCCAGATAACCTGGTACCGAGTCAAGAAGCTGGGCCAGTATGGTTCACAAAACCAACACAGGCCATAGCTCTTTTCTCAACCGATGATGTCGACCAAGGGCCTCAAACCTATGGTGTCTTACCCATAGACAGGTCCGACGACTCAGAAAAGGATTCGTTGGAGCTCCCCAAAGAGCAAGAACCCTTATCAGTCTCATCACAGATTGAACAGGTGGTCGCCCAAGCCGACGCTCTGACATCTGATGAAGAAAGAGACAAACCTCGCCAAGTTCTTTTAAAATATGAAAAATCATTTTCACCTGACCCAGACATCATCCAACTTCAGAAGTTGGATGATCCTGCAATTAACTCGATGATACTGTATCTGACTGATCCAGACAAATACACTCCATCGAAAGGCGAACTGGATTCCAGTCCAGACCTTAAAGTCCTCTTTCAGCTGCGCAAACAGTTAAAACTACTCAAGGACGACCTAACTTTAGCTCATGGAGCGACGTCCTCACCCGTGTTCGCGGTCTCCATGACCGAAGGGGGGTGACGCCAGTTAGGATAATGTTACCAGACGCGATAACGTGATCAAATCTGACATTCAGAGTGAGTGGCGCACCGAAACGTCGTTTTCTAGTTGCTTAGTCACTGTTTTGTCGATGTTGAGACATCGTTTAATTGGTTTTTAGTATTGTTTCTGAACACCCCAAGCAAGAATGAATTTTGTGTGTAGTTAAGTTAGAGACTAAGAGGCCTTTAACTATGCCAACATGCAGTTCATTTGTTAAAATGTAATCTTTGCGGAGTCAATGTATATTAATGCTACCTTAAGTACCATAATCTACATTGATCTCACAACGCTTAAGCCGAACCTACTCGAACAATTCTATTCGGGGGGATAGCTAATTCTTTTTGATGAGTCTCGCCATAGACTCCAAAAACATTTATGGGGAAACCAAACACCCAATCTCAAGTCGTTCGTCTAAAAGACAACAGACAATTGAACCAAACTATATTTTGCCATGTAAAGCTAACTTAAACCAAGTTAGGAATGGAAAAATAGTTTGGAACACTCTTCTATAGGTATAGACCCCTATAGTTACCCTTTTCAGCATGTTCCACCCCTTAACTGGTAGCTGTAGCTGTTCCCAATCATAATAGCTTACACACCAGGTGCATATAGGT
Organism: Nematolebias whitei; assembly: GCF_014905685.2. Lineage (NCBI taxonomy): Eukaryota > Metazoa > Chordata > Actinopteri > Cyprinodontiformes > Rivulidae > Nematolebias > Nematolebias whitei. The sequence goes on from NC_056498.1 coordinate 4,930,296, forward strand.
TAAGGCCTTATGTAAAATCCCCTTCATAAGCCCACCTTAAACCACATAATTGCATTACACATTTGAACCAGAACGGCACCCTGGACATCCACCCAGCGACGACCTTCGCTGGAGGAGACCTGCAATCCTGACGTTGGTCTCCACTCTTCATCCAGTGGCCGCATCTTCAGTTCAATCCAAGGGAACCCCTCTGTATGCTGATCAATCAACACCTCCATTCGTTGTGGATTTACCGTTGTGGATTATATGACTTTTTCCAATGGATTACAGACTCTGTTACCAAGGGGTTAAAGCATTGCTACAATGGAATTACCAACAACATTATGGAATTACCATCAACACAATGGAATTACCAAAAACATTGTGGGATTACATCCTTTGACTTTTGTTTTCCTTGCTGGATTACATCAAGCTCAAGGACATTCGAAGGCGTAAGTTCATGTTGGAATTCATCCCCATGGACAGGCGATGATTTCCAAAGGGGGGACTGTAGTGAACTAAGCCTCAGGTCAAAATCTGGCCTTGAGGGCCTTCCTGGGACAAGAACTGTATTTCATTGATTTGAGTCCAGAAACACAAAATCAAGTCCATCCAGAAGACTTCCTAAGTGTCCTGCACTGATAAATTGAAAGAACACTCTCTTTTCTATCATCATTACTATTTTACAAATGTTTTGATAATCAAAGTGTGTTTAGTTCAAACCATTTTCAAATGTTGAAGTGAACTACTCATTTTAAATCAACTGTGAAACAGTATTAGTGATTTTTAATCCTCATTCAAAGTAGAAATCAAGTGAGAATGTGTTACAGAGTAATGATTAATCTTCTTGATCTTCTGTCTGAAATGAGCAAGTTGTGATGTTGGTCAAAGGTCAAGTTTCGGTCAACTGTAAGTTTACTGGAAAGAAATGTCATGTTTAACTTTTACAAAAAGATATTAGAGAATTGACTCCACAAAGTCTGGGTCCTTCATAACAATCTTCTGTCTGTTCTTAAACAAACTTAATCTTTTTCCTTGACTTTTAATAACCTCTTACATCACTAAAACACACCCCTGTTCGGTCGATCGACCAATCAGGAAGTTCTCAAATGAACCGGAAGTGACCTCTTTAAAAGGTGCAACACTTCCTAGTTCAAGGGAGAACGCGGGGAGAACGCTGGGAGAACGCTGAGAGAATGCTGTGAGTTGGTTCCGAGAGCAGCAGAGTTCAAAATGCTGGAATTCAGAATGCTGGAGAAATAGCAACTAGGCTGAACGGGAGAAGTTCAGAGGAACTATGAAATGTCTGTTCTGGGATGATCTCACGACTCCGAACGGTTCCCTACTATCCTTACGGAGATGCTGGAGAGCGTTTGAAGGCAACTCTACACCGAAGTCGGAATTATCCTCTGCCAAGGTAAAAGAGTCGATCTTCAACCGCAAAGTGTACCGTTGGTTAAGCTGGGTCCAGAAGGAGCGTGTTGTTCTGGTTATAACAGACAAATTCCCTCACCCATCTCTCTCAAGATAAACTTCATTTTCCATCTTTAAACTCTTCTATTTTGCTAGTAATTAATCCAGATATTTTCAGAAATGTCTGTTGTAAAGCTTGAACCCAGATACCATGGCTTATGGTCTCTGAAAGCTTGCTAATTCATTATGTTGTGTTGAAATCAATTTGCCAAATCAATGTAAATGTTTGATGTTAAACTTTGATTCTGTTAATAAATGACCGCATTCATTTGATGGGTCAAAGAAAATTAACGTCTCACGTTACATTTATTAAATTCAATGCACAATATTATTCAGTCCAGAAAAATGAATGAATCCGTTTAATTTATGGATAATATATATCAGATATATGTTACCCTACAACTGGTGGCCTCGTACGGGTCTCTAACGAGCCCTACATCTGGTGGCCTCGTACGGTTCATGAATGGACTGTTATTCGTGTAACAATGGAATTTATCATGTTGGCATGAAATGAGATGTTGCAGATTGTGCTGTGTGAAACGCAGCGTTGTGGCAGCTGCGATGCTCGGAGAAAAAACAGCAATGTTTGCAACTGTGGTGTTTTGAAAGCTGAAAATAAAGTCAATGGTTCGTTTAAAAGCTGAATTTGTACATCTGTTGTGTAACTGAAGCTGATGAGCTGTGAAAAACGTGGATTCTGTTTAAACGGACGGAGGTTCTGGTCCGGCTCGGTTCTGATTCGGTTCGAACGAGTGTTTTAAATGGATGGAGAGACGTTTTTAAGAACGGAGCGCCGTCTCCGTGAGCTTTGAGAGTTTAAGTTAAATTTTTAACAGAAAATAGTGCATTTTGAACGTTAATGGACAGAAAGTTGACCGGACTTGTTCAAGCTACATGCTAACACGCTAGCTGAAATAGCGAGCGGCCATTGGCTGAAAACCGCAGTTTAAACGCTCTGATTCGCTGGAGGGATGAGAGACGTGTCTGTCGTCACGTCCTCTGATGTCAGGTCGTAGAACCCACCCCCGTTGCTGTTCTGTCATTGGTAGATTCAGTCACGTGACCCGGAAATGAAGCTCGTCTTCATAGGAAATTTCAATCTGCTGTTTAAAGTTGAAAAACGCTATAAAGTTGGTTCTGACCCGCTGCTCCGTTTCTTTGAAGCCTAATCGCTGAAACTTTGCCACATTTAAGTTTTAAATCCATCATTAAATGGTGTTTTTGGACCATGCTAGCCGATGCTAATTTTAAGCTAACGGCTAACGACCGGATGTCACCAAAGCCACAGGAAGTCACCGCGACTCCTACTGGTCATCACTAACAGTGTCTGGGTTAAAAAAAAAAAAGGTTATACTCCCACCTCCTGTTGGAAACTTGAAATCACAGTTTCACTTCGTTTTTAGGATATTTTGTGAAATTACACGTGTTTTATTACTGACAGACGCATTTTTGAGTTAATAAACGTTCTTCAAGCTGAATTATTACTGTTATCTTGCATTTAAAAAGTGATTAAGGTATTTATGCAAGAAAGGCATTTACCAAGACATTTTTTCATTCACTGATAATTCCTCAAATGGAGGTGCAAAATGAAAAATTAGAAACTTTTTAAAGATACAGTCCAGATATTCACAGAGATGATAAAGTTTACTCATTTGCTGAAAAGATAATACACGTTTAATTGCTAGAACACTAAATAAGCATAATTATATCAGAAAAA
>NC_056498.1:4933564-4940991 GCF_014905685.2 Nematolebias whitei
ATTCAAATCAATGAAATAACAGTTCCTGTCCCATGAAGGTCTTCAAGGCAGGTTTTGGTCGGAGACCGAGTTCACTACAGTCCCCCCTTTGGAAATCATCGCCTGTCCATGGGGATGAATTCCAACATGAACTTACGCCTCCGAATGTCCTTGAGCTTGTTGTAATCCAGCAAGAGGAAAACAAAAGTCAAAGAAGGTAATCCCACAATGGTTTAGGTAATTCCATAATGCTGTTGGTAATTCCATTATGCTGTTGGTAATTCCATTGTAGCAATGCTTTAACCCCTTGGAAACAAAGTCTGTAATCCGTTGGAAAAAGTCATATAATCCACAACGATTGGAGGTGTTCATTGATCAGCATGCAGAGGGGTTCCCTTGATTGAACTGCAGAGGCGACCACTGGATGGAGATTGGAGACCCTTGTTGGAGTTGTAGGTCCCTTCAGCGAAGGTTGCTGCTGGTGGTTCCCAGTGGGTGCCATTCTGGTTCTATGTGTTATGCATTTATGTGGTTTTAGTTGGGCTTATGAGTGGGATTTTACACAAGACCTTAACCTATATGCACTTGGTGTGTAAGCTATCGTGGTTTAGATCAGCTACAGTTACCAGTTTAAAGGGTGGGTCATGATGAAAAATTTATATATAGGGATTCATACCTATAGAAGGGCATTGCGAGCTATTTTTCCATTCCTAACTTTGTTTAACTTAGATTTACATGGCAAAATATAGTTTGGTTCAATTGTCTGTTGTCCTTTTAGACGAACGACTTGAGATTGGGTGTTTGGTTTCCCCATAAATGTTTTTGGAGTCTATGGCGAGACTCATCAGAAAGAATTAGCTAGCCCCTCCCCCCCCCCCCCCCCAATAGGATTGTTCGAGTAGGTTCAGCTTGAGCGTTGTGAGACCAATGTAAGTTATGGTACTTAAGGTAGCATTAATCTACATTGACTCCTCAAAGATTGAATTATAACAAATGAACTGCATGTTGGCATAGTTAAAGTCCTTTTAGTCTCTACCTACAGTACACACAAAATTCATTCTTGCTGGGGGTGTTCAGAAACAATACCAAAAACCACTTAAACGATGTCTCAACATCGACAAAAATAGTGATTAAGCAACCAGAAAAACAACGTTTCAACATCGTCAAAGGTAGTGATTAAGCAACTAGAAAACGATGTTTCGGTGTGTCACTCACTCCGACCGTCAGATTTGATCACGTTATCGCGTCTGAATTGTTATCTTAACACTTAATTAAGCTTAAACTTATTTAGTTTCTGCTTGGACGACCCTTTTTCCCACTAGGTCTGAGTTTGTGAGATCTTTGTCTCTTGTAGAGTTATTGAACGCCTTGTGTAGTTTAACCTGGTTTCGATGTACCCATTTAACCATTGGCTCCTTTTGGCCTTTGCTGATTTTGATCTAATAGACAACTGGAGACAGTTTGTCTGTTATCAGGTGGGGTCCAGTCCACCTGGGCATCAGTTTGCGGGTGAGAGTTCTGGTCCCGGACTCTCTTTTCCTGGTTGTGGGGGCGAATGTGTAGTACCAGACCCTATCTCCCACTTGGAGTTCCTCGTGAGAGGCCTTTTGGTCGTAGTACACCTTTCGTCCTTCAGCGGATTTTTCCAGGTTTTTCTGGGCAAACGCAAAGGTGTTTTTAAGGTGTTCCTCCAAATCATTCATGTATTGTTGTGTGATGTAGGCTGTTGCCATGGCGGCATCACCTGGTTGGTAGAACAGGTGTAGAGGGAGAGTCATTTGTCGACCCGCCATCATCTCGAAGGGAGAGATGCCAGTCGATGTGTGTGGAGTGGCCCTTATGGCCATGAGGACCAGAGGGAGTTTCACGTCCCAGTCCTTGTGGTTTGCGGCTACGTATTTCTTCAAAATACTTACCACAGTTCTGTTTGCTCTCTCTACTTGGCCTGAGGCCTGTGGGTGGTAGCCAACATGGAAGTTGACTTTGATGCCTAGCATCTTCCACAGTTCTTTCATCACTTCAGCTGTGAAGTGCGTACCTTGGTCTGAATTCACCCTGAGGGGAAGTCCAAACCTTGAAGATACATGATTCATTAGTAACATAGCAGTTGTTTGTGCTGTGTCATTAGGAGCTGGTAGGCATTCTACCCATTTTGTAAATGCGCAAGTTACCGTGAGAAAATATTTATTTCCTCTAGTGCTCTTAGTAAGTGGTCCAACCCAGTCAATCTGGAGGTCGGACCATGGGAATGTAATGCCTCTACTTTGCAGTGGTGCTCTGTGGAGTGGTCTGGATGGCTGAAACTGGCCACAGACCAGGCACCCTTTAATATAGTTCTTGACATCCTTTTTTATTCCAGGCCAATAAGCAACTTGTTTTAATGCTTTCAGCGTGGCGTTATCTCCCTTGTGTCCTGCGGATGGGAGGTCATGCGCATGAACTAACATCACCCCCCTGTGGTCATGGGGGACCACGAACACGGGTGAGGACGTCGGTCCATGAGCAAAAGTTAGGATGCCCTTGATTAGTTTTAGCTGTTTGCGCAGCTGAAAGAGGACTTTAAGGTCTGGATTGGAATCCAGGTTGGCTTCGGACGGAGTGTTTTTCTCCGGGTCAGTCAAGTACAGCATCATCGAGTTTATCGCAGGATCCAACTTCTGACGTTGGATGATGTCTGGGTCAGTCAGCACGAGTTGTACAGAGACTGTGTTGTCAGCCGGCTTGGCTGCAGCCTGTGCACGTGTGACTGCCATTACCTCGGCTGTAGGTTGTACTGACAGAGTTGCGAGCAGCCAGGAGGGGTCAAAGGACCACAGAGGGCCGACCACGGCTCCGTCCTTGGCTAGGAAGTCTGCAAGGTCATTATACCGCTTGTCATCGCCTAGGACTCTTGAATGTCCTGGAATCTTTTTCCAGTAGACCTGTAGGTCATGTGATGTCACCAAGTGATCACATGCCATGAAAAGCTCTTTGTGTTTGACCACTTTCCTGTTGCTTGTGAGAAAGCCGTTCTGTTTCCACAGAGCGAGATGACACAAGAAACTAAGTCGAGCGTAATTAGAGTCCGTACAGATGACTAGCGTTTGGATGGAGCGTTCTACTGCCATCTGGAGAGCTATTAGGATTCTTGCTATCTCAGCGTACTGAGAAGTCTGAGAGCCTAATTTATAGCTAAAAGTGACCTCTTGTTAGTCTTGGAGGAGGACCCCTCCAACACCTGATTTGCAGGTTTGTTCGTAGTGGAATGAACATCCATCCACGTACAGTGTTGACATATCTTTGCAGATATTGCTATCAAAGTAGTGGTGATTCGGGTCATCACTTACTGAGGGTTTTTCCGCAGCTGGCGGATGGGTGGCAGGTACATATTGTGTACATTCCTGGCAGAGTGCCAGGTCAGTGCCCAAATGTGACTTCTTGTTTTGTCCGTAGCGGGTGTCTAGGTCAAAACTTAGAAGCGCCATGAGCCACTTGGCTACCCGTGAGTTTGTCACCACACCATCTCTGATGCGTTGACTATTCAGGAAAGTCACTGGCTGGTGTTGTGTTTCAACAATGATTTTTTTTGTCCACCGATGTAACTGGAGAAGTGTTAAACTGCCCACACAGTGGTCAGTAGAGCTTTCTCACAGTCTGAGAACTTTAATTCGGGGCCTGCCATTGTCTTACTGGCGTAGGCCACCACACGCTTGTCTTTGTCGTGCATCTGGTACAGACCTGCACTCATGCAGTGAGCTGAGAAGCCCACTTCCAGCTGAAACTCTCTATTGTAGTCTGGATAGACTAGACATGGGGCTGACTTGAGTCTGTCCTTGAGAGCGTCCATTGCCTGCTGTTGGTTATCAGTCCAGACAAATGGGACGTCTTTCTTCAAGAGTTCAGTCAGTGGTTTCGTAAGGTCCGCATAGTTCTCTATAAATTGGCGTGAGTAGTTACACACGCCCAGAAAACTTTGTAGTTCTCTGAGATTGGTGGGGACTTTAAGATTGTCTAGGCCTTGGGTGCGAGTCAATTGTGGTTGTACTCCGTCTGGACCTACTAGTAGGCCAACGTAGTCCACCTTGGTCCTGTACCACTGGCATTTTGACAGTGAGATTTTAGCACCAGCAGTAGTCAGTTGATTCAGAACGTGGTCGATCTCAGCCAAGTGTAAGTCCAGTGTTGGCTGCCTCAAAAGGACATCGTCCACGTAGATCAGTGTCCCACGTTTGTGGCCGTCTGGACATGCTTTGTTCAAAAAGATGTTGAACTCAGCTGGTGAGTTAGCGTAGCCAAAGGGACACCTGGTGAAGGTGTATTGTCGGCTACCAAAAGTGAAAGCTAGTTTGTGTTGGTCCTCTGCGCACATAGGAATGGTCCAAAAACCAGAGGCGACGTCTAAGGTGGAAAAGTACTTACCATCGGTGATGTAGATGAACATATTCTGATATATTCATAAATTAAACGGATTCTTTCATTTTTCTGGACTGAATAATAACGTGCATTGAATTTAATAAAATGTGGACGGAAACGTGTTTATCTTTGACTCACCAACGACAGTGGGTCATTTATTTAAAAACGATTTAAACACATCACACTGTAGTGGACTAGGCCTGATGTCAAAACTGACCAGATGGACAGAAACTGTCATTTCATTGATTTGAATCCAGAAATACAGTTTGACCCATCCTGAGACTTTCTTTCTTGAATTAATCAAGTGGAAAAAGACAATTCTCTATGATCATTACTATTTTACAAATGTTTTGATAATCAAATTGTGTTAGTTCAAACAATGTTTACATGTTGAAGTGAACTACTCATTTTTATTTACTTAAACAGTAGTAATGATTTTTAATCCTCAATTCAAAGTGAAATCAAGTTAGAGTACGTTACAGAGTAATGACTCAATTTCTTGATCATCTGCTTTGAAGTGAGCAAAGTTGTAAGTGTGTCAAAGTTCAAGCTTCGGTCAACTAAAAGTTTACTGAAAAGAAATGTCATGTTTAACTTTTACAGCAAGATACTTGGTGGGAGACTCCACGAAGTCTGGTTTTTCCATGATATCTTTCTGTCTGTTCTTAAACAATCTGAATCTTTTCCTTGACTTTTAATAACACCTTACATCACAAACCACACCTCTGCTTTGGTCCATCGACCAATCAAAAGCTCTCAAATGAACCGGAAGTAGAGCCCATTTAAATGTGGCACTTCCCAGTTCAACAGAAGAGTTTTAGAAGAGTTTTGGAGTTCAGAGTTTTTTGGAATCCAGAATGCAGAGAGTTTGGGAGTTCCTGAATGCAAACGCAGGCATTCATGGATGCTGCTAAACCAATCAAGCTGAACCAGAGACGATTTTGGGAATTATAACTTCTGTTTGGATAACCTCACACGACTCCTAAGGTTTTTAGCTGTTCTCACGGAGACGCTGAAAAGAGTCAAAAGAAGAGCTCTACACCGACGCTGAAGCTATCGTCTGCAAGGTAAAAGTTCTATTTCGACCAAGCGTACCGTTGGCCCAAGCTGGTTTCCGAAGGAGTGTGCACGTTCTGGTTAAAACAGACAAATTCCCTCACACATCTCTCTCAGATAAACTTCATCTTTCCATCTTTAAACTCTCCTGTCTGCTAGAAAATTAATCCAGATGTTATCAGAAATGTCTGTGATGTAGCAACGGAAAATCATGTCCGTATGGTTTTCCTGGTTGTAAAGCTGATTAATTATGTTGTTGTTTTCATATTCTGCCAAATTAATGTAAATGTGTGATGTGTTAAACTTGATTCTGTTAATAAATGACCCACTCGCTTGGTGAGTCAAAGATAATTAACGTCCCACGTCCACATTTCTGTTAAATTCAAAGCACGACATCATACAGTCCAGAAAGATGAGTGAACCCGTTTAATGTATGAATATATCTCTCCATATGTCATACTACAACACATTTACATTAATTTGGCAAAATGATTTCAACAACAACATGGCTAATTTAGCAAGCTGTACAATTTGATTAACCATACGGCGATGGTTGAAAACTTCACAACAGACATTTCTGAAAATATCTGGAATGATTTCTAGCAGATAGAAGAGTTTAAAGATGGAAATTGAAGTTTAAGTTGAGAGAAAGGATGGATGAGGGAAATGTGTGTGTGTCGGCATCAGAACGGCACTCTCCGGTGAGTTCCCAGCTTCTTCCCCGGTACACTTAGGTGGTATAAATCAACTCTTTTACCTGGAGGAGGTGATTCCACTGGTACGGAGTTCCATTTAACGCACCCTTTCAGCGTCTCCGTAGGAACAGCTGTGAATCGTCCGAAGTAGTGACGGTATTCCGTCCGACACAGGTTCACCTCTCGGTGGACTCACATGAGTGGAGTCCGTCAGAAGTTCCACTCAGATGTGGAAGATTGCATAATTCCCACAAGACTCGGAAGAGCTCTGGATCATGCCTGGACTTCTGGTCTCCCAGCACTGGAGCGGCAAACGACTGAAGCCGAAGCCTGAAGCGACTGGTTTGAACTAGGAAGTACCGACATTTAAAGAGTTCTATTTCCGGTTCATTTGGGAGTTTCCTGATTGGTCAATATCGACCAGACAGGGGTGTGTTTTTGTGACGTAAGAGGTCACTAGGAGTCAGAAAAACAGAAAGTGTTTTGGAATAGATTGAAAATGTTTTTAGAGACAGAGAGAGGAATATTTAGGCGAGTTGGGGGAAAACAGGTGCCAGCCTCTATATTTACGTCTGAGAGGATTTAAAAACATGATAGTTCGTTCCAACAACTTGTTTTGCGTTTGACTCCAACCTTGGACCAACTTACACTTGCTCATTCAAAGACAGAAAATCAGAAAATGCATAATTACTCTGTAACAGACCTTAACATGATTTCTACTTTGCATGAGGATTAAAAATCACTAATACTGTTTCACAGTTAATTAAAAATGATTAGTTCACTGCAACATCTAAAAATGGTTTGAACTAAACACACTTTGATTATCAAACATTTGTAAAATAGTAATGATAATAGAAAAGAGAGTGTTCTTTCAATTGATCAGTGCAGGACACTTAAAAAGTCTTCTGGATGGACTTGATTTGTGTTTCTGGACTCAAATCAATGAAATACAGTTCTTGTTCCAGGCAGACCCTCAAGGCCAGATTTTGACCTGAGGCGTAGTTCACTACAGTCCCCCCTTTGGAAATCATCGCCTGTCCATGGGGATGAATTCCAACATGAACTTACGCCTTCGAATGTCCCTGGTCTTGATGTAATCCAGCAAGGAAAACAAAAGTCAAAGGTAATCCAGCAAGGAAAACAAAAGTCAAAGGATGTAATCCCACAATGTTTTTGGGAATTCCATTGTGTTGATGGTAATTCCATAATGTTCTTGGTAATTCCATTGTAGCAATGCTTTAACCCCTTGGAAACAGAATCTGTAATCCATTGGAAAAAGTCATATAATCTACAACGGTAAATCCA
>NC_056498.1:4941091-4956417 GCF_014905685.2 Nematolebias whitei
GGCGCAGAGTAGGTGCTATTACATTGTCTGATTATACATTTGACCAATAGGTCATCAATGATCTCCTGGACAGGCTGGTGTGCTGCCAGAGGGATCTTGTATTGTCTGACAAATGTTGGCGGTGCGTTGGGTGGGGTTGGGATTCTCACTGCGTGGAGTGAGGTCAACCCACAATCTGTTGAGTCAGTTGAAAATGACTTTTCATATTTTAAAAGAACTTGGCGAAGTTTGTCTCTTTCTTCATCAGATGTCAGAGCGTCGGCTTGGGCGACCACCTGATCAATCTGTGATGAGACTGATAAGGGTTCTTGCTCCTTGGGGAGCTCCAACGAATCCCTTTCTGAGTCGTCGGGCCTGTCTATGGGTAAAACACCATAGGTTTGAGGTCCTTGGTCGACGTCATTGGTTGAGAAAAGAGCTATGGCCTGTGTTGGTTTTGTGAACCATACTGGCCCAGCTTCTTGACTCGGTACCAGGTTGTCTGGGAGTCCTCCCAGAAATGGAATGCCTAGTTCAAAATCATGAAAATCAGTGGAAATGAACCATCCTAGCATAGTGTTTTTTGGGATCAGCACCTCATCCATGCCTGTGTTACACACAGCAATAGATGTGGTCCTGGAGTCAAGACTCACCTGGTTCGTGGCTTCCACGGACAGTCCCAAGTTGAAAATATGCCTGTTTATGGCTAATAGCTTGTCCAGCTATGATGTGGATTTGCACCATTAGGTTAATCACCTGAGGTGGTACTGTGGTGGTTTGGTTGCTAGCAACCTGGCAGGCCTCTGGAATGGTCTGCCCAGCCTCAAGGTTTGCTGTGACTAGCACAGGAGGATCCTTTGTGGCTGGTTTTAGGGACCACAGCACCTTGTTGATGGTGTCCACGTGGACACCCAACCTTACCAAAATGTCAGAGCCTATGTAGGCTGCATGTGGTAAGTTTTGGATCACGAGAAACGGGTGAACCAGTTCTCGTTGGTTCCAGTTCAGTTTTAGGTTAATGACTCCTTCAGCGGTCATTACCTGTGAACTATTGGGAACTAATGGAAAGCGGAAAGCTTTTTTAATTAGTTCTAGACCAACGTGTTTGTGAACCAAGGTTTCATAGAAAGCTCGGCTAATTGCTGATTTATCTGTCCACAGAGACAGAACAGCATCGTTGGTGTGGGACCCTTGGATCTCTACACCTTTAACTACCAGTGGTAGGTAGTGTTTGGTGGACTCTGACTGCTCCAGCTCACAGAGGAGGCTGTCTTGTTGGGTCAGAGTTTGGACCACCGGGTGGGTCTCTTTGGTTTCACATGATGTCAGAGGAGTACTCACCGGGCTCTTGTCCTCGGCTGAGGAGTCCTTTGCGCCTTCCGCGGTACCTGCTGTTAGGCAGTTTGTGTTACACTCCGGAGGCATATCTATTGGCAGTGGTTTGCTCACTTTGGTCCACATCGTTTGATCACCATAATCTATAATCGCATCGAAGCGATTTATAAAATCCTGGCCAACCAAAAATGGGAATGAGTCAACATGAGACACATGTACCGGGTGGTACAGTGTCATTTTGCCAACCTGCATGTGAACCATTGCTACAGCTGTCAGGGTTGTTCTCTTCTCTGAGAGACCCTGCATTTCTATAGCACATTCAGAGAGAGGTATTATCCTGTTAACACCGGCAGCGGCTGTCCTCAGCTCCTCGAACAGTTTAGCTGACATAATTGTTATGTCTGCCCCACCGTCCAGAAGTGCTTCGTGTGTGAGGACACCTTCGAGTGTCACTGACAGGTACGCCTTTTTGGCGACCCCCCTTCTGATAAAGTTACACAGAAACCTCTTGGGTTTTTTCTGACGCTTCTTCATGCGTTCAGCCTTGTCTGTGTAATCTTGGTTTGTCTGAACCGTCAGCACAGCAGTAGCTGTTTCTGAGTGTTCAGCCTGCGATGACTCGTCATCGTTTGTGTGTGTGTTTACCCCCCCTTCTTCCGATGAGGGGTTGTTGGAGGCCACAACAGCAATGTCTTGGTGTGTTCCACCGACATCTGTAATGTTGTCATTCGCGCCCTCAGATGCAATAGTGATCACATCACTGCATAGTGCTCCTGGTTGGTTTCCCTTGTCAGTTTGTTTCAAGGTCTCTAACAACCTACGTATTTTCTCTGTCTCTTCCGAGCTCAGAGGTGTAGGGCCTTGTTTCTGGAACTTTTGTGATTTCTTTGCCTCGGTTCGCTTCGTCCGAGGTGGGGGACGGCTAGGTACGTCTTTTGGGGGTTCCTTTTTGGTCTTCCCCTGATAATATGGGTCACTTTGGTTCCCATATCTTGGCGTCCTACGCACACCCCATTTACGATAATCACGCTCATCCTCTGAAAGAGGAGCTTTTTTGTCCCAGCGTGCACCTTCATGACGCGGTTTGTTAGTTTGAAAAGACTGCTTTTTCTCGCCTTTTTTCGGAGGAGGCGGCGAAGCCCGCCGTCCCTCCAGTTCTAGGGAGTGGGGTTTAACCTTTACACTAGGAAACACTTCTATGGGCGTCTTAGCATGAGAACATGCCTCAAACACATTCACAGCACACTGTTTAATCTCATTGATGGATTTTTCTCTGAAATTTGCCATCATTTGCACTGACGTTTTAAAATCAGTGTGGAGATTTTTGCTGAAAACAAATTTAAAACCTTCTTCCTCCTCCATTCCGGTTTCATTTCTGTTACCAAAATAAGCTTGGAAGATTCTTTTGTAATAAACCTTTGGATGTTCATTCTTGCCCTGCGTGACCTTGTCAGCAGCTGGGAAACCAGCAGGTCCCGTGCAGGGGTCGTACTCTCTGATCAAAGCCTCACACAGAAGGTTGTAATCCTTTCTCGTTGCATCAGGTAGATGCTCGATGAAGGTGAACACCTCTCTGTCTGAAGTGAGCCTTATCAGACTGATCTTATCCTCAACCGTAGCATTAGGATAACCACTCAATCTGAACGCAAGATCTCTGAGGTACGCTTTTGTTCCAGTTGAGCCCATTGGTCCCGGTACAAAGCGTTGTACATATTTTGAGATTTTTTGCAAATCATCCATTGAAGGAGGAAGTATCAACGGTCTCTCTTGCATGTGTGGTAGTGCAAATTGGTGCAGGTCTGTCCCTATCACCCGAGATGAGGGTGGAGGTGTTTCTCTACCCACATGTGGAGGTGGCAGAATGGGATTAAGAGCAGGAGGTGCAACAACATCTTTCTGGGGTGATGGCGGTCGGCCTGGACTCTGACCTTGGTCTTCTTTGAGTTCCAGACAAGCTCGCCCCACGTCAGAACTTTTATTTGTTGCTGTGGCTAGTTTCTCTTCACAAGCTTTCAAGCGTTCCTGTGATGTTTGACATTCACCTTGTAAACGCACACATTGTTGGAGTAACGCCTCTTTTTCCAGTCTGCATTTGTCCAGATCTTTTGATGCGAGCTGCAACCCTTGTTGTAGCACACCGTTGTCTGAACACACAGCTTGGTACTGAAGGTCTCTATCCCTAATCTTCTCCTCAAATGAGCGAGCCTGTAATAACAGCTGATTTTTTAAGTGCTCCCTCACACCTTGCACCTCGACAGCACGTGTTTCATCAAGTTTAGACTGTTCCATCAATTTGTCAAACATCTCCTTTTCAGTTGCAATTGCTCTAGACAGCATGACATTTCGTGCAACCTGATGGTCCAATTCCTCTTTGAGAAGCAGAGAAATTTTTGCTAACCGTTCATGGCCCAGTTTTTTACTCTCACTAACCGTAGCTCCTTTTGCTAAACTTATCAGTTCTTCAGCTCTTTGAGCTTCATCAAGGTCTTCTAACGGTGCACCAACAATTGGATTTGTTAAAATACATAAGGCTGTCTGGATGACATCTTGGGAGCCCAAAAGGTCAATGTTTACGTCTTCTCCTGCCATCATCTTCTATTTAAAAATTAAATAAGAAAATGTATTGTTTTAGGTGGTAAAAATAAATCAGAAAAGTGTTCTTTTTCTGATATAATTACGCTTATTTAGTGATTTAGCAATTAAACGTGTATTATCTTTTCAGCAAATGAGTAAACTTTATCAACTCTGTGAATATCTGAACTGTACCTTTTAAAAAGTTTCTAATTTTTTATTTTGCACCTCCATCAGAGGAATTACCAGTGAATAAAAAAAATGTTTTGGTAAATGCCCTTCTGGCATAAATACCTTAATCACTTTTTAAATGCAAGATAACAGTAATAATTCAGCTTGAAGAACGTTTATTAACTCAAAAATGCGTCTGACAGAAATAAACACGTATAATTTCACCCAAAAATAACCTAAAAACGAAGTGAAACTGTGATATCAAGTTTTCACAGGAGGGGGCAGTATCAACCTTATTTTATTTTAACCCAGACACTGTTAGTGACGACCAGTAGGAGTCGCGATGACTTCCTGTGGCATCCGGTGACATCCGGTCGTTAGCTGTTAGCTTAAAATTAGCATCGGCTAGCGTTGTCCAAAAACACCATTTAATGACGGATTTCAAACTCAAACGTGGCAAAGTTTCAGCGATTAGGCTTCAAAGAAACGGAGCAGCGGATCAGAATGCAACTTTAAAGCGTTTTTCAACTTTAAACAGCAGATTGAAATCCCCTATGAAGACGAGCTTCATTTCCGGGTCACGTGACTGAATCTACCAATGACAGAACAGCAACGGGGTGTGTTTTACGACCCGACACGTCAGAGGAAGTGACGACAGACACGTCTCTCGTCCCTCCAGCGAATCAGAGCGTTTCACACGGCCGTTTTCAACCAATCACAGATCGTTTTTCCAGCTAGCGTGTAGCATTTAGCATGAACATTCTGTTCAACTTTTCGTCTTTTAAACTGTCAAAATGTACCATTTTCTGTTAAAAATGTAACGAATCAACTCTCAAAGCTTCACGGAGTCGGCGCTCCGGTCTTAAAAACGTCTTTCCAACCATTTAAAGCAACTCGTTCGAACTTATCAGAACCGAGCCGGACCAGAACCAACGTCTGGGTCACAGTTTAAACAGAATCCACGTTTCCACAGCTCATCAACTTTGTCACACACAACAGACGTACAAATTCAGCTTTAAACAGACATATTGATTCTCAACATTCAGCTTTCAAAACATCACTAGCTGCAAAACATAGCTGTATTTTCTCCAAGCGTCGCAGCTCAAAACGCTGCGTTTCACACAGCAACTCTGCACTCTTTTCATGCCAACATGTAAAATCAATTGTTACACGGATAACAGTCCATTTATGAAGCGTACGAGGCCACCAGAATGTAGATGAACATATTCTGATATATTCATAAATTAAACGGATTCTTTCATTTTTCTGGACTGAATAATAACGTGCATTGAATTTAATAAAATGTGGACGGAAACGTGTTTATCTTTGACTCACCAACGACAGTGGGTCATTTATTTAAAAACGATTTAAACACATCACACATTTACATTAATTTGGCAAAATGATTTCAACAACAACATGGCTAATTTATCAAGCTGTACAATTTGATTAACCATACGGTGATGGTTGAAAACTTCACAACAGACATTTCTGAAAATATCTGGAATAATTTCTAGCAGATAGAAGAGTTTAAAGATGGAAATTGAAATTTAAGTTGAGAGAAAGGATGGATGAGGGAAATGTGTGTGTGTCGGCATCAGAACGGCACTCTCCGGTGAGTTCCCAGCTTCTTCCCCGGTACACTTAGGTGGTATAAATCAACTCTTTTACCTGGAGGAGGTGATTCCACTGGTACGGAGTTCCATTTAACGCACCCTTTCAGCGTCTCCGTAGGAACAGCTGTGAATCGTCCGAAGTAGTGACGGTATTCCGTCCGACACAGGTTCACCTCTCGGTGGACTCACATGAGTGGAGTCCGTCAGAAGTTCCACTCAGATGTGGAAGATTGCATAATTCCCACAAGACTCGGAAGAGTTCTGGATCATGCCTGGACTTCTGGTCTCCCAGCACTGGAGCGGCAAACGACTGAAGCCGAAGCCTGAAGCGACTGGTTTGAACTAGGAAGTACCGACATTTAAAGAGTTCTATTTCCGGTTCATTTGGGAGGTTCTTGATTGGTCAATATCGACCAGACAGGGGTGTGTTTTTGTGACGCAAGAGGTCACTAGGAGTCAGAAAAACAGAAAGTGTTTTGGAACAGATTGAAAATGTTTTTAGAGACAGAGAGAGGAATATTTAGGCGAGTTGGGGGAAAACAGGTGCCAGCCTCTATATTTACGTCTGAGAGGATTTAAAAACATGATAGTTCGTTCCAACAACTTGTTTTGCGTTTGACTCCAACCTTGGACCAACTTACACTTGCTCATTCAAAGACAGAAAATCAGAAAATGCATAATTACAGACCTTAACATGATTTCTACTTTGCATGAGGATTAAAAATCACTAATACTGTTTCACAGTTAATTAAAAATGATTAGTTCACTGCAACATCTAAAAATGGTTTGAACTAAACACACTTTGATTATCAAACATTTGTAAAATAGTAATGATAATAGAAAAGAGAGTGTTCTTTCAATTGATCAGTGCAGGACACTTAAAAAGTCTTCTGGATGGACTTGATTTGTGTTTCTGGACTCAAATCAATGAAATACAGTTCTTGTTCCAGGCAGACCCTCAAGGCCAGATTTTGACCTGAGGCGTAGTTCACTACAGTGACCTTGGGCAGTTCCTGTTGGATCTGGGTCATTGGCCACCTAGATAAAGGAACTTGTTTGTTTAGCTTTCTATAGCCTATGGTAAGTCTCCACTTACCATTTGGTTTCAAAACTGGCCATAAAGGCGCAGAGTAGGTGCTATTACAATGTCTGATTATGCCTTTATCTAAAAGGTCATCAATGATTTCCTTGACAGGTTGATGTGCTGCCAGGGGAATCTTGTATTGTCTGAGAAATGTAGGCGGTGAGTCTGGCGGAGTTGGGATGCTCACTGTGTGAAGCGAGGTCAACCCACAATCCATTGAGTCAGTCAAGAATGTCTTCTCATATTTCATGATAACTTGGCGGAGTTTATCCCTTTCTTCAACAGTCGTCAGGGCGTCGGCTTGGGCAACCACCTGTTCAATCTGTGAAGCGATTGCTAAGGGTTCTTGATGTTTGGGTAGCTCCAATGAGTCCCCTTTTGTGTCATCAGACCTGTCTATAGGTAAGACACTATAGGTTTGAGGTTCTAAATCGACATCATTGGTTGAGAAGAGAGCTATGGCCTGCGTTAGTTTCGTGAACCAAACTGGACCAGTCTCTTGACTCGATACCAGGTTGTCTGGGAGTCCTCCCAGAAATGGGATGCCAAGTTCAAAATCATGAAAATCTGTGGATATCAACCATCCTAGCCTTGTGTTTCTCGGGATCAGTACCTCCTCCGTGCCTGTGTTACACACAGCGTCAGATGTGGTTCTGGAGTCGAGGCTCACTTGGCTTGCGGTCTCAATGGACAGTCCTAGTTTGAAAAACGTAGGAGATGGTTGAAAGTACACCTGTTTAAGGCTAATAGCTTGTCCCGCCACAATGTGGACTCGTACCATCAGGTTTGTTACCTGAGGTGGTACTGAGGTGTTTTGGTTGCTTGCAACCTGGAAGACCTCTGGAATGGTCTGTCCAGCCGTAAGGTTTGCTGTGTCTAGCACAGGAAGATCCTTTTTGGCTGGTTTTAGTGACCACAGTACATTGTGGCTGGTGTCCACTTGGACACCTAAACTTACCAAGATGTCAGAGCCTATGTAGGTTGCATGTGGTAAGTCTTGGACCACGAGGAATGGGTGTACCAGTTCCTGTTGGTTCCAGATCAGTTTCAGGTTAATGAATCCCTTCGCAGTCATCATACGTGAACTGTTGGGATACAGTGGAAAGCGGAAAGCTTTCTTGATCAGAACTGAACCCCAATGTTTCTTAACCAATGTTTCATAGAAAGCTTGGTTAATAGCTGATTTATCTGTCCACAGCGACAGTACAGCATCTTTGGTGTGGCATCCTTGGATCTCTACACCTTTAACTACCAACGGTAGGTAGTATCCGGTGGGCCCTGACTGTCTCAGCTCGCAGAGGAGGCTTTCCTGTTCAGTCAGAGTTGGGTCCACCGGCTGGGTCTCTTTGGTCTCACATGATTTTGAAGGCGTACTTACCGGGACTGTATTCTCTGCCGAGAGGTCGTCGGTGCCTTCTGTGGTGCCTGCTGTTGGGCAGTCTCTGACTGTCTCAGGAGACATGAGTATTGGCAGGGGTTTGCTCACTCTGGCCCACATTGTCTATTTACCATAATCTATAATCGCGTCAAAGCGATTTATAAAATCCTGGCCGATCAAAAATGGGAATGAGTCAACCATAGACACATATACCGGGTGGTATAGTGTCATCGCGCCAACCTGCTTGTGAACCATAGCTATAGCTGTTAGGGTTGTCCTCGTCTCTGCGAGGCCCTGCAGCCCTATAGCACATTCTATGAAAGGTATGTCCCTGTGAACACCATTAGCGGCAGTTCTGAGCTCCTCGAACAGTGTGGCTGACATAATAGTTATGTCGGCTCCACCATCCAGTAGGGCTTCATGTGTGACGACTCCTTCAAGTGTCATCGACAGGTAAGCTTTTTTAGCGACCCCCTTTCTGATCAGGTTACACAGGAACCTTGTAGGTTTTGGCCGACGTTTCTTCTTACGTTTACCTTTACCTGTGTAATCCCGGTTTTTCCGAACTGTTGGTACAGTTGCTGCTGCTCCTGGGAGTTTGGCTTTTGACGGGCTTCCGTCATTGATGTATGAGATCACCCGCTCACCGTGTGTTGAGGGGCTCTCAATGTTTGTAACAACAAGGTCCTGGTGGCTGTCCGTGACAGCGGCAACATTGTTGTTCGTGTCACCCTGTTTTGACTGAACCGTTAGCACAGCTGTTGCTGTTTCTGAGGTTTCAGTTTGTGACAGGTCACCATCGGTGACGTGTGATTGTACCCCCCCCTTTTTCAGGTGAGGGCGTGTCAGAGTTTACAACAACAGCGTCTTGGTGACTGTCTGTGACAGCAGTAACGGTGTTGTTTGTGTGCTCTGACTTATCAGCAACGATGTTGCCAAACAACGCGTTAGGTTGTTTGTCCGTGGCAACACCTTTCAACAATTCCAAGAACCGACGCACACTCTGTCTCGTCCAAGCTCAGAGGTCTGCGGCTCTCTTTCTGGACCTGCTGCTGTTTCTTTTTCCTCTCAGGCTGTTCAAGCCGACGTGGTTGGGAAGCAGTTCCCCTCCTCTGGGGTTCCCAGTGGGATCCCTGGTTGTATGGGCCACTTTTGGTGCCATACTTTTTACCCTTAGGGCGTTCGCCCCCCTTCTGGTACAATCTTTCATCCTCTGGTTTCTTGGGAAACCATTTAGGATCTCGTCTGGACCAGGGGGCACTCACCTGTTGTGGTTTAGCTGCTGGGAAACCTCGTTTCCTCTCGCCTTTTTTGAGAGGGGGAGCCGAAGCTCTCGTCCCTTCCAATTCTAGTGACTGGGCAGGAATCCTCTCACCTGGGAACACCTCAATGGGTGTTTTGGCCTGTGAACGGGCTTCAAAGACATTCACAGCACAACTTTTTATCTCATTGATGGATTTCTCTTTGAAATTAGCCATCATTTGCACTGACATTCTTATGTCAGGGTGGAGATTTTTGCTGAAAACAAACTTAAACGCTTCCTCCTTCTCCATTCCGGTGTCATTCCTGTAACCAAAATAAGCCTGCAAAATCCTGGAATAATATGCCCTGGGGTGCTCATTCTTACCTTGCATGACCTTGTCGGCGGCTGGATAACCGCCAGGTCCCGTGCAAGGGGAATACTCTTTCATAAGAGCAGCACATAACAGGCGGTAATCCTTTCTTGTGGCATCAGGTTGACGCTGTATGAAGGAAAACACCGTCCTGGTTGAAGTGAGCCTGATCAAACCTACTTTATCCTCAACTGTAGCATTGGGATAGCTTCTTAATTGGAAGTCAAGGTCGTTCAGATAGGCCTTAGTGTCAGTTGAACCCAACGGCCCTGGCTCAAAGCGTTGGACATATTTTGCAAATTTTTGCAAATCCGAAATCGAGAGCAGAGGCTGAGTGATTGGTGTTGTAGGAACCAAAAGGGCACGTGGAGGTGAGTCACTAGACTCACGTGGAGGTGACAGAAGGGGATTAAGTGCAGGAGGTACAGCAAAATCCTTCTGAGGTGGTGGTGGGTGGCCTGGACTCTGACTTTGTTCGTCTTTGAGTTCCAGACATCCTTGCCCCACGTCAGAAATCTCATTTGTTGCTGTGGCAATTTTTGCCTCACAGGCTTTTAAACGTTCACGTGATGTATGACATTCACTTTGTAAACGCACGCCTTGTTGGACTAACGCCGCCTTTTCCAATCTGCACTCGTTCATAGCTTTTGATGTGAGCTGCACCTCTCGTTGTAGCACATCATTGTCTGAACACAGTGCTTGGTACTTAATCTCTCTTTCACGAAGCTTCACCTCATATGAGTCTGCTTGTAACGACAGCTGAGCTTGTGAGAGCTCTCTCTCACGTTTTAAGTCATTTTCCCATGTCTCCTTATCAAATTTAGACTGTGCCATGAGTCTTAGATATTCCCCTGTTTCGCTGTTTAACCTTATTGCAAGGTCTTCAGCTTTGTTGGCCTCAATATAAAATTTAGCCTTTAGCAAGAGTGCCAATTTAGCCAGTTGGTCATTGCTTGACTTTATTATGGTTGCAGGAGTCACACTTTCTGCAACTTCCTTCAGCTCGTCCAATAACTCTGTTGAGTTCATGCTGTCCACCTGTTCACCATATGGATGTAAGGATTCTGTTAGCAGCGTTAACGCTCTTTCTAACCAGTCCTTCTCCTCACATGGAACAAAATCAGTGTTTGTTAAATCTGCCATGGTAAACCACTGTTCAGCGCCTCTCTGGTGAAATAGTTTCACACTTAGAGTTTTTAACAGGTACATTTTTTTTTTAATGAGCAGTGAGATTCACACACTATTTTAGCTCTGGGTTCAATCAACAGTACAGTTATAAGCAAACTTTGCAATAAATGGGTCCCTGTTAAGGTCTTAACCCATAAATATTGTAAGTAAATGCCTCCTTCTGGCAGTGTTACTTAATTATGAGCTTAACAGATACCATGAACCAGGGCTTTTCAGTGTTATTGTACTCAAGTGCACTTAAAATTAATAAACCTGCAATTTTTCTAAAAGTCTGACATCAACTTTAGTGTTCAAACGCTTTTTAAGCAGTTTTAATTTACCAGAATTCGCTATTTAAACAGTACACAGAAACCAGGCTTGATTAACAAAAAAATTATTTTTAATGAAAAGCGAGTATTCAGCTTTCTTTCAGGAAAACTGTTATACTCCTTTTTCAATAGCAGGTGGCAGTGTAAGCTTACTTTTACCAGTAGGAGGCTTGTGACAACTTCCTGTGAACCGTCCTGTTGACATCTGGTCGCTAGCCTTTAGCTTCAATGTAGCAACGGTCGAGCACGGTGCAAATCAACATTTTATGGACGGTTTTAAAGCTTTTAAACGTGGCTTATCAACAAGCACGCTTTATCTGCATGAAAACATGAGTATTAAGAACAGTGTCAGGCTTTATTTAGCGTTTTAAAACACAAAGGAGGACTCGGTTAAAACGAGCTTCATTTCCTGGGTCACGTGACTTTTCAGACACGTGCACATCGGATGTGGGTTTTACAATCTGACATCAGAGGGAGTGGATGCACAGAAATATGTCACAAGCTTCTCAGCGAATCAGAACGACCCAAACAGCGGTTCTCAACCAATCACAGCCCATGTTTACCTGCTCCAAGCTAGTAGTTAGCATCAACAGTCCGGTCAAATTATCGCCCATTAAAACTTCAAAAATGCACATTTACTGTTAAAAATGTAACAAATCAGCATAAAACAGCATCTGAGGCGGCGCCCAGCTTCAAACAACGTCTCATCCATTCAAAACACGACTCGTTCAGTCCAATAAACAAAACCGAGTCGGACAGCAGAACCTCCCGGTCATGCTACAGTTTCAAACAGAATAAAGCGTTTTTCCCACTGCATCCAGCTTAGTTACACAAACAGATTTACACCTTTCAGCTTTAACAAGAACACATTGACGTAATTGCAGCTTTCTGAACACCACAAGCATGACTTATCATGTCCTTTCAAGTTCAAAACACAGACTCCCATGTGCCAACAAGCAGTGTTATCTCAACAGCACAGATACTCATGTCACAGAATTTATATCTCTTTAGAAACCTGTTCGGCCACCAAAATGCAGAAGGTGGGGTTTTAAACAGGGGATGGAGGATAATTTATCTCTTTAGAGACCCGTATGGGCCACCAATATGTAGTGCTGTCGAGGACAGCTTTCTGACCCTCCACTACTAATTATTTAAATATAACGGGTTCTCTCTTTTTCGAGTTAAATTTTAGCCATGTGACGAGGTAACTGTGAGAGGAGTGTTTAAATCAGTGACATGAGACGTCAATTTCCTTTGACCCATCAGAATAAATGTGGTCATTTATTTAACAGATTTAAAATTTAACATCAAAACATGTACACGTGATTAGCTGATCTGGTTCTGATTAATAAAACTTGGCACGCTTCACTAATAAGACAACAAGACATTTCTGAGGGCATCTAGAGTACTGGCAAAATAGAATAGTTTAAAGGAAGGATGGGTGAAGAGAAAGATGGGTGAAGGGGAGGTGTCTGTTTTGTTTACCAGAATTAGCACGCTTCTTTCAACACCAACTCAAACATCCGGTACACTTAGTGCGCGACAACTCGTGACGCCTCTTTACCTTTGCAGATGATGGATCAGCTCCGGTCTAGATGTCCCTTGCACGCTACCTTTCAGCGTCTCCGGTAAGAGCGGCTGGCCATCGTCAGAAGTCGTGTGGTTTACTCCGTTAAACAGAACCAGCTCCCTTCGAGGTTGTAGGGCATTATGCCCGGGTGAGTTCACAGCGAGGCTGTGGGTCCGTCAGAGTTTCCACTCAGGAGTGGAAGACTCCATCAAAGACTGAGTTCAACTCAGTAGACTGCAGAAGACCCCAACTCGACTGAAGACTCAGAAGACGACTTGAAGACCAGAAGTTCCAGGAAGTGTGGACGTTTAAAGAGTTCTCGCTTCCGGTCACTTCAGGACTTCCTGATTGGTTGAAACAACCAACAGGGGTGGTTCCATTGATGTCAGAGGGTCACTACAAGTCAAGAGGACAGCAGGAATGTTTAGGAACTTTTAGTACAGACAGGGAAATGTTTTGAGGAAGTGAGAAACTTTGCAGGTGCCAGTTGCTCTTATTTACTGTCTGCTAGGTTTAAAAACAATACAGCCCGTTCTAACAACTTCTTTCTGACTGTCTCTGACTTTTGACCGACATCACTACTTCTCATTCAGACAGATGATCAAAATGCATAATTACTTTGTAAATAGACATTTAACTTGATTACTAATTTAAAAGAGGATTAAAAAAATCATTAATACTGTTTCACAGTTGATTTAAAATAAGTGGTTCAACATTTAGAAATGGTATGAACTAAACACACTTTTGATTTACCAAGATATTGTAAAATAGTAATGATAATATAAAAAGAAGAGTGTTCTTTCAATTGATTACTTCAGGATACAATTAGAAAGTCTCTGGATGAGCTAATTTGTATTTCTGGATTCAAATCAATGAAATAACAGTTCCTGTCCCATGAAGGTCTTCAGAGGCAGGTTTTGGTCAGAGACCGAGTTCACTACAGCGGTGACGCATAATAGATACGACGTATATGGCAAAACTACATATTTATGGGTTTTTCCACTTTATTAGACATATTTGGACTGATGCGACTTATAGGGCAGAGCAATGTTTACGGCAGAAAATACGGTACATGACACAATAGCATGCCATACATTCAATATTTTCAGTCAGAATGAATGAAAACTGTCATATCTCAGCCAAAAAAAATTTATAAATATGGGAAAAAAATCCATAAAGCGTTGTTTCGGTGTATAAGTCGCAGGACATGCAAATTATGCAAAAAAAATGCAACTTATATGGCGAAAAATACGGTAATTTGTTTTGGCAGCTGTCTTGAATCAAGTTGACACACACAGACATCTCCATCTTTGCTTCAACAGTGGGCTATAAGACATAATTAGATTTTATAGATAAACTTTGCTCATTTCTAACAATTTCAAATAAAAGCAATACTTGAGCAACATCGGTCAGTGAGGTACAGCTAACTTGTGTCACAACAACAATCATTATGAACCCCTCATGTTTGAAGTTGGGCAAAGGCTGTCATCTCAAATTTGACATGTTAGGAAACTTTTGGTACAGAGGATTGGTGTTATTTGATGGTACATGCGGAGCTCATCCAGATTTAACATGCTAATGGGCTGCTGTTGTTACGCTGTATTGTTTTACATTATTTGTGTTTAGCGTATATCTTATATCTTTTAGCATACCATTTGGCGTTTGTTTAGCATATATCAGTATATATCTTAGACCCTTATTTACATTTTCTTTTTATACATTATATTTTGCGATTTTTGGGTGTAAGTGGGACCCTGTTTACATAATTTCATTCCACCTCATCTACCACATGTGATGTGAATGACAATAAAATTGACTTGAACTTGAAAAGGAATGTTCTCAAATGCTTTTACGTGTTCAGGTGACCGGAACATTCAGATGGCTATGATTTGGATCTTTCCGTATTTCTTTGAGTCTCGCATCCTGGAGTGTCTCCCCTCTTTCACCATGTTGGACTACCAGGTACCACAGCAGGACTGTACATTATCAGGAATACCTGTTGGGATTTATTGTTCACTGTCACAGCCAGTGACAGTGAATGGCTGTTGCAACAATGTGAAGTTCCCAGTTTGCCATTTCAGGCTATTCTAATGGCTTTGATTTTGTACCTAATTCAGTCTTTTTTGATTATGTCTCAAACCAGGTGGACTATGACAACCATCCTCTGTATAAACAAGGGAAGACGGGCAGGAGGCAGTCTCCTGTCAGACTTTTCACCAACATTTCACCCAAACGCATCATTCTGCCTAAAGAGGAAGGCTACAGGTATCAGTACACACACTTAAATTCACAACTAACAGGGAGAACAGCAGATCTAGTACTTGGTCTTTATGTCTCATAGCAGTATATTCCGTGTGTGTGTGTGTGTGTGTGTGTGTGTGTGTGTGTGTGTGTGTGTGTGTGTGTGTGTGTGTGTGTGTGTGTGTGTGTGTGTGTGTGTGTGTGTGTGTGTGTGTGTGTGTGTGTGTTTGTGTGTGTGTGTGTGTGTGTGTGTGTGTGTGTGTGTGTGTGTG
>NC_056498.1:4956517-4964239 GCF_014905685.2 Nematolebias whitei
TGAGTGTGTGTGTGTGTGTGTGTGTGTGTGTGTGTGTGTGTGTGTGTGTGTGTGTGTGTGTGTGTGTGTGTGTGTGTGTGTGTGTGTGTGTGTGTGTCTTTGTACCATGTGCAGAAAAAAAATCATTGATCTCTATTTGAGTTCAAATGCACTGTACCAGATTATAGCGTTTAGCTGATGTCCATGTGCAGTCCCTGTGGCAGGCAAGGCAAAATACCAAATATATCTAAGTTAGAAACACGAAGTAAAAGAAAGTACATAGAAAACATTACATTTACTTGCAAAATATTACTTCATACATTGACAATGCATATCAAAAGTGTATAAATTCTGATCGTATTTAAAAAAGTTGAATGTCAGTGCTGATAATTTTTAGTTGTTAAAATACTTTCTTTTCTCTCTCTCTGTCTGGAGAAGGTTCTGTAGTTTGTGCTGGTCTTCAGGTTTATGGGGAGGTTGTTCCAATCTTTGTAGCCTTGTATGCAAATGCTGATTGTCCAAAGGTACTTTTTGTTTTGAAATGTTCTCCTTGTTGCTCTGTTCAATCAGTGCATCTGGAAGGTATTCACTGCGCTTCACTTTTTCCACAATTAATTATGTAAATAGTAAATGGGCTGTACTTATATAGTGCATTTCTATCTAATCAAGAACGTACAAACACTACAACACAACATGTGACTTAGTTTACCTCGACACACACACACACATTTATACAGCACTCTACTACATCTCTACAAAGATAATCTGAGTCTGTAGAGAATATTTCTAGAAATATGGCCGATTTTGTTTATCCCCCAATTTATTGACAACCCAGGGTCCAGTCCAGGAAGCAGAGTTGTAGTCCTCCACACCTCTCTGCTGCTTGTCCTCTGTTACCCACCCACACCCACATTGAAACAGTGTCAACTCGCCCACGGCTCAAATTAAATAAACCAAAAATCAACTCTAAAAATATAAACCATAAAAATCTGATTAAAATAAACACAGTTACTTTACCAGAGCAAAATCGTAAAATCATTAAATGTGGATTATTGACCATTAGATCTCTTTCCTCTAAATCCCTGTTAGTTAATGAACTGATAACTGATCATCATATTGATTTGATCTGTCTGAAAGAAACTTGGCTACAACAGGAGAATTTTGTTAGTATAAAGAAATCCACTCCTGTTAATTATTTAAATTTTCATATTCCTAGAACAACTGGCTGAGGTGGAGGAGTAGCTTCTATTTTTCAGTCAAGATTAGTAATTAATGCCAAACCACTTTTACTAGTTGTTATATATCGTCCACCAGGCGCTTATTCTCAGTTTTTGTCTGAATTTTCAGAATTATTAACTAACTTACTATTAAATACTGATAAAGTCATAATAATGGGTGATTTCAATATTCATGTAGATGTTGAAAGTGATAGCTTAAACATAGTCTTTAATAATTTAATAGACTCATTTGGTTTTACCCAAAACGTCCGCACATCTACTCATTCTTATCATCCCACTCTTGATTTAGTTCTGACCTATGGTGTAGAGATTAAGGACTTGGTAATAGTTCCTCAAAATCCTATTCTGTCTGACCATTTTTTAATAACCTTTGAGTTTACATTAAATGACTACACAGTCACTGAGAGTAAATTTCATCTCAGCAGGTGCTTATCAGAAAATGCTGTAACCAAATTTAAACAATCTCTTCCATCAATGTTTTCCTTTGTCTTGCAGAGTAATGCATCAGAGAACAGTGACTTAGATCATCTAGTTGATCATCTTACAACTTCAAGGCAAATTTCACTTGATAAAATTGCTCCACTGAAAAAGAAAGTAATCATTCAGAGAACTGGCTCCTTGGTTCAATTCTGAGTTACGTACTTTAAAGCAGGCATCTAGAAACCAGGAAAGAAAATGGCGCTCTACTAATGTTGAAGAATTTTATTTAACTTGGAAAGATAGTCTGCTAACATATAAAAAAGCTCTCTGTAAAGCTAGAACTTTATATTACTCATCTTTAACAGAGGAGAATAAAAATAGCCCTAGGTTTCTGTTTAGTACTGTTGCTAGACTAATTAAAAGTCCCATTTCTGTTGAACCATGTGTCCCTACAACTAAAAGTAGTGATGACTTCATGAGATTCTTTATAAATAAAATTATTTTAATTAGAGAGAAAATGCAAAGCATCCTTCCTTCTACTATCTCTAGTCCCCTGTCAAATGAGGCAACTTTAAAAAATCCACTAGAGCCTGATTTATGTTTGGACAGTTTTTGTCCTGTTGAGCTCTCTGAATTGTCAAAAATAATAACGTCATCCAAACCATCCACATGTCTGCTAGATCCCATCCCAACCAGACTGTTTAAAGAGGTATTTCCCCTAATTAATGTCCACATTTTGGATTTACTTAATTTGTCTTTAATGAATGGTTATGTACCACAGAGCATTAAGGTTGCTGTAATTAAACTTTTACTTAAGAAGTCTGACCTTGATTCAGAAATTCTGGCCAACTATAGACCTGTATCTAATCTAACTTTCATCTAAAAAATTCTTGAGAAAATAGTTGCAGGTCAGTTGCGTGAATGTCTACACAGAAATAATCTGTTTGAAGAGTTTCAGTCAGGGTATAGAGCTCATCATAGCACAGAAACAGCACTAGGAAACGTCACTAATGATATTCTCATGGCCTCAGACAATGGACTTGTGTCTATACAGGTCCTGTTAGACCTCAGTGCTGCATTTGATACAGTTGATCACAATATTTTACTACAGAGGCTTGAATATGATATTGGGATTACAGGAACGGCTCTAAAATGGTTTAAATCATATCTATCTGATAAATTCCAGTTTGTAAGTGTAAATAATAAATCTTATTCATACACCAAAGTTAGTCATGGAGTTCCTCAGGGCTCAGTGCTTGGGCCAATACACTTTACTTTATATATGCTTCCATTAGATAAAGTTATTAAACAGCATGGAATGAATTTTCATTGTTATGCTGATGACACACAATTATATTTGTCCATTAAACCATGTGGCATTAATCTGTCCTCCAGCTCTAATGTTAAAAATCTCTGTGTTATTTTTGATCAGGACATGTCTTTTATCCCCCACATTAAAAATATTACTAGAACTGCCTTCTTCCACCTGCTTAATATCACTAAAATTAGAAACATCTTATCTAAAAATGATGCAGAAAAACTGGTCCATGCGTTTGTCATGTCTAGACTGGACTATTGCAGTGGTTTATTATCTGGGTGTCCAAATACTTCTTTAAAACGTCTTCAGTTGATCCAAAATGCTGCTGCCAGAGTCTTAACTGGAGTTAGTGGGAGAGATCATATTTCTCCAGTTTTAGCTTCTCTCCATTGGCTCCCTGTCAAATCCAGAATAGAAATCAAAATCTTACTTCTAACCTACAAAGCTCTCAACAACCTGGCTCCATCTTATATTACAAATCTTATTGTTCCATATTTTCTTAACAGAGCACTTCGCTCTCAGGCTGCAGGTTTACTTGTGGTTCCTAGAATTTACAAAAACAGAATGGGAGGCATATCCTTCAGTTATTAGGCTCCTCTCTTGTGGAACCAACTTCCAATCTCTGTCCGTGAGACTGACACATTATCCAGTTTTAAAACTAGGCTTAAGACTTTCCTTTTTGCTAAATCCTATAGTTAGGGTCGGCTTGGGTTTCCTGAGCTGTCCCTTAGTTATGCTGCTATATGCTTAGACTGCTGGAGGACAAACTGACCACACTTTTCACTCTGCTACTGTCTTTACTTACTCTGCTCAACCTGTTTTGTATTTGTAATTATTTTTTCTATCCTTAACATGTGTTTTTTTGTCTTTCAGGTACACCTGCACATATATCTGGACCTACCATTCTGTGTTCGTCTGTCTCTCCTTCCTGTCCTCTCAAACCAGCCGGTCAAAGCAGATGGCCGCTTGTCCTGAGCCTGGTTCTGCTGGAGGTTTCTTCCTTTTAAAAGGGAGTTTTTCCTTTCCACTTTTGCCACTGTGCTTGCTCAGGATGGGAGACTGCAACGAAGCCAAGATTCAACTTGTCTGCTGGATTCCTTAGATAGAGAACTTTACTATTTGGCTTTTATGTATGTGAATGTTTCTGTAAAATGCCCTGAGACAACTTAGTTGTGATTTGGCGCTATATAAATAAACTGAATTGAAATTGAATTGAATAATCAGATTCTAATCAGATAATTAGATCACATTCATACACTGATGGGACACACATCAGAGGCAATGAGGGGTTCATTGTTTTGCCCTGGTACACGTCACCTTGTGACAGCTGGTCGAATCGAACTCCCAGCTGGCTCATTGGAGGATGACTGCTCTAACACTGTTTACCATTTACCAATTATTTATCATCTTCTTCTTCTATTGACTTTTCCCTCTTCAGGGGTCGCCACAGCGAGTCATCCTCCTCCACCTCACTCTGCCCTCTGCGTTCTCTGTCCTCACTCAAACTACTTTCATGTCCTCTCTATCTGCATCCATATATCTCCTCTTTGTCTTTTTCCTGGCAGCTGCATTTCTAACATCCTTCTACCAATAGACCCACGGTCCTTCCCCTTGACATGTCCAAACCATCTCAGTCTGGCCTCCCTAACTTTATCTCCCAGTTGTTCAACCTGTGCTGTACCTCTGATGATCTCATTCCTAATCTTATCCAGCCTTGCCATTCCTAAGGAGAACTTTAGCATCTTCATTTCTGCCACTTCCAGTTCTTTCTCCTGTCTTTTTGTCAATGCCACTGTCTCCAGACCATACAATATAGCTGGTCTCATTACTGTCTTGTAAACTTTTCCTTTGACCTTTGCTGACACCCTTTTGCCACAAATCACTCCTGAAACTTTTCTCCATCCACTCTATCCTACCTGGACTCTCCTTTTCACTTATTTACCACATTCCCCATTTTCCTGGACAATGGACCCCAAGTACTTGGAAGTCCTGCACCTTTGTGACCGCTGCTTCTTGTAGCCTCACTGTTCCACCATTCTCCCTCTCATTTACACACATGTACTTTGTCTTACTTTGGCTGACTTTCATTCCTCTTTTTTCAAGTGCACACCTCCACGTCTCCAAGTTCGCTCACACCTGTTTCCTGTTCTTACCACAGGTCACAATGTCATCTGCAAACATCATCTTCCATGGGGATTCTTGCCTGACCTCATCTGTTAGTTGGTCCATACCCAGAGCAAACAAGAAGGGGCTCAGAGCCGATCCTTGATGCAATCCCACCTCCACCTTGAAACTATCTGTCACTCCTACAGCACATCTCACCACTGTCCTGCTGTCCTCATACATGTCCTGTACCAGTCTAACATACTTTTCTGCCACTCCAGATTTCCTCATGCAATACTACACCTCCTCTCTTGGCATTCTGTCATATGCTTTTTCTAAAGCCACAAAGACACAATGGAGTTCTTTCTGACCCTCTTTGTACGTCTCCATCAGCATTCTCAAAGCAAAGATGGCATCTGTGGTGCTCTTTCTTGACATGAAACCATACTGCTGCTCACAGATAGTCACCTCTCGTCTAAGTCTTGCTTTCACAACTCTCTCCCAGATCTTCATCGTGTCGCTCATCAACTTAATTCCCCTGGAGTTGCTACAACTCTGTACATCACCCTTGTTCTTAAAAATGGGCACCAGCAGACTTTTTTCCCATTCCTGAGGCATTTTCTCACCCTCAAATATGCCATTGTATATTTGAGTCAAAAACCTCACTGCCATCTCTCCAAGACATTTCCAAGCCTCCACTGGTATGTCATCAGGTCCTACTGCCTTCCCCTTCTTCATTCTTTTCAGAGCTTTCCGGACTTCACCCTCACTAATCTTTCCCACTTCCTGGTCCACAGTTTCTATGACCTCTACTCTTCTTTCTCTTTCATTCTCTCCATTCATTAGCTCCTCAAAGGACTCCTTCCATCTTCCCGTCACACTCTCCTCACTTGTTAGAACATTACCATTCCTATCGTTAATAAGCCTAACCTGCTGCACATCCTTTCCAGCCTGATTCCTCTGTCTTGCCAATCGGTACGAGTCCTTCTCGCCCTCTTTAGTGTCCAGTCTCTCCTACAAGTCATCATACGCCCTCTGCTTTGCCTTAGCTACTTCCCTCTTTGCTCTATGTCCCACCTGTTTTTATTCCTGTCTCCTCTCTTCAGTCCTCTCACTCATATTTCTTCTTGGCTAATCTCTTTCTTTGAACGGCGTCCTGCACTTCACTATTCCACCACCAGGTTTCCTTTTCGTCCATTCTCTGTCCAGATGACACACCAAGTACCTTTCTACCTGTCTCTAATTACTGTTGCTGTAGTAGCCCAGTCATTTTGAAGCTCTTTCTTACTACCCAGATCCTTTAACAGCTCCTCTCTGAATTTCTCACAGCATTCTTCCTTCTTCATCTTCCACCATTTGGTCTTCTTCTCTGATTTACTCTCATTTACTCTTTTTCTCTTCTTCACAACAACAGTCATTCTACACACAACCATCCGATGCTGTCTGGCCACGCTCTCCCCTGCCACAACCTTACAGTCTCCAATCTCCCTCAGGTTTCCTCTTCTACACAGAATGTAGTCGACCTGCGTACTCCTTCCTCCACTCTTATAGGTCACTCTATGTTCCTCCCTCTTTTGGAAATAGGTTTTGACTATAGCCATTTCCATTCTCTTGGCAAAATCCACCACCATCTGTCCTTCCTGGTTTCTTTCCTTGACACCAAACTTACCCGTCACTTCCTCATTCCCTCTGTTTCCTTCACCAACATGTCCATTCAGGTCTGCTCTGATAACCACTTTCTCCTTCCTGGGAATACTCTCTATCACTTCATCCAGATCTTTCCAAAATGTATCTTTCTCCTCCTCATCACATCCAACCTGTGGAGCATAACCACTGACGATGTTTAGCATCAGACCTTCTACTTCTACCTTCAGGCACATCACCCTATCTGACACTATCTTCTCCTCTACTACATTCTTTGCCAACTCCTCCTTTAGGACCACCCCTACACCATTTATCTTTCTATCCACACCATGGTAAAATAGTTTGAACCCTGCTCCAATGCTGCGAGCCTTGCTGCCTTTCCACTTGGACTCTTGGAGACATAAAACACCTATCTTTCTTCTCTCCATCATGTCAGCCAGCTCTCTATCTTTGCCTGTCATTGTCCCCATATTTAGAGTTGCAACCCTCAGTCCTACATTCTTCACTTTCCTCTTCTCCCTCTGTCTCCTGACACGTTTCCCTCCTCGTGGTCTTCGACTAACAGTAGCACAATTTCCGCCGACACCCTGTTTGTAAACAGCACCGGTGGTGGTCGTTGTTAACCCGGGCCTCGACTGATTCGGTATGGTTTCGTTTTGATGAACTTGCGTTATTGTTTTGGCAAAAGTGTTTTACATCAGATGCCATTCCTGACACAACCCTCACCATTGACCCGGGCTTGGGACCGACACAAGAGATACCCTGGCTTGTGCTCCCTAGTGACTGGTTTATTTACCAATTATTTATAGTAGGTATTTATCAGAGAACACTGTAATCAAATTTAAAGCATTTCTTCCATTGTTGTTTTCCTCTGTCTTGCAAAGTAATATAATACATCAGAGATCAGTGACTTAGATGATCTTGTTGATAATTGTACAACATCAGTGAAAAACTTCACTTTATAAAATGTCTCCACTGAAAAAGAAAGTAATTATTCATTCAACCTTTATTTAAACAGAT
>NC_056498.1:4964339-4970455 GCF_014905685.2 Nematolebias whitei
AATCAGGTCCCTCTGGTGAGATCCGTAAACATTCTCGAGGGAAGTCGGGGAAAGATCAAGGACAACCCCTATGGGAATCCAAAAGTCCTGAAATGATGACGCAATGTTTATTCAGCTGGCTTCCTCTGGTTGATCAGTTGAAAATTCCTCAATGGGAGGGGGAAGGGGGTGCAGAGCGTCAGATTACATGTTCTCCAGACGAATTCAGATAAGGTGGCCTTCAAGGCCAGCCAGGGGAGCCACATTCAGATAAACACACAGTTGTTTTGGGGACAGGCAGAACTTAATGACATCTACCTTGAGTCTGTGTTGGTCCACTCGGTTCCAAATATCAAAATTTTGCGGCCACACCAATAGAACTTGCCTGAGTAAAATCCCCGAGATCTGATCCATTATGCCAAAAGCATTTGAATCTGGGTACTTGAGGCACAAACCACGCCATCATAAGGCAAGCAGTATGATCGGATCCAAATTTACTGCCAACGACTTCCTTGATTGTAGATAAACCAGCAACCAGCCGAATCCAAAACGCAAGAACCAGTTATCGTAAATCCAATTATATATGCGTCCTTAAAATCCACAAATGGCAGCAGAGATAGACACATCATCAAGTCTTCAAGTCGAGAGATCCAGCTACGTGCCTGCCAACAGGGCAAATCGGCTATTATAGTACTATACTATTATTATTATGCCGGGCGGGGGTTATGGTGAGACTACGAGCTAACGCTAAAGCCGGTAAACTCCCCATGCCGTCTCTCTTTCTGTCGAATGTCCGCTCGTTGGACAACAAGGTGGATTTACTTCGTCTGAGAGCGGGCGCCTCAGAAGAGATGAAGGAGTGTGCAGTGCTTTGCCTCACGGAAACGTGGATTACAAGTGAAACGCCGGACACAGTCTTCCAGCTGGATGACAGACTTTTTTTTTCGAGCGGACCGCTGCAGCGAGCTAACGGGGAAATCACGGGGGGGCGGAGTGTGCATTTACGTGAGTAAAAGTTGGTCCACGAACTGTACTGTTGTAAATAGCTCGTGCTCGAAGGCTTTGGAGCAAATAACAGTGAAATGTCGGCCACATTATCTACCCCGAGAGTTCACAGTGACTTTTATCACAGTTGTTTACATTCCTCCGGACGCTAATGCTAATGAATCACTGCAGGAGCTACATGATATCATCAGCTCGCTGCAGAACAAACACCCCGAAGCTCTTTACGTTGTAGCCGGAGACTTTAACCACGTGAATCTAAAGGACTGTCTCCCAAGCTTTAATCAGCATGTGACGATTCCGACACGTGGAGACCGCACGCTGGACCGTGTTTACACGAACGTAAAAGATGCATACAAAGCCGAACCCCGCCCCCACCTAGGACTGTCAGACCACATCTCAATCTTCCTGGCTCCTGCTTACATGCCCCCGCTGAGACGCTCCAGACAGGTACAAAAGCAAGTTAAATGTTGGAGCCAGGACAGTGGACCCATACTGAGAGATTGTTTTGATCGAACAGACTGGCAGGTTTTCAGAGAAGCTGCTGAAAATGGAGGTTCGCTTGATCTTGACCAATACACATCCTCAGTACTGGGTTACATTAGTACATGTACTGACACAGTCTCCACTATCAGAAATGTTAAAAGCTACCCAAACAGAAAACCTTGGCTGAATGCAGAGGTGCGTACCCTGCTGGAAGCCAGGAACACTGCCTTCAGGTCTGGAAACTCAGAGGAGCTGAGTAGGACAAGAAAAGAGCTGGTTGCTGGTATTAAGAGGGCCAAGGCCGCATATGCAAAGAGGATCGAGGGTCAATTCATCTCACAAGACCCTCGGAGCATGTGGAGGGGCATTAAGTGCATAACAGATTATAAAGGAAGGAGTGAACAATGCCCCAAAGACCCATCTCTGCCTGATGCCCTCAACAAGTTCTATGCACGCTTTGAAGACCCGAACAGACCACCCAGCACCAGACTCACCTCACCACCGGATGAAGAGCATCTCAGCGTGACCTCAGCAGAAGTAAGGAGTACTTTCAGGAGGATTAATCCGCACAAAGCAACTGGCCCAGACAACATCCCCAGAAAAGTGTTGAAGGAATGTGCTGATCAGCTCTGTGAGGTGCTGGCAGACATCTTTAACACCTCACTTACCCTGGAGACAGTTCCCACCTGCCTGAAGACTGCCACCATCATCCCAGTCCCAAAAAGCTCTACAGTGACTGGTCTGAATGACTATCGGCCAGTGGCCCTCACCCCGATAGTCGCTAAATGCTTTGAAAAAACTGGTCATGACTCACATCAAAACAACCATCAACATCAACGAGGACCCTCATCAGTACGCATACCGTGAGAACCGATCAACAGAGGATGCAAACTCCTCTGTGGTCCACACTGCACTCAACCACCTGGAGCAGAAAAACTCTTACGTCCGTATGCTCTTTGTGGACTTCACATCCGCCTTCAACACCATGATCCCCCAAACCCTAATGGACAAACTATCCACACTAGGACTAAGCCCCTCCATCTGCAACTGGGTACTAGACTTTTTAACAAACAGACCACAGTTAGTGAGGATCCACAACCTCTCCTCCTCCACCATAACCCTCAGCACTGGCTCTCCTCAGGGATGTGTGTTGAGCCCCCTTCTGTTTACTCTGCTCACATATGATTGTGCAGCTACCCATCCAGGCTGTCACATTGTAAAGTTTGCAGATGATACAGCGGTGGTGGGATGCATCACAAACAATGATGAGTCCAGCTACAGGCAAGAGGTGGAACACCTGGAGAGCTGGTGCAGAGAGAATAACCTTCACATCAATGTGAAGAAGACAAAGGAGATGATTGTGGACTTCAGAAGGAACAAAAACACCTACACCCCCCTGAACATAAGAGGATCTGCGGTGGAAGTGGTCTCCAGCTACAAGTACTTGGGTGTACACATGAATGACAACCTCAGCTGGAGCAACAACACCACCAGCCTGATCAAGAAAGCTCATCAGAGACTCTACTTCCTCAGACGGCTGAGGCGAGCTGGTCTGGGAAGCTCAGTCCTCACCTCCTTCTACAGGTGTGCAGTGGAGAGCATCCTGTGCTCGAGCATCAATGTGTGGCATGGAGGCTGCACAGCTGCAGAAAGAAAAGCTTTGCAGAGAGTGGTGAAGGCTGCACAGAAATCTGTTGGAATCAGTCTCCCCACCATCACAGACATCTACACCTTCAGATGCAGGAAGAGGGCCACCTGCATCATGAAGGACCCCACCCACCCAGCACACACACTTTTTGCCCCACTCCCCTCAGGAAGGAGGTTAAGGAGCATTAAGTGTAGAACCACTAGACTGAGGAACAGCTTCTACCCTGAGGCTGTTAGACTCATGAATCTCTAACTAGAATAATCACTGTGAAAAACCATATCATGTTGCTGCTGATCTGTTTCAATGTTGATGTGTTCATGCGTGCACATCTGCTCACAGACTCATGTTCATGTTTGTGCTGATGTTCAATGTTTTATGTTATGAGTGCTTAGTGTATATTTAGTTGATGTTTTTCTTAGTTCATATCTTAGATGTCATTACTGTTTTCCTTATACATTTTATTGTTGGATGTAACTGGGACCCTGCGTACATAATTTCGCTCCACCACATGTACCACATGAGGTGCGAATGACAATAAAGAAACTCTGACTCTCACTCTGACTGACTCTGACTATTATTATATTGTAATTAATCAGAGGAAACTGGCTCCTTGGTTCAATTCTGAGTTACATGCTTAAAAACAGGCATCTAGGAAACTGGAACGAAAATTGCACTGCACTAGCATAGAAGAATTTTATTTATCTTGGAGAGATAGCCTGCTAACATAAAAGAAAGCTTTCCATAAATTAAGAACTGTATATTATTCATCTTTATTAGATAAGAATAAAAATAACCCCAGGTTTCTGTTCAATACTTTAGCTAGACTAATGCAAAGTTCCATCTCTGCTGAACCATGTATCCCTATAGCTACAAGCAGTGATGACTTCATGAGATTCTTTACAAATAAAATTATTTCAATTAGAGAGAAAACTGAAACCATTCTTCCTACTACTACCCCTGATTCCCTGATGATGCAGCTTTAGAAATGTCAGTAGAACTTGATTTCTGTTTGGACTGTTTTTGTCCTGTTGAGCTCTCTGAATTGTCAAAAATAATAGCTTCATCCAAACCACCCACATGTCTGCTAGATCCCATCCCAACCAGACTGTTTAAAGAGGTATTTCCTCTAATTGTTGTCCACATTTTGGATTTGCTTAATTTGTCTTTAATGAATGGTTATGTACCACAGCACTTGAAGTTTGCTATAATTAAACCTTTACTTTAGAAACCTGATCTTGATTCAGGAATTATGGCAAATTATAGACCTATAGCCAATCTACCATCTCAAAAATTCTTTATAGTCTACGTAATATGCCGTATACCCACTAGAAAAGCTTAGGAATTTCCATATACCCACTTAAAAGTGCCCAGTGATATGTGACATATACAGTAATTGAGCATGTGTCATTGATATGTTGAAACATTGATACGTCGGGGGGCGAAATGCGACGTAAACGGTCTTGGAGGACGGCGGTGTCAGGGGTGGGGCAGGAGGAGACGAAACTGTCTGTTTATATTTCACCAGGTGCATGTGCCACCGCGAGCCGCTCCAGCTACGTGAAGCTAGCGGGAGTGACGCAGAGGATCACAGAAACAAGAGCAAAGGGATTTTCAGAATAAAAGTTTAGACTGGATATTTATATTTTGTCATGTTAAAAATATTAGTAACCTTTGAAGCTAACAGCGTGAAGTTTTGAGAGCAATAAACAACAAAACTCTTATTAAACAACAATTATTAGTTAGATTATATTAAATTAATTTTTTTTAAACAACACAAATTATATTTAAAAAAAACATCCATCCAGCCATCCATTATCTTCCGCTTATTCTGAAGTCGGGTCATGGGGGCAGCAGCTTGAGCAGGGAAGCCCAGACATCTCCTTCCACAGCCTCCTCTTCCAGCTCTTCTGGGAGGATTCCAAGGCGTTCCCAGGCCAACCGAGAGACATATGCCCCTTTTCCATTAGTACCGGTATGGGCCGACTGGACCCTACTTGGCCCGGTTCTGAGGCTTTTCCATTAGTACCGGTACTTAGCACCTGTTACTATTTTCAGTACCCGTGGCTCTGTGGTTCTAACCGGAACGAAGAGGTACTAAAACGTGACGTCAGAACACTGCCGGTCACTGATTGGTCGGGGGCGGAGTCAGGGGCGGAGTCACTGGATCCTTCAGAAACTTTTCAAAACAATAATCCGCCATTTGCAATTTCTCGGACTGGAGCAGCGGCTTGACTTATTTTAAAGATTTTAAAAACAATACTGACAACATCTTGGTCTAATACTGATGTGCTGGCATTGTTTGTGCTTGGTGGCCGACAACATAATTCAGAGCAAGCTGGATGGAGCTCTACTGGTGTACCCCGATCCTCCCTCCGGAGCCTCGGAGTGCCAGGCCGGGCTGGGCGTCATCTCCCCGGCTCCGAGTTCCGCTGGTCACCGCGGAAGATCCTTCGATGTGCCGACTCGGAGGCTCGGGTTCCTGATACCAGCCTTGTGTGCTCAGAGCTCCGCTGGTCACTGCGAAGCTGGAGATGGGGACTCACAGATGGCTGTTGCGAGACCCCGGCCGCGCGTAATCATGAAGACTGAATCCCGATCCCACCCGGCAGTGAGGCGGACTGGACAGTCTGGGACGGACGGTGGAAGCGATTTTTAAATAAAATAATGTTGTTTTTATACAAAAAATGTTTTAAAAAATTGCTGAAGCAATTTAAAAATGATTTTTTTTTTTTTTTTTTTACACGTAAAATGTTTTTTAAAATCGCTTCCACCGTTTGTCGCAGACCCGTCTCTGTCCGCCTGTCTGTGCGGGTCGGGCCTTCATGATTACGCGCGGCTGGGGTCTTGGAACGGCCTCTGTGAGTCACCAGCTGAGCTCGGAGCTGGGAAGATGAGCCTGCCCGTCCTGTCTCCGGAGGAGAGGATCAGTGAGACCAGCAGAGCTGGTCATAAAAAAATAATATATATATATATATATATATATATATATATATATATTATT
>NC_056498.1:4970555-4980860 GCF_014905685.2 Nematolebias whitei
TATTTTTCTGGATTTTTGTTTTAGATTCCATCACTCACAGTTGAAGAGTACCTATGATAAAAATTACAGTCATCTACAAGCTTTGCAAGTGGGAAAACCTGAAAAATCAACAGTCTATCAAATACTTGTTCTCCCCACTGTATGTGTGTACATATATATTTGTGGGTGTGTATATATATATATATATATATATATATATATGTATCCATTATCTTTACCTGCTTTTTCCATTTTGGGTCACGGGGGTCGCTGGTGCCCATGTCCAGCAATCACTGTGCGAGGGGCGGGGTACACCCTGGACGGGTCGCAAGTCCATCACAGGGCCACATAGAGACAAACGAGACAAACAAACATTCACTCTCTCACTCACACCTAGGGACAATTTAGAGTTACCAATCAGCCTAACATGCATGTTTTTGGACTGTGGGAGGAAACCGGAGTACACGGAGAAAACCCACGCATGCACGGAGAGAACATGCAAACTCCACCCAGAAAGGCCCCTTATATATGTATATATATATATATATATATATATATTTATATATATATGTGTATATATATATATATATATATATATATATTTATACACTTGTACATACACACATACATGCATACATACATACACACACACACACAACTTAAAAATAACATAAATTCTCAACCTGTACTGAAAACAGTTTCTGCGTCTCAGCGCCACCAGCTGGTGAGAGATGGTGACGTCAATTTGAACCCCACCCACCGGAACCGGTACTGAAAGCATAATGGAAACACAACCTGTACCGTACCGAGTAGAGTAGAGCCGTGCTGTACCGGTACTACAGGTACTAATGGAAAAGGGGCAATAGTCTCTCCAGTGTGTCCTGGGTCTTCCCTGGGGTCTCCTCCCAGTCAGGCATGCCCGAAGCACCTCCCTAGGGAGGCGTCCAATGGGCATCCTTACCAGATGCCTGAACCACCTCAGACATTCATATTTACATGTGCCACTTAAAGCCTAAAGAACATTCTAAACTAAAAAGAAAATAACTTATAATAATAAATATGATAATATGTATGTGTCTGTTTGTTTGTGTGTGTGTTTATGTAACATATATCCATCCATCCATTATCTTCCGCTTCCTGGGAGGTGCTTCGGGAAAATCAAAATAAATTGACAATTACATTGTACTATGGCAGTGCTTATCACTTATTTTCTGTTACGCCCCCCCATGAAGAAGTAAACATTTCGCGCCCCCCCAACTCTCCGCCGCGACTGTAAATAGTATAATTTGTCTATAAAATTGTTATAAGTACACCTCTACATAACATTATATCCTTATTAACATTAAATTTAAATAAGATAGAAATATAGATCAACTTACAACAAAGATTATTAACATTATTTTATAGTCTATAACAGAAAAGACTTTAAGTGCATTAATTTGCCTGAAAAAAAATCTATCCTTATTTAAACTGTAAACACATAAAACACAAACACACACAAACACAAAATATTTTAAATAACCATTTGACCATTTGATATTGAACAATCAAATTAAATACATTCAATAAATAATAATAAATTCAAATTGATCTACAACATTTTAAGTCAGGAGTTTTATATACAACACTTTGACCTACAAAACAAAAATTAATAAAACGATTTGTGCTGATTTTTTATTTTTTTTTATCAACACGAGGAAGTCTGGACTAATGACTACAATGAGCACGTTTTGCAGTGCACAGCTTTTTGAAGCGCAGTTTGAAACGTGATCCTGCAGCTCTCAGCTCCTGCTCAATGTTTAGATGGACCTTGACTTGGTCTCAGTGCAGCAGAGAAGTCGCAAAGAGCGCAAGAGCGAGCGGGCTGTGTGTGTGTTGTGTGTGCGGGGGTGGGGGGTGGGGGTGTCCAGGGGAACACGCTCACAAGAGAAGAACCTGACAAGTTGTTTAATGATATAAAATATATTTTGTTAGCAAAGAATAGAGTCCTAACATTTGTTAAACATACGTTTTTCCAACAAATAAAAAAACATCAAAATTGTACTTTGACAATCGATTAAACTAAAAAAATTTGTCAATGTGAAAGAGGAAAGAGGGGGCAGGTGTCGCTCTCTCTTTGAGTTTATACTCTTTGTTGCTGCGTGCTGTGGGTGAAATGCGTCCAGAGCGGAGGACTTGTTAGCAAAGAATAGAGTCCTAACATTTATTAAACATTACTTCTGTATTAAAAAACACACAAAAATTGTGCTTTGATAAACTAAAAAACAAACAAAAAAAAAATGTTAAAGTGAAAGAGGAAGAGGGGCAAATAACACGTGCTGCGGGTGACGAGTGTCACCAGCTGTTCAGCAACAGAGGGGAGCGGCACGGTTCAATCATGGCTCCCCAAACGACAAGACATACATATTTGTTCATAACTTTATTATTATTAAGACTGAGAGTTGCCGGATTTTAGCAAACAGTTGCCGAACGCACCCTGACAAAATGAGAATGGTGCAAAAAAAAAAAAAAACCTACTCCCTACTGCAAAATGTTCCTCAGGGTCACATGCGCCCCCCTGGCATTGCTCCAGGCCTCCCCAGGGGGGCGCGCCCCACTATTTGAGAAGGACTGTACTAAGGTATGTTGGTTTCTAAGTTAACTACACCACTGCTTATATAGTGCCTTTCTATCTGATCAAGATATTCAGCGCTTTACACTACAATCTGTGCCCTCATTTACCCATTCATACAGCACTCTACTATGTCTTTACAACAATTAATCATACCTTTATCACATTCATACAC
Source organism: Nematolebias whitei (assembly GCF_014905685.2). Lineage (NCBI taxonomy): Eukaryota > Metazoa > Chordata > Actinopteri > Cyprinodontiformes > Rivulidae > Nematolebias > Nematolebias whitei. The sequence continues at coordinate 4,973,321 of NC_056498.1, forward strand.
TTGTAGTGGACTAGGCCTACGTCGAAACCAAGTCTAAGGTCAAAACTCTTGACCTTTAGAACCTTGTGGGACAGGAACTGTCATTTCATGTATTTGAATACATAAATACAGGTTCACCCATCCTGAGACTTTCTTTCTTGAAGATTCAAGTGAAAAGAACACTCTCTTTTTATTATCATTACTATTCTACAAATGTTGATAATCAAAGTGTCTTAGTTCAAACCATTTTAGATGTTGCAGTGAACTAATCAATTTTATTAACTGAGTAATGATTTTTATTCTCATGCAGTTAGAACTCATGTTAAAAGCTGTTACAGAGTAATTATGCATTTTTCTGATTTCTGCTTTTGAATGAGCAAGTGTGTGCGTTTACAAGGTTACAGTCAAACGAAAAACAAGTTGTTATGTTAAAACTGTCATGTTTTAGAATCCTCTCAGACGTAAGTAGAGATGTTTTGCACCTGTTTCCTGAAACACGCCAAAACAAAACCCTCTCGGTCTGTGAGAACATTTCTGATCTGTCTCATAACAATTCTCGCTGTCTCTAACCTCTTACGTCACAAAACCCACCCCGTCTGGTCGTTTCTGACCAATGAAAAATCCCAAAAAGTGAACCGGGAAAGAGTCTTTAAAATGTCAGTACTTCCTGGTCTACACAGAGTTGGAGAGTTGTCAGACTTCTAGAGTTTTTGGAGAGTTCGAGAGTGCTGGAGAGTTTTCTGCTGGTTCTGTTCGAGTTCTGTCGGAGACGGGATGATCTTGACATGACAAAAAGCTCTTCCGAGTTCCATGGGATTATAACTTTCACTAGCCACTACTTCTGACGAGCTACAGCCACCATCAGGAGACGCTGGACAGGTAGCGTTAACGGAATTCCATATCTGCTGATGAATCTTCAGAAAGGTAATGGATCAAGTTTCCTACCAAGCGTACCGAAGGAGAGCTGGGCTTCTGATGGAGAGTGTCGGTTCTGGTGAACATTCCTCCCCTCCCATTCAATCTTACTCCCTTTAACTTCTTTCATCTTTAACTTTCTATCAAGTAGAAATTCTCCCAGATATTTAGAAATGTCTGTGTAAAGTGCTTATTCACATCCGTGTGGGTAAAAGATCATAGTTGTACAGTTTATAAATGTCTGTGGTGCAGCAACGGAAAAATCATGGCCGTATGATTTTTCCTGATTGATTGCTTATATTGTTATTTTCATAATTTGCCAAATTAATGTAAATGTTTGATGTTAAATTTGATTCTGTAAATAAATGACCGCATTCATTTTGATGGGTCAAATATAAATGACGTCTCACTTTGCATTTCCTTAAATTCAATGCACGTTTTATTCAGTCCAGAAAAATGAGGAACCCGCGTTAAATGATGAATATATCCCAGCATCTGTTCATCTACACACTGATGAACACATCAGAGGCAATGAGGGGTTCATTGTTTTTCCCAGGGACACTTCGGCATGTGGCTGCTGGTGAAATCAAACCCCAACTCTGGCATTGGAGGATGAATGCTCTAACCACTCAGCCACAGCCACCCCAGCAACAACAAAAAAAGTATCTGGACCCGTTTCTTTAATGAGAAACGTTTTGTCCCCCATGGGCTCACCACCTGTGGGAGGGGCCAAAGGGGTCGGGTACAATGTGGGATAGATGGTGGCTGAGGGCGGGGACCCTGGCGGTCTGATCCTCGGCTACAGAAGCTGGCTATTGGGATGTGGAATGTCACCTCTCTGGTGGGGAAGGAGCCTGAGCTGGTGTGTGAGGTTGAGAGGTTCCGGCTAGAAATAGTCTGACTCACCTCAACGCATGGCTCTGGCTCTGGAACCAGTTTTCTTGAGAGGGGTTGGACACTCTTCCACTCTGGAGTTGCCCCTGGCGAGAGGCGCCGAGCAGTAGTGGGCATACTTGTTGCCCCCCATCTTGGTGCCTGTATGTTGGGGTTCACCCCGGTGAACGAGAGGGTAGCCTCCCTCCTCCTACGTGTGGGAGGACGGGTTCTGACTGTTGTTTGTACTTATGCGCCAAACCGCAGCTCAGATTACCCACCCTTTTTAGAGTCCTTAGAGGGGGTACTGGAGAGTGTGCCTCCTGGGGGCTCCCTTGTTCTACTGGGGAACTTCAATGCTCACGTGGGCAATGACAGTGAGACCTGGAGGGGTGTGGTTGGGAGGAATGGCCCCCCTGATCTGAACCCGAGTGGTGTTCTGTTGTTGGACTTCTGTGCTAGTCATGGATTGTCCATAACGAACACCATGTTCAGGCATAAGGGTGTCCATATGTGCTCTTGGCACCAGGACACCCTAGGCCGCAGTTCGATGATCAACGTTGTTGTTGTCTCATCTGATCTGCGGCCGCATGTCTTGGACACTCGGGTGAAGAAAGGTGTGGAGCTGTCCACTGACCACTACCTGGTGGTGAGTTGGCTCCGATGGTGGGGGAGGATGCTGGTCAGACCTGGCAGACCCAAATGTATTGTGAGGGTCTGCTGGGAACATCTGGCAGAGTCTCCCGTGAGACGGAGCTTTAACTCCCACCTCTAGGAGAGCTACGAACACGTTCCGGGGGAGGCGGGGGACATTGAGTCAGAGTGGGCCATGTTCTGCGCCTCTATTGTCGAGGCGGCTTATCAAAGCTGTGGCCTCAAGGTTGTTGGTGACTGTCACAGTGGTAACCCTCGGACCTGGTGGTGTACACCGGTGGTGAGGGATGCTGTCAGGCTGAAGAAGGAGTCCTATCGGGCCTTTTTGGCCTGTGGGACCCCGGAAGCAGCTGATGGGTACCGGCAGTACAAGCGACATGCGGCTTGGGTGGTCACTGAGGCAAAAACCCGGGCGTGGAAGGAGTTCGGAGAAGCCATGGAGAATGACTTTCATACGGCTTCGAGGCAATTCTGGTCCACCATGGGGGGGGGGGGGGGGGGGGGTATGCCACCAACAATATTTATAGTGGGGGTGGTGTACTGCTGACCTCAACTCGGGATGTCGTGGGTCGGTAGGCAGAGTGCTTTGAAGACCTCCTCAATCCCACCGGCACGTCTTCCACTGAGGAAGCGGAGCCTGGGGACTTTGGGTTGGGCTCTCCAATCTCTGGTGCTGAGGTCACCAAGGTAGTTAAGCTCCTTGCTGGCAAGGTCCCAGGGTTGGATGAGATTTGCCTGGAGATCCTTAAGGCTCTGGATGTTGTGGGGTTGTGTTGGCTTACACGACTCTGCAATATTGCGTGGACATCGGGGGGCAGTTCCCCTGGATTGGCAGACTGGGGTGGTGGTCCCCCTATTCAAAAAGGGGGACCGTAGAGTGTGTTCCAACTACAGGGTGATCACGCCTTAAGCCTCCCTGATAAGGCCTATTCAGGGGTTCTGGAGAGGAGGGTCCATCGGATAGTCGAACCTCGGACTCAGGAGGAGCAGTGCGGTTTTCGTCCTGGTCGTGGAATACTGGACCAGCTCTACACACTCAGCAGGGTCCTGGAGGGTGCATAGGAGTTTGCCCAACCAGTCTACATGTGCTTTGTGGACTTGGAGAAGGCATTCGACCGTGTCCCTCAGGGAGCACTGTGGGGGGTACTCAGGGAGTATGGGGTACCAGGCCCTTTGATACGGGCTGTTAGGTCCCTGTACGACCGGTGTCAGAGCTTGATCAGCATTGCCAGCAGTAAGTCGGGCTCGTTCCCAGTGAGAGTTGGACTCCGCCAATGTTGTCCTTTGTCACCGATTCTGTTCATAACTTTTATGGACAGAATTTCTAGGCGCAGCCAAGGTGTTGAGGGGATCCATTTTGATGGCCTTAGGATCGCTTCTCTGTTTTTTGCAGATGATGTGGTCCTATTGGCTTCATCAAGTCGTGATCTACAGCTTTCGCTGGAGCAGTTCGCAGCCGAGTGTGAAGCGGCCAGGATGAGGATCAGTTCCTCCAAATCCGAGGCCATGGTCTTGAGCTGGAACAGGGTAGAGTGTCCTCTCCGGGTCTGGGAGGAGGTCCTGCCCCAGGTGGAGGAGTTCAAGTATCTCGGGGTCTTGTTCATGAATGACGGAAAAATGGCGCGTGAGATCGATAGACGGATAGGTGCGGTGTCGGCAGTGAAGCGGGCGCTGTACCGGTCTGTTGTGGTGAAGAGAGAGCTGAGTCAAAAGATGAAGCTCTCAATTTACCGGTCGATCTACGTTCCTAGCCTCATCTATGGTCATGAGCTTTGGGTTGTGACCGAAAGAACGAGATCACAGATACAGGTGGCCAAAATTAGTTTTCTCCACAGGGTGTCTGGACTCTCCCTTAGAGATAGGGTGAGAAGCTCGGTCATCCGGGAGGGACTCAGAGTAGAGCCGCTACTTCTCCACATCGAGAGGAGCCAGTTGAGGTGGCTCGGGCATCTGGTTAGGATGCCTCCTGGACACCTCCCTGGTGAGGTGTTCCGGGCACATCCCACTAGGAGGAGACCCACAAGAAGACCCAGGACACGCTGGAGGGACTATGTTTCTCGGCTGGCCTGGGAACGACTTGGGATTCCCTCGGAGGAGCTGGCCCAAGTGGCTGGGGAGAGGGAAGTCTGGACCTCCCTACTTAAGCTGCTACCCCCTGCGACCCGACCCCAGATAAGCGGAAGAAAATGGATGGTTTTGTCCCCCATCCAGAGGACTTCCTCAGTCTACAGCCTGCCAACCAGATCTGTCCCATAGGTAGTCTTCGCTGCTGTGTTTCAAGCCAACATCCTGTTGGAATCTCACAAGTAGACTTTTAACACATGCAAAACACACCTATCCAAAATGATCAATCATCATGTACAACAATTAAATGTTTTAGGCCAGATGGACAACTTGCTACTCACAGAAACAGCCTGAGGACAAGCAAGGCCAAAATGGCTCAGAAAAAAAGGTTGTAAGCTCAATCATCCAGGTAGATAACAACACAAATGGTTAAATCATGTCATCTGGACCAGTGGTCCTCAACCCCCGGGCTGCGGACCAGTACCGGTCTGTGGGTCAATGGGTACCAGGCCGCAAAGAAGGGGAAAAAAGTTTTATTTTGAAAAATCACCGGATTCTCTCCATCGCATCAGTCTATGACTCACTTTTGACATTGGTCAACATCCACAAGTGGTTAGTTTCAGTTTCTGCTAGGTGCATGCACAGATCTGTTCTACATTGCTGGTGAAGAACAAAGCAATTCAGCTACATGGTCTGGAGCAGACAGTTGGAGGTGTGCAGCTGTATCTGTGCATTTTGAAGGATTACACTGCATATTTTTCAACCCGCCTGACAAAGATTGACTATAAAACTATAACTAAATAAAACTATAATTTTAACAAGCTTCCTAATATCACAGCAGAGCTGTCGCTTCACATTTTTGCTTCTGCTCAAAAAAAATATCTGCCCCTAAAAGTTCAAAGTCATGGGTAATTTTATTATAAAACACAAAAATATAATTAAACGGTTTGCACTAGGCATAAGTTCCTGTGTTTATGTGAACAATCTGATGTGTGAATCACTGCAGGAGTTATCTGAACTTTCATCAAACTGATAAAACAGACGATGATCTCAGCTCATGAAGCTGTTTGTCTGCAGTCTGAGTATTTGAAGCGAAAAATGTTTCAAATGTTTGTAAAATACACCAGAATGCAGGAAATGGCATCTACTTTATTCAAAATTCTGTTGGGGAGGACCCCCAGACAACGCCGTATATAATATTGTCTGACATCAAACCAGTCCGTTGCGCAGTAAAGGTTGGGGACCACTGATCTGGACCAGTTCCTTTAAGTGAGAAATGTTTCGTCCCCCATCCAGAGTACTTCCTCAGTTTACAGCCATGTATGTTCCAGAAAAAAGGAACCTCTTTAGTTGTCCTGAGGTCCAGGTCCAATCTTTTTTTCTGAACCATTTTGGCCAGGTGTCCTCAAGCTGTTTCTGTGAGTAGCAAGTTGGCCATCTGGTCTAAAACATTTGATTGTTATGCATGATGATCGATTGTTTTGGACAGATGGTCCCTTTTTGCATGTGTAAAGACAATTTCTGGGAATTCCACAGCAGAATGGCTTGGAAAAACATCAGTGAAGTGCTATTTATGACAGATCTTGGTGGCAGGCCTCAGACTGATGGAAGTCCTTCAGATGAAAGACGAAACTTTTCTCCCAAAAAGAAATTGTCCAGATGACACGATTTAACCTTTGTTATTAATGATCTTTTTATGTTTCTTTGTCCAGGTTTTGCTCCATATGTGAGAGATATGTGTGGTCACTGAACAAACACTGTGCTAAATGCAACATCTGTCCATCAAAGGTATGAAACTGCTGCACTCACATTTTATTGTCCCCACTTTAATAAATCAACAATAATAAAATAAACTTCTGTTGTTGTTTGTGAGTGCAGGATGGCCGTGAATGGAAGCACTGCTCATCATGTGAGAAATGTGTGAAACCATGTAAGGACAAGTGTCTGAGCTCACATCAGAACTGAAATATATAAGTAATGTATATAATGTTTCCCACACATTCCCTTCATTCCCTCAGCGTGGAAACACTGTCAGTCCTGCGGCCGCTGTGCCCTCCCAGACCACCCGTGTGGTGGCAGTGGGGAGGAGGGCTGCTTTAACTGTGGCAGCCTGGAGCACAAACGGAAGTCCTGCCTTGTTAAGAAGGCTCCCGGAAGGACAGGGTGTGTCAAAACTGTCCTGTCAGTCATTAAACAGCAGGAAATGAAAACCTGCAGGTCTTAACTTGTGTGTTGTGCTCCTGCAGGTGTGGGACCAAATCGAAGAAAGATTCCCATCATGCTTATTTCAAGCTTAAAGGCAAGAAGACGTCCGGAGCAAAGAAGCTGCTGGCTGAGGCTCTCTGACAGCATCTGTGTCCTTTTATTGATAGCTGTCATAGTATTTGTCTTTGAATCCAACCAGCTGGAAACTGTAGTTTGAAGACAATAAAACCTGAATACAAAGTTCTGTTTGTGTTTAATGACTGTAGTTACAGAGTTGCAGTAAAGAGAGTTGAGTCTACGTAAGTGATGTTCTCTCAAGTAATTATTAACAGTTATCATTTGTGGCATCAGTCATAGAGTATGAAGTACGTATGGGGGAAGAGGAAAAGGCCTTTGGCTAGGCTAGGCTAGGCTAGGCTAATGGCTAGCCAGTTTTCATTGTTTTTATGTCTGTTGAAGGCAGGACATAATATGGTATAGTTTCCATCTGTACGTAAATATCGTCTTGTCCAGACCATCTGATTCGCTCAAGATAATTTAATCAAACTTCATACACAAATAGATATCACTAGATGGAGTGTTGTGTACACTGTTCATCACCCCAGCTTTATTGTCACAAATCAAGGTCAGTGTAATACCAGGTCTTTGCTTGTCTTAGTCATTGCTGTGTAATAGTTTGATGACAGGCCTTTGATGGGCTGTATGCAGTACTCTTGTTCAGGCTTAATTGATTAGAAAAAATCCACATTAGCTAATAATAAACTTCCAGACGTTTGCACACTTTTAGTTTCTGTTATGACATTAATATATATATATATATATATATATATATATATATATATATATATAT
>NC_056498.1:4980960-4982955 GCF_014905685.2 Nematolebias whitei
TATATATATATATATATATATATACATATATATATATATATATAAAACCCACACATCATGGATAGAACATGCAAACTCAGGGTCCCCAGTCAGGTTTTGAACCGGCAACCTTCTCACTGAGAGGCAACAGTTCTACCAACTGAGCCACCATGCCATCCTAGGAAGATAACATACTTTTTAAACTCATATCTTATGAAATTGAAATGTACAAACATACATTATTAGTTGCAGAGAGAAATGTGATATCTACTGTACATGATTTGTCAGTGACAGGCTATTTCATGTACCATCTAAAACAGCTGATTTATGGATGAATAACTGCATTTTCATTGGCTCCCAGAAAATTTAAATATCTTATAATTCCACTCACTGGTTTATTGACCAACAACAGTTCTGGAATTGACCAAAAATGATATTCTTTCCCCACCATTAACCAATAACAGTCCATAAATTCACTTGATGCGCTGCATGAGTTTATTATGGCCACTTGGTGGTAGTGTTGTTTGGTTTGTCTTTGCCATCTCATTTTCACTGACTTCCATAAAGATGAGGTAATTTTGTGGTTATCCTGGGACATTCAACCTCTGTTTAGTGTGAAAGTTTCCCTGCACACATCTACATACAAATGCATGATGTGCTGGACTGGTGTCACATCAAGTTTCTTATGACATGTTCAAAGCAAATCTTGCTGAAGTCATATAGTGTGGTGTAAAAAGTTGAAAGTGATTATGGGGAGATTACAAGTCACACTCTGCTGTTGAGCTTTACTAAGCAAAGATATCCATCCATTCATTATCTTTACCATATCAGACCACTTTATTTATAGAGCACTTTAAACCGTAACAAGGCTAACCAAAGATACTTTTTTTAAGAGACTGCTTTAAACAGCAGAAAATTCACTTGATTGCTGATATGTGCTGTTGATCTCATGCTGCTGATTTATTCATGCTGCTATATTCATTCGTACTCATCTGCGTACACAGACTCATATTTGTGCTGCTGTTGTTCGGCGTACTGTTTTTGTAATAGTAGTGTTTAATGTATTCTTAGTTTAGCATATTTCTTAGTTCATATCTTAGATCTTATTGCAGTTGTTTTTTTGTTTATTTGTTTTTACAATTTATACTTTTGTTTGATGTAACTGGGACCCTGTGTATACAATTTTGTTCCACCACATGTACCAACTGTGGTGGAACAACGAATAAAGAAACTTTGACTTTGAATTTGTCTAACCACAACTGCCCAAGCTTGTAAGGATATTTCTTTCATTGCTTATTGTCTATGTCATTCGACCTTTATTTATACAGGTTAGTCTCTATTAAGCCTCGAAGACTCATTTACAAGAGACCTGTGAATAGAGAGAAGATGGCATGAATGAACCCACTGTAACACTGAGATGGTGATGTTGCTGTGTGAATGGGGATGGACCATAGGCGTCACAGCCATTATATGTGAAGGGGACAAGTCCCCCCCACATTAAAAAAACGTTAATTTGGACCCCCCACCCACTTCTACTATAAAACATTAGTTCAGGCGGCGCAGTTTCTCTTTCTTCATGAACGAATCCATTCCACTTGATTAATAGAATACTCAAGCCACTAAAACTCCACTCCAGGATTTCCTGGTTACCTCCAACTCTCCACCGTCCCTTCCTGCCTCTTGCCTCGGCAGAAAACGTGCACAGGTGGAGGAGATGGAGGTACCTGTGTTACTCGCTTGCCAGTTTAGCAGCTTAGTGTGGGCAGTGGTTGACGGGGTTGATCATAAACATATTCATGTTAGGAGGATGTTTGAGAGGAGTGCTACGTCTATAGCATCTTAGCTTAGCAGTAAGTGTGACGCTGTAAGACGCTGCAGGTGTAAGAGCTGGACTCTGTGTGTTCAGGTGCATTAAAGTTGAAATGTCTTTAAAACCTCACACCTTATTGCTCCAGACCCGTACAAAAGAAAGTTAAATGTTGGAGCCAGGACAGTGGACCCATACTGAGAGATTGT
>NC_056498.1:4983355-4986102 GCF_014905685.2 Nematolebias whitei
ATTACTGTTTTTCTTATACATTTTATTGTTGGATGTAACTGGGACCCTGCGTACATAATTTCGCTCCACCACATGTACCACATGAGGTGCGAATGACAATAAAGAAACTCTGACTCTCTGACTCTGACTCTGACTCTGAAACATCATTTAGATGAGGAGTGTTGAACACAAGTAAAAAAGTCCAGTGGTGATGACTTTTATTTTTCTATAAAGACCATTAGTGCTGACATGATGCTCTGTATTAAAGTTAAAATGTCTTTAAACCCACAGCTGAATTTATACAAACTTGGTGAGAAACATGCTTTGAATGTGTGGAATTAAAGGAAATCTAGGTGAAATGCTGCTTTTTTGTTCACTAGTGAACACCTTTTTTTACGTGCGCGCACGCACACACACCTACACACATTATTGTGTTCCCCCCACCTTACGGATGCTTCTGACGCCCTTGGGATGGACAATGCTTATTGTGTTTTACTATTATGTCAGAACCAGATCAAGAGTCTGGTGAAGAGGTTTGTGAACATTTTGGGTGAAACCAATGGACTCTACCAAATTATTAAAGGCTTTGATTAAGCTTTCAGTTTTAACGCCTGCATGAATATTGAATCCTTGAATCGCCACCTTATCGTGGTGGAGGAGTTTGTGTGCCTGAATGATCCTAGGAGCTATGCTGTCTGAGACGATTTTAACTGACCCTGATAAGGTCTCCCAAGGCAGATTGGTTCCAAGTGGCAGGCCAGACAAAGAGCAATTCCAAAGACTTGTATCAAAATGAAACAGCAAGGAACCCTGTGTCCTTTGCCCAGACGTGGGTTACCGGGGCATGACTCCTAGCAGAGGAACCCGTTAGAAAGAGCTTCAAGTAACACTTCCGGGAGAGCTTTAACCGCACCCCAGCTGAGGAGGGGAATATTGAGTCAGAGTGGGCCATGTTCCATGACTCAATTGTTTAAGTGACTGCCTTGAGCTGTGGCCACAAGGTTGTCGGTGCTTCTGGTATTGGCCATCCTCAAACTCGGTGGTGGACACCTGGGTTGGGGAGGCTGTCAAGCTGAAGAAGGAGTCCTATCAGTCCTTGTTGGCTGGTGGGACTCCGGAGGCAGCTGAGGAGGCCAAGCGGTCCACAGCCTTGGATGTTGCTGAGGCAAAAGCTCAGATGTGGGAGGAGTTCAGTGAAGACCACTGGACCAGCTCTTTATCCTCACTAGGGTCCTCGAGGGGTAATGGGAGTTTGCCCATCCAGTCTACATGTGTTTTGTGGACTTGGAGAAGGCAGTCAACCATGTTCCTCGGGGTACAATGTGGGGGGTGCTCCATGAGTATGGGATTGGGGACCCGTTGTTACAGGCTGTTCGGTCCCTATACAAGTGGTGCAAGAATTTGGTTCACATTGCCAGCATTAAGTCGGACCCCTTCAGGTTGGGAGTTGGACACCGCCAGGGATACCCGTTGTCACCGATTTTGTTTATAACTTTTATAGACAGAATTTCTTGGTGCAGCCAGCTGGCGGAGGGATTCCGGTTCGGTGGTCTCAGGATTCCATCTCTGCTCTTTGCAGATGATGTGGTCCTGTTGGCATCATCATGCCATGATCTTCAGCTTTCACTGGAGCGGTTCGCAGTGAAGTGTGAAGCAGCTGAGATAAGAATTAACACCTTCAAATCTGAAGCCATGGTTCTGAACCAGAAATGGGTGGATTGCTCTCTTCAGGTTGAGGGTGAGGTTCTGCCTCAAGTGGAGGAGTTCAAGTATCTTGGGGTTTTGTTCACGAGTGAGGGAAGAATGGAACTTGAGATTGACAGATGGATTGGTGAAGCGTCTGCAGTATTGTGGACTCTGTACTGGTCCATTGTGGTGAAGGGAGCTGAGCTATAAAGCAAAGCTCTCTCTTTACCGGTCGGTCTACGTTCCTTCCCTCACCTATGGTCATGAGTTCTGGGTAGTAACTGAAAGAATGAGATCGTGGATACAGGCGGTTGAAACGAGTTTTCTCTGCAGGGTAGCTGGACCCTCCCTAAGAGATAGGGGGAGAAGTTCAGTTATCAGGGAGACACTCAGAGTAGAACCACTACTCCTCCACATCGAGAGGAGCCAGTTGAGGTGGTTCGGGCATCTGGTAAGGATGCTCCCTGGGTGCCTCCTTAGGGAGGTGCTTCAGGGATGTCCTACTGGGAGGAGACCCCGGGGAAGACCCAGGGCACACTGAAGAGACTATTAGTCTCTCAGTTGGCCTGGGAACGCCTTGGGGTCCTTCCAGAAGAGCTGGAAGAGGTGGCTGTGGAAAGAGATGTCTGGGCCTCCCTGCTCAAGCTGCTGCCCCCGCGACCCAACTTCGGAACAAGCGGAACATAATGGATGGATGGATGAATATTGACATCCTCCACTATTTTGACTTTATCAATATTCAATAGTGAATCAGATAGAAAGACTGAAAATGAAGAATAAAAGCCTGGTGGACGACATACAGTTTAACAACAAAACGGATTTGCGAAAAAGCACAGCTGATTTATTCTCTCCAAACAAAGCTGTGTTTTGTAAAAAATAAAAGCAGAGATCTGAGCTGGAAGGAGTAAAGCTCAAACATTTCAGGATGCTTGTTTCTCTGAGGTTCTCTCTCTGAACCTTCATTGACCTACTGAAGCTGGCGTCTTGTTCAGATGCTTTAATCTTCTGAGATCAAAGGTATGTCTTTTGTCCTTGTCTCTCTCTCTCTCTCTCTCTCTCTCTCTCTCTCTCTCTCTCTCTCT
>NC_056498.1:4986112-4999419 GCF_014905685.2 Nematolebias whitei
CTCTCTCTCTCTCTCTCTCTCTCTCTCTCTCTCTCTCTCTCTCACACACACACACACAAACACATGACGGTGACTATATCGCACAAAAGGAACGTAAACGCACTTAGCCATTTTCTCTCCATTTCACTCAGAACAAGCAGCACTCCAATGTCTGCCATCTTTGATGGATTTTAATAGTAAATGTTTATACTTTAGGAGATTAGTGTTTTTCTGGACTATAATTGAGCATAGAATGTTAGTAAACCTTAACGTTTTTGTTGCAAAATATTCAAGTGGGGAGGAGATACACTGTGGAGAAGAACAGGAGGTTTTTGTTCCTTGTCTGAGGCAGAGCAGAGTGATGGATCCTGGAGTGGAGGGAGATATTTTATCTATCACCAGGTGCAGTGGAGGAGCCAGGGAGTGGACAGTGGTGGCCTTGGCCCACATCAGTGGTGGGATGTAACTAAGTACAAATACTTTGTTACTGTACATTTAGTCTTTTGTCCAAAAAATTTATTCAGTCTGAGGAGCTGCGATAAACTCAGGCTTATGCAGGTGCTGGTCATAAAATTAGAATATCATGAAAAGTTTATTTATTTCAGTAATTCCATTCAAAAATTGAAATGTGTATATCATATTCTTTCATTACACACATGCTGATATACAATATTTCAAATGTTTATTTCTTTTAATGTTGATGATTATAATTGACAACTAATGAAAACCCCAAATTCAGTATGTCAGAAAATTAGAATATTGTAAAAAGGTTCAATATTGAAGACACCTGGTGTCACACTCTAAACAGCTAATTAACTTAAAACACTTGCAAAGGCCTTTAAATGGTCTCTTAGTCTAGTTCTGTAGGCTACACAATCATGGGGGATGACTGCTGACTTAACAGTTGTCCAAAAGACAATCATTGACACTTGCAAGAGGAAGGGAAGACACAAAAGGTCATTACTAAAGAGGCTGGCTGTTCACAGAGCTCTGTGTCCAAACACAATAGAGAGGTAAAGGGAAGAAAAATATGTGGTAGAAAAAAGTGTACAATAGGGATAACTGCAACCTGAAGAGGATTGTGAAACAAAACCCATTCCAAAATGTGGGGGAGATCCACAAAGAGTGGACTGGACCGTCATGCACAAACATTCAATTCAATTCAGTTTATTTATATAGCACCATATCACAAGAAAGTTGTCTCAGAGCACTTTACAGGAACATTCACATACATAGAAAAGCCAATTAATAAATTCTCTATCTAAGGATGCAGCAGAATCGTTGACTCTTCACTTCATCGCAGTCTCCCATCCTGAGCAAGCACAGTGGCAACAGTGGAAAGGAAAAACTTATTTTAAAAAGGAAGAAACCTCCAGCAGAACCAGGCTCAGGACAAGTGGACATCTGCTTTGACCAGCTGGGTTTGAGATGACAGGAAGGAGAGACAGACAAACACAGAATGGTAGGTCCAGGTATAGGTCCAGGTGTATCTGAAAGACAAAACCTCATGTTAAGGATAGAAAAAATAATTACAAATACAAAAGAGGTTGAGCAGAGTAAGTAAAGACAGAAGTAGAGTGAATAAATGTGGTCAGATTGTCCTCCAGCAGTCTAAGACTATATCATCATAACTAAGGGATAGCTCAGGAAACCCAAGCCGACCCTAACTATAGGATTTAGCAAAAAGGAAAGTATTAAGCCTAGTCTTAAAACTGGATAATGTGTCAGTCTCACGGATAGAGATTGGAAGTTGGTTTCACAACAGAGGAGCCTGATAAATGAAGGCTCCGCTTCCCATTCTGGTTGTGGAAACTAGGAACTGCAAGGAAACCTGCAGTCTGAGAGTGAAGTGCTCTATTAGGGAAATATGGAACAATAAGATCTGTAATATAAGATGGAACCAGGTTGTTGAGAGCTTTGTAGGTTAGAAATGAGATTTTGAATTCTATTCTGGATTTGACAGGGAGCCAATGGAAAGAAACTAAAACTGGAAAGATATGATCTCTCCCACTAACTCCAGTTAGGACTCTGGCAGCAGCATTTTGGATCAACTGAAGACGTTTTAAAGAAGTATTTGGACACCCAGATAATAAACCATTGCAATAGTCCAGTCTAGACGTGACAAATGCATGAACCAGTTTTTCTGCATCTTTTTTAAATACAATATCTTTAGCGATATTATGCAGGTGGAAGAAGGCGGTTCTTGTAACATCTTTAATGTGGGGGTTAGAAGATATGTTCTTATCAAAAATAACACCAATATTTTTTTAACATTAGAACTGGAGGCCAGATTAAAGTCATCCAAGGATGGCAAAAAAAAAGAAAAAATCATTCCTTTGATGCTCGGGTCCAAAAACCAAAACCTCAGTCTTGTCTATATTCAAAAGCAGAAAATTAAGGGTCATCCAGGATTTTATGTCTTTAAGACATGCTTGTAACTTAAATAACTGACTGGATCCATCGGGTTTCAAAGAATATAATTGTGTATCATCAGCATAACAATAAAAAATTATCCCATGTTGTTTAATAACATTACCTAATGAAAGCATATATAAAGTAAAGAGTACTTGTCCAAGCACTGAGCCCTGAAGAACTCCATGACCAACTTTGGAGTATGAAGAAGATTTATTATTTACATTTACAAACTGGAATCTATCAGATAGATATGATTTAAACCATTTTAGAACTGTTCCTGTAATCCCAAAATCATATTCAAGCCTTTTGTAGTAAAATATTGTGATCAACTGTATCAAATGCAGCACTGAGGTCTAACAGGACCAGTATAGTCACAAGTCCATTGTCTGAGGCCATGAGAATATCATTAGTGACTTTTACTAGTGCTGTTTCTGTGCTATGATGAGCTCTATACCCTGACTGAAACTCTTCAAACAGATTATTACTTTGTAGATGTTCACGCAGCTGACCTGCAACTATTTTGTCTAGAATTTTCGAGATGAAAGTTAGGGCGGCTGTGGCTGAGTGGTTAGAGCAGTCCTCCTCCAAAGCAAAAGTTAGGGGTTCGAATCCACCAGCAGTCATATGCTGAAGAGTCCCTGGGCAAGACGCTAAAACCCCTTGTTGCCTCCGATGTGTGTCCCATCGGTGTATGAATGTGATAAAGCGCTGATTAGTCTCATTAGAATGATTTGTTCTATTAGCTTTGTAGAGATCTAGTAGGGTGCTGTATGAATGGATAAATGAGACACAGATTGTAGTGTAAAGCGCTTTGAGTATTTCAATAAGCTAGAAAGACGCTGTATAAGTACAGTCCATTTAGATATAGGTCGATAATTGGCCAGAATTTCTGAATCAAGGTCAGACTTTTTAAGTAAATGTTTAATTACAGCAACCTTAAAGCACTGTGGTACATAACCATTCATTAAAGACAAATTAAGTAGATCCAAAATGTGGGCATCAATTAGGGGAAACACCAGTGGCGGCTGGCCAATAGAGGGCGCTAGGGTGCCGCCCACCCATTGAAACCACTCACCATTTTACATTGAAGACTTTAAAAAAATTAAACAAAAATGAAATAATAAAATAAAAATGTTTTGACATATATGTACATGTTTTTTAGTTGTGATAATATAAATATTTTATAGTTAATGATAAGTTAAGTTGTTTCTTTCAAAAACAATGTCTGATTGGTGACGTATTTCCAGCCCCTGGGGCGCAAGAATCTTTGCTCATAAGCTAACATTAAAAATTGGACATGCGCACTAGCGCCTCTTCTTTACAAGAGATAGGAAGATTCTGGGCGTCGATATCTGTGCCCGGGGGCACGGAAGAACGCAAACCTTGCTGATCAATCATGCTTCTGGTCCGGAACAGATTTTTTTTTTTTGTCCAGGAACCTACCTGTGTAGTGACACTCACAGCCAGGCTGGCTGCAGGTAGACTTTGGGTGCATTCACACCAGCCCTGTTTAGTCCGCTTTAATCGAACTCTAGCTCGTTTTCCTAGGAAGTCCGGTTCGTTTGTGGAGGTGTGAACGCGCCATCAAACTCTGTCACAGAACAAAAAGGCGAACTCTGGCCCGGGCTAAAACCTAGGTCTCGGTCCGGTAGAAGAAAACTCCAGCATGGTTCGAGTACAGTGTGAATGCAATCGGACTGAGACCTCTCCCTGCTCCACAAGCAAGAAGTGAAGTACAGCGCAGGACAAACAAACATGCATTTCTCTGACCTTATATGGAGCCGTCAGCTGCCTTGTGTGAAAAACAATATTCTCCATGGTCTTCTGCCTCATCTTCTGCTCATGCTGAGTCCATTGTTGAAAAATTACAAAATATAACTCCTAAAACTGCTAAAACTTGACACCACTCTGTTTTTGTTTTTATTTACAGAAAAAGAAGTGTCTTGAGAGGTTTTTGTGTTGTTTCTTTCAGTAGTTCTTGGTGCAGCGCCACCACAGGCTAGTGGGGGAACAGGTTGGTTCAACAGGTTGACTCGACTGCACAGTGAAGTGTGAATGCAAACGCACCAGCTCAAATGTAAACAAAATGTTATGAATATTGGTCCCCAACCGAACCGAGTCTACCGGACTATCAGGTGTGAAAACAACCTTTGAGCCATTGAAAGCCCTTTATCTAATGCCTATTTGGCATTTCTGACTGATATGCCTCTCAACTTTTAGCCACAATACCTGCTACAACTGGGATTCTCAACTGGTGGCCCATGGACCGCTTTAAGTTTGTTGGAGTGGGCTTTTCTGGACAATAGGGGTGATTTTATAAAACTAAAAATATCTAATGATTTTTAACATTTATTGATATTTTACGGGCAGCATGGTGGCGCAACTGGTAGAGCTGCTGCCTTTCAGCGAGCAGGTCCAAGCTGGATTTTGTTGTTTTCAACCAGTTTGACACGACTGTCAACAAGGAAGAGGGCCAGCAATGGAGGAGGGGCGTACCAAAGAGGCCATCTTATCACAAGCAAAACTGGTTTGTTCCACTTTGGAGTAAGCTGTTCGGGGAAGAATCAGTTTTGTTGAGTGTTTCCTTGGCAGATGAAGCCTTCCAGATCAAAGGTGAAATGTTTCAGCACAAAAAAGAAACTGTCCAGATGACCTGACTGAAAAATGTTGGAATGTATACCTGGAGTATTGAGCATGGACTTTGTTGTTTTCAACCAGTTTGACAAGACGGTCACCAAGGAAGAGGGCCAGCAATGGAGGAGGGGCGTACCAAAGAGACCATCTTACCACAAGCAAAACTGGTTTGTTCCACTTTGGAGTAAGCTGTTGGGGGAAGAATCAGTTTTGTTGTGTGTTTCCTTGACTGATGAAGCCTTCCGGATCTAAGGCGAAATGTTTCCGCACAAAAAAAAAGAAACTGTCCAGATGACCTGACTGAAAAATGTTGAATCTCATGAAGTCATCACTGTTATAGTTGTAGGGATACTTGGTTCAATTTAGATGGGATTTTTCATTAGTCTAGCTATAGTACTGAACAGAAACTTAAGGTTATTTTTTATTCTCATCTATTAAAGATGAATAATATAAAGTTCTAGCTTTACGGAGATCTTTCTTAAATGTTATCAGAATATTTTTCCAAGTTTAATAAAATTCTTCAATGTTAGTAGAGCACATTTTTTTCTCCTTGTTTCTAGATGCCTGCTTGAAAGTACATAACTCAGAAATGAACCAAGGAGCTAATCTCCTCGGGTTCATTACATTCTTTTTCAGCAGAGCAGTTTTATCAAGTGAAGTTCACAATGTAGTTGTAAAATTGTCAACAAGATCATCAAAGTCACTGTTATCTGATGCATTACTCTGCAAGACAGAGGAAAACATTGATGGGCGAGAGTCTTTAAATTTGGTTACAGCATTTTCTGATAAACACCTCATACATGATAATACCTTTATCAGTATTTAATAGTAAATCAGTTAATAATTCTGAGAATTCAGACAAAAACTGAGAGTAAGCGCCTGGTGGACGATATATAACAACTAGTAAAAGCGGCTTTTCTGATTTCCATTTTGGATGAGACAGACTTAGGGACAGTGATTCAAAAGAATCATAACTAATAACTGGTTTGGCATTAATCAATAATCCTGACTGAAAAATAGAAGCTACTCCTCCACCTCGGCCAGTTGTTCTAGGAACATGAACATTTAAATAATTAACAGGAGTGGATTCATTTATACTAACAAAATCCTCCTGTTGTAACCAAGTTTCTGTCAGACAGAATAAATCAATATGATGATCAGTTATCAGTTCATTAACTAACAGGGATTTAGAGGAAAGAGATCAGATGTTCAATAATCCACATTTAATGATTTTATGATTTTGTTCTGGTAAAGTAACTGTGTTTATTTTAATAAGATTTTTATGGTTTATATTTTTAAAGCTGATTTTTGGTTTATTTAATTTGAGCCGTGGGCGAGTTGACACTGTTTCAATGTGGGTGTGGGTGGGTAACAGAGGAGAAGCAGCAGAGAGGTGTGGAGGACTACAACTCTGCTTCCTGGACTGGACCCTGGGTTGTCAATAATTTGGGGGATAAGCAAAATCAGCCATATTTCTAGAAAGAAGAGCGGCTCCATCCAAAGTGGGATGGATGCCATCTCTCCACATCAGACTAGGTTTTCCCAAGAAAGAACTCCAGTTATCTATGTAGCCCACGTCGTTGTCAGAACACCACCTGGACACTCTGCGGTTAAACGACGACATACTGCTAAACATGTCATCGCTGGTCAGGTTGGGGAGGGGGCCGGAGAAAATTATGGAGTCCGACATGGTTTTAGCAAAGTCACACACCGAAGCAACATTAATTTTAGTGACCTCTGATTGGCGTAACCGGGTGTCATTACCGCCGACGTGAATAACAGTCTTACCATATTTAGCCTTAGCCTTAGTCAGCAGTTTCAGATAAGATTCTATGTCGCTCGCTCTGGCCCCCGGAATGCATTTGACTATGGCCGCTGGAGTCCCTAAAGCCACGTTTCGGACTATGTAGCTGCCAATAGACCTTTTTCACGACAACCGGAAGTAGCGTCTCATGATGCTGGGTCACTTCCGGCTTTCGCGAGTCTATGCAAGTACCAGGCTTTTCTTTCACTGATGTGGAGGAAATCACAGCGGTGAATTCTTGAACCAATAAACTTGAGAAAGGATAAAAGTTCTTCCATGAAGAATATATCCACAGATATCAAGGTAAGAAAAGACGTAGCTTAGCGAGCTAACCGTTAGCTACAACATATGAAGTACATAAACATCGTAATAAAGCCTAGTTTAGTGTGCTAAATTATTTGGAGTATTTGAGACAGATGCGGTATAAACTTTTAAATGATATTTTAACATTCTGAGATGTGTTTGCCATTACAATTTGTGAAAGAAAACGTACTAGGTGTTAGTTATGAGATGTTATGATGCTTGATGTTCAAATTGTGCTTTACTTCTGCATAACTACAGGTCAAATATTGTTGAGGGACAGGTAGTTGTCAGAGCTAGATGCTTCAGGTCCATGAAGAAAAATGAGGAACCACAGACTGCAGGTTTGAAACAGTCAGAAAGCCGGTTGGCTCATGTTCTTTAGAGTTCCTGTTCATTCATGACAGCTGAAGAACTTTGACATATGATGGACAACTTCTGTACCGAGAGCTTACAGTAACATCTTCCTGTTCACTGGTTACTGTTTGTGGAAGCAGCAAAGTCTGTTTTGTTCTGCTGCTGTTTCAGCTCATCTTCAAACTAGAATCTATTACTTGTTTAAAGCTAAATATGTTATAACAAGTATTATGTATGTGCTAAAAACAGTTATGTTTTAGATCTCACTGGGTGACAGCAGGAGATACTGAAGTCCCAACCACTTATCGCACATCCTAAGTTTGGAGCTGGTACCATCCAGATGTGGTCCTGTGCCACAGGGCTCACAGATGTCTTACCAGTGCCCACCTGAGAAGTCCTGCGTAGCATCATTCTGGACCACATGGCTCCACACTTCCCTGCTCTTCCTCTGAGGCTGCAGTCTTCCCAACATGTTTTGTGTCCACACTTCACATCTTCAGTCTCTGCAAGTGTCACTGGAAACATCTTCTCAGAAGCCAGAACCAGGGAGCAGTCCAGATGTTCTGCAGGGGTTCAGCTTCTACAACCAAGGCTTACTGCTGTTTCCGTGTTGCAGAAGAAGTGTGGAGGAGGAGTCTGCTGACATGTTTTACTTCAACACCTTCATCCATGTGTTTATATCAACGCAGTAAGAATCATAAAATGTACAAATCACACTTTTGTTCCTTCACATTTTTAATATTCAGTCTCAAGCTGTGAATCACTGTAAATACTGTAAATAGTTGTTACTCATGAAAAATACATAAATGTGCCAATTTCTTTAAAATAGCATAATTTTGGGAAAAATATCTATAATCCACTATCAATTTATAATGTACAGTTAAAATGTTAAATAGTTAAGTTTTTTTGTTGTTGTTGTTTTTACTAGATATTGTAAATTACACTTGTTTTCCTTTCATTACAACTGAATCAATCCACAAATTAAAATAAAAAAACAGTACAGTATGCTGCTCAAGTGTGTTTTAATTGAATAATGTTTAAAATAATTCAAAACCTTTAAATAACTAATTACATAACACTAGAACAATATGTAACAAGCTTGGTTATGGATGTTATTTTTATTTTATAAACTTACTGCAACACGACCTTAGGACTTTCATCCAAGGACATAATTTATACACAGAAAAGACACTTGGGTTTGTCTACAAGTAAGCAGGAGACTGTTCCAAGATATAATATACATTTTATTAACACTAAGTTAAAAACCCATTTTAATGGAGGCAATAATGATTCTTAAATATTGAGCCAAGGCTGAGGCTTTCAAGTGTTCAGCAACTAAAAGACAAAAGGATGGTTCAAGGTAACATGAGCAGAAATTCACCCACAAGCTGTGATGCACGAGACACGAGTGGAACGGAATCTACACGAGACTGGACTGCACCTTCAACCTGGAACATAAATATAAAATTATGTAAACAAAAATAAATATGAATAATATTTAAGAATTACAAAACAAACATGGGCCTCACATTCACACATAAAAATAGTTGAAAATGGCTCCAGCCTTTAGTTCAGCCAATCTTCTCTCAGGTAAGACACTGACTAATCATGGTGACTCAAGCAGGAGTGAGAGTCCACCAACACAGGACTGAGCAGAATGAGGACAGCTGGGAGTTTATCTGTAAAACCACTAAATAAAATAAGATTAGCAAGATTGTTTCAATTATTAAGCTTATTGACATTAGTATTATTATTATTGTTGACATTATTTCTGTGAAGATCAATACATTTTGTGAGTCGCTGCCTGTAACTTGATCTCTCCATGACTTACATGACAAGTTTATAATGTACCATCTTGATGTGATATTTACCTGTGGTGGATGTGCCACCAGGTGAAGTGAGTTTCTCGTGGACTCCAGTAGCAGCTTCAGCCTGGCTAGCTTTCTGTGAGAGGACAAGCTGCTGTTTCTGAGTCCTCTAAAAACAGACTCTCTCTTACCTGGTGCAGTGAAATTATTCCAGGTGAAGAGAAAGAAACAGCTCAACCTTTAAAGCAGCTGGTGGTGGATCTGTGGACAAAATCCTCCTGAGTGAAATGCAGGCTACATACAAGTGCTCCCTGCTTTACGAAGAAGTCAGGACCATCATCTTTTCTGATCGCTTGGATCCACTGCCTGCTTTGTTCTGGGTACGTCGTGAAAAGCATGGTAGGACAGATATGATTGTTTTCTTGTCCTACAAGAACAGCCATGAACTGAACAAAAGAAATCGCGCCGAGACTGAGCCATTTTCTTCACTGTCTAATGCTAACGCTATAACCACTGGAAATTGTTTAACACCACATCCGCTTTAAAACCCAGAAGCGTGAAAAAGGTCTATAACCAGGGTCTGCTTCTCAGCTGATGTGTCACTGAGCAAAGAAAATCGATTAGAAACATGAACGGGTCGGTGGTGAACTGAGGGCTTAGCCTTAGCAATATGATTCCTCCGGACCATTACCTAGCTGGCCTGAGGTTCCGGCTTCTCGGGGTCTGCTGGAGGACTGCTAACGGGAGCTAGCCTCTGTGGTTCCGCGCTGTCTAAGGGGACCTGGCTAGCTACTGGTTTATCTACAGCGCGGAGCAGAGCTTCCAGTTCAGACAGCCTCTCCTCCAAAGCTAACACAAGACTACATTTGTTACATGTATCATTACCACTAAAGGAGACAGAGAAGTAGATAAACATCTGACACACAGAGCAAGTGAAAACAGAGGAATCCAGGAGAGAAGTAGCAGCCATGATAAGCTAATGCTAGCAACAGTTAGCAGATCCCAATACACCAATAAAACTGAGAAATGTTGAAAGATAAAAGGTGTTTCAAGCACTATCCAACAGTAGAATATTAGCATGTCGGGGAAGCAAAACTGGTCGCTGAGCGACACATTTCTACTAGAAACTTTGAAAGAGCTCAAAATTATCTGTATTACCCAAGTAGGTATCTCTGCAGACAAATTCGGAAGGCTTATCTAGGGGGCCACATCTTATTGGATGAGGTGTATCCGGGGGGGGCCACATCTAATTGGACGATAGAAAAATGGGCGTGTCTGGAGGGCTACATCTGGTTGTACAATAGAAAAATCGGCGTGTCTGGAGGGCCACATTTGATTGGACAAAAAAAAAAAAATGGCTGAACGAAGAAAAACAAGCCGTTTGTGTTAACCACAGACATATTATGTCTATGGTGTTAACCAGTTCGACATTGGCGGTGTCTCCATACTTTCAGAACAGAACTTCCGGTTACATTTCAAAATAAGAGCAACATAAATGGGTAGCGGGGAGGGCTAAATGTTTGTTTGTTAATACCTAGCGATTACATTCAAAAACAAAATCCATTTTGGTTGTTGAAAAATGTGAAAATAGTTACAATCAATTCATGAATAAAGAAAAATAAAGTAGCCAAAATAATAATGATACTTAAACTGGCTTTGGGACAAAGAATGTTTCCTTTAACTTCATATTTTTTTGTTCATCTTTTTAAATCAGTCACTGCAGATGAGAGATGGTCAGTTTCTGTCAGATTTCTGTAACTGGAGCAGGTATTTCTGTTTACTGGTTAACTTCCTCAGCTGTCTCACATTTTACAGGTCAATCCTACTCCATGTTTCAGCTCCTTTCATAGATCAGGTCTCATAGAAGAGCATTAAGAGCAAATTTTGTTTTGAGCTTTTGTTTTGGGTCATTATCACGTTACAGGACTCATGATCTTTAATTGAGACCAGACTTTTTGACAAATGGGAGCAGGTTTCACTTCAGATGCTTCATATTTCATTGTATCCAGACCAGACTCAAGCCAACCTGTGTCAGGTGCAGCTACAACCCAAGGACTAAAGAGAATTTTCACAGCAGATATAACACTGTTCCTTAGAAACCTTCAGTTTAAAAAAAGAACTGACATAACTTACCTAAAGAGCAGCAAATACAGTTAGCCAATCAGTGTTTGCCCTCTACAAACACCTATTTTCCAGAAACGCCCACTTTTGGTCTTCACAGAACCCATTCTTGTATTAACTGTAGCTCAATCAGGGAGTGCAGTAACGTCTCCACCATCATTAAAACCAGTCACGGGTCCATTTTGGGCGCTCAGGTTTGTTTACGTTCATCCCAGAAGTAAACCGGAAGTGCAATTTCTTCTTTTGTGTTTATTTTAAGCAGAATTTACCACTCTGTGCATGTCAGTACTTCTATTCAGAATAAAGGCCCGCTGTATGTAAACGCTTGTCGTGAACGGATTGTGCCCATGTAAACGATGCATTTGGATTATTTAATCGGAAAACATTTCAGTACAGTCAAACAATTTTGTGCATGTAAAAATAGCTATTGTAAGAGAGGGACAGTTGAACCCGGATGCCTCCACCCCTGTTTAATGATGGGTGGTTTCTTTTCACAAAGATGGCCTCCTTTACTCCTCTCTCAAACCATCGTTCCTCTCTGTCCAGGATGTGAACATCTTCATCCCTGAAAGAGTGACCGCTGGCCTGGAGATGAGTGTAGACCGCAGAGTCCTGACCTGATGTTGCTCTTCTGTGCTGGTCCATCCTTTTGGCCAGTGGCTGTTTAGTTTCCCCGATGTAAGACTGATCACCCTCCTGACACTGAACAACATACACAATATTACTCTGTTTGTGCCGGGGGACTGGATCTTTGAGATGAACCAGTTTTTGCTGTAATATATTTTGGGGTTTAAAAGCCACTGGAACATCATATTTAGAAAATAAAGGTCTCAGTTTCTCTGAAACTCCCTGCAACATATGACCACTGGTCTGGGTTCCTCCTTTTCACCTGATGGCTGACTGGAGTCCTGTTTGGGTTTCTTCTCTGCTTTCAGGAAGGCCCAGTTAAGAACATGTCCATCATTAAACAGTGTTCAACTGTCCCCTTCTTACAATGTTGTTATTGCTAGTATCACTCAGCCCCCTGTGAATAGCAAACAGCCATCAGAGCAATAACTAATTAATTAACTATACTAACTAAATAAATAACCAATTGTTAGGCTAATGGTCATCCTTTATCATGTGAACAGCTAGGTCTGGTTGTCAACAACAAACTGGTTGATCCAATATTAGAAATCGCCATTTGTAAGACTTAGTTTGGTGCAACTCCTCTGACTGATGAAGTCCTTTTGGATAAAAGATGAAATGTTTCAACAAAGAAGAATTCGTCCAGAGGACCTGGCTTAACTTTTTTAGATTTTTATACCTAGATTATTGATCATTAATCAGTATATATTTTAAGCAAGATAAAAACTAGAAAGCATAGTTTCCACAAATTAAAGGGTTGGTCGGTTTACACACACATACATACACACACACACACACACACACACACCATACCATACCATTTTATTTATAGAGCACTTAAAACAGCGACAAGGCCAACCAAAGTGCTGTACAGACAAAACAACAGGTAACACACAAAGCAAAATACAAAATGAGGTAAATCAGAAATATAGACATAAAAACGATGCAGATAATGATGACAAACCAGTGTGGAGCGTACAGGATCAAAACACAGATCATCTGGTGTTGAATGCTGCTGAATAGTAGTGGGGTTTTAAACGGGACTCGAAAGACGAGAGGGAGGGGGCCTGTCTGACAAGCAGAGGTAACTCGTTCCAAAGTCTTGGTCCTGCTACAGAGAAGGCCCTGTCACCTCTGCACTTAAGACGAGATCCTGGAACTGTGAGGAGCAACTGGTCCGCTGACCTCAGGGAACGTGGTGGGACATACGGTTGTAGCAGATCAGAGAGATGTGTGTGTGTGTGTGGGGGGGGGGGGGGGGG
>NC_056498.1:4999519-5000645 GCF_014905685.2 Nematolebias whitei
GGGGGGGGGGGGGTGGATGGGTGGAACTGTTCAGTGATTTGTAGACATACAGGAGTATTTTGAACTGGATTGGAAAGTGAACCGGTAACCAGTGCAGTGAGGCCAAAACTGGTGTAATGTGCTCTATTTTGCCTGTACTGGTTAAAAATCGGGCTGCTGCATTCTGGACCAGTTGTAGTCATGTAATGGAGGTCTGACTGATACCAAACAGGAGTGAATTGCATTAATCAAGCCTAGATGTAATGAATGCATGTATTACTGTCTCCAGGTTATTTTTGGACATTATGGGCTTCAGTTTGGACAGCCACCTCAGTTGGAAGAAACATGATTTAACAATCATGTTTACATGATTGTTAAGTTTGGAATTATTGGGGTGGCTGTAGGTTAATCTACGAGGGCCAAGGCCACCATTGACCACCCCCTGGCTCCTCCAATGCACCTGGGGTGGATAAAATGTCTCCCTCCGTCCCAGGATCCATCACTCTGCTCTGCCTCAGACAAGGAAATAAAAAAACTACTTCTGTTCTTCTCCACAGCCTATCTCCTCCCCACGTTTCTTCCTGTTAAAAGGGAGTTTATCATTTCTACTGTTGCCTTTGTGTTCCCTCAGGACAGGAGACTGCAACGA
Organism: Nematolebias whitei; assembly: GCF_014905685.2. NCBI lineage: Eukaryota > Metazoa > Chordata > Actinopteri > Cyprinodontiformes > Rivulidae > Nematolebias > Nematolebias whitei. The sequence continues at coordinate 5,000,148 of NC_056498.1, forward strand.
AATGAAGTTTCACCATAATCTGCTGCTTCCTTGGATAAATAACTTTTACAAATTTTCTTTTTACGTATGTGAATGTCTCTGTCCAGTGCCCTGCCCTGAGACAACTTCTGTTGTGACTTGGATCTACAGAAATCAACTGAATTGAATTGAATTGAATACATACACACACACACACACACACACATTCACATATATATATGTGTATAATATATATATATATATATTTTTTTTTTTATTTATTTATTTTTTTTTTTCATTTAGCCTTTATTTATCCAGGTTAGTCTCATTGAGCCACGAGAACTCATTTGCAAGAGAGACCTGTTTTTTAGGGAGCACATGGTGCTCATGGGCCCAGAGTGGGGCGAATGAGGGTGGGGGAAAGTGTGGGTGTTTCACCTACCCCACCCACAATTTTGATGTTGTCGGGGCCGGGGCGTGAACCGGCGATCTTCGGATCACAAGCCCACCTCTCTAACCTCTGCGCCACCACTCCCCATA
>NC_056498.1:5001045-5007406 GCF_014905685.2 Nematolebias whitei
CGATCTTCGGATCACAAGCCCACCTCTCTAACCTCTGCGCCACCTATCCTAATATATAAATATATATATATATATATATATACACACATATACATACTGTATATATAAATGTGTGTATGTGTGTACCTATACCTAGATTGTGTCCTTAGTATAACTATAAAAATGTTGTTGTTCACTAATAGATGTTCTCAAGAAGTTGTTCTTTAGAAACAAGTGGAACATCCATCAAAGTCGTACCAACATCCCAGCTGTGGGGGGTGAGGCGAGTAGGAGGTGGACTGGCGTGCTGACAGCTTCCTCCAGAGGCCTGCACAGTCTCCTAGCTCCAGAGCAAAAGTAGAGAGGGGAGGGAAAAAGAGGGATTGTTGGCAGGGACCGTGTTGTGACACCGATGGCTGGTAAGGTCCAAGTCGTCAGACACTGGTTCTGGTAATGAGCCCATCTCTACTTCCCTACCTCAGTTTTATACTCTTCTTCTTTTTCTCTGCAACAACCACTTCCACCAGGCTCCATCTGCTCCCAGGGTGAAGACTGAGGGGGAAAGACGTCAGATGACAGGAGGAAACCCCCTACTGCGTGTGCCCATGAGAGTGTTGTTCAAGTGGAGGACACTCAGCAGGAGAACTTCTCTGTTGCCATGGGGTGAGTAAGACGGCTCGGCTCAAAAGGATGTGAACATTCTGAAGTGGGATTCTGTGAAAAAGATTTGAACATTTAAAGTATTAGTTGTCGTAGATGGCTCTTTGGCCCCTTCAGTTTCTAGAAATAAAGCTGAAATAAAGTAAACCTGTCAGACTTATCTGACAGGACTGACAAGCTAACAGCTAGTTATTGATAAATGGACTGTACTTATATAGCGCATTTCTATCTTTCAAGATAATCAAAGCTCTTTACAACACAATTTGTGCCTCATTTACCCATTCATACATCACTCTACTAGATCTATAGAAAGAATAATCAGAGTTTTATCACACTCATACACTGATGGGACACACATCAGAGGCAATGAGGGGTTCAGGGTCTCACTCAGGAACACTTCAGCATGTGAATGTGACATGTGGTGGAATCGAACCCCCAGCTCTCCCATTGGAGGACGACTATTCTAACCACTCAGCCACAGCTGACACTAGTCTAAACTAGTCTGAACACAGCTGGGACAAAAATGAACTGTTGTTCTAAAACAACTCAGATCTCTTTGTTTCACAGCGGTTCAGGCAAACCTTGCTTCTTAAACCTTTACTTTGAATATTTAGTGTATATTTTCATTTTATGATATGATTTATTAGTTTTATGTATACATTTTGAATTGTTTATACTTGTCATTCAACCTTTATTTCTACAGGTTACTCTCAGTGATCCTCGAGGACTCATTTACAAAAGAGACCTGTTTTAAACAAAGAGCACAGATGGGGTACAGACAACAATAGACAGTCATAAAAAGTATATAAAATGAAAAGTCAATAAAAGAAGTGATATAAAACAACCTAAAAACATGCTACATTATGAAGCAGGGTAAAATACTCAAAACAGGAACACGTCTGCGTTGATTTTTGCCATGAACTTAACAGTTGTTTAAAATCCCTGTATAATATAATAATATAAGAAAGCCGAGAGATTCAGATCTTTTTGTAAGGTGTTCCAGGAAACAGGAGCGGAGTAGGAGAAGGCCCGTTTGCCGAATTTAGTCTGCACTGAGGGAACACTGCATGTAATAATGTCTTGACAGCGCACGCTTTGAAAGGTTATCTACTTCAAGAAGGCAATAAAATTAATTTCATGTGGACTGAAAGCAACTTAAGTCTTTGATTATTTTAAATGTTATATCATTACAATTTTAAAATCCTTGGTTATTGTTAAGTAATTCTGCAGTGGCAGTTAGCTGTGACACTTCCAGCACTGCCTGGGGCTACTTCCTACTGGGACATGGGTGTAATTAATTGACTGCAGTGTAAAGGTTCAGTAACAGTAATTTCATGAACCATTGTGACATTTAGAAAACTGTTTTAAGATGATGAAATCCACGCTAAAGTGAGGGTGGCACATTGCTGGATTAAATCCCAGCTGGGAGACTTTCTGGGTGGAGTTTGCATGTTCTGTCCGTGCATGCATGGGTTTTCTCCGGGTACTCCAGTTTCCTCCCACAGACCAAAAATGTGCATGTTAGGCTGATTGGTAACTCTAAGATGTCCCTAGGTGAGAGAGAGAAAGTGAATGGTTGTTTGTCTCATTTGTTTATGTGTCCCTGTGATGGACTGGAGACCTGTCCAGGGTGTCCCACACCTCTCACACAATGGCTGCTGCATATGGGTGACCCGAAAAGGAAGAAGTAGTTAAATATAATAGATGGATGGATGGATGAAATCTAGGCCTGTTTAGATTATCTCAAAGCTAATATTCTGGCAGAAATTGAAGAAAGGCACGCACAAATATCTGTCTGAAAAGCTCTCCGGCTCTCTGTTGTAAGGTTTTCTAACAGTTTTACTATGCAGTGGTGCTTTTAGCTTCTTTCTGGGGGTGCTCAACCCCCCCCCCCCCCCAAATTTTAACTCAGCACCCCTGTAAAATTAAGAAACCATCATTAGGATTTTGTAAGGAAACTCAGTTCTCAAACCTTAGATTCACCAAAACGTTAAATAAATATGGAATAAATGATGACAGTGTTAAACACGCCAATAAAATCTTTGATTTTTTTTCATGAGTCCGATCCTCAATGCCAGCTGTCAATCAACCCAGTACGCTCGTCAGCAACTGACCAATCAGCGACCTCAACTTGTCCCGAAGGTTAACGCCCCTTACCTGCAAGAGCAATACCCCCTTTTCCTTCCAGCATCATTGTCGAGGTTTTGCACTACAAACATTTTGCAGTCAGAGGTTAATAGTTAAATTAATACTTTAAGCTATTGTGCTTTCTATGTGTGTGTTTTGTGTGCAGATATATGTTGTAACTTCTGGTTGCATAAGTTTAGTCTTTGCTTGCTATAATCTTTTAAAAGTGCTATTTGTGAACGCAACATGGCATCGGACCAGTGAACTGCGTTTTGCTAGGCTCCTGTCAGCCCCCATGAAAAATTGCCTTTTATAATCATATCCTTGCTACCTTCAAGCTGGATTTTGTCTCTGAGGCTGGTGTCGCTGCATGACTGACTCAACAGAGCTGTGATATGGCCTTTAAGCTAAAAAATCAAAAGCAGCAATGTTTTCCCCCATGTGGTCTGTCGTCATAGTTACAGAGAGGCAGGTGGATCTGCAAGTGTGTCGGCCCCGCCCTCGACAGGCTCTGGAGGGACAGACAAGTCAGCTCTGAAGTCAGACATTCTGGCCTCAATTAAATCTGGTCACAGCGATAATTAGGATGGAGATAAGAGTGGCTCTGACGGATGAATTTAATTTTATTAAGAGCGAATTGAAGGCGGTCCGAGCAGAACTTGCTAATACCACCCTGAGAACAGAGTTTGACCAAGCTAAACTAAGTGTTTCAAACACTGAGAATGGGATGTCTTGATGCTCGGATGAGATAGAGAATCTGCGTGAGACGGTGGTGGAATTAAGAAATGAAGTCAATGGGCTGAAGAAACAGCTTGAATCCATCCATCCATCCATTATCTTTACCCGCTTATTCCATTTTGGGTCACGGGGGTCGCTGGTGCCCATGTCCAGCAATCACTGTGCGAGGGGCGGGGGACACCCTGGACGGGTCGCAAGTCCATCACAGGGACACATAGAGACAAACGAGACAAACAACCATTCACTCTCTCACTCACACTTAGGGACAATTTAGAGTTACCAATCAGCCTAACATGCATGTTTTTGGTCTGTGGGAGGAAACCGGAGCACCCGGAGAAAACCCACGCATGCACGGAGAGAACATGCAAACTCCACCCAGAAAGGCCCCTGGACCGGGATTTGAACCAAGGACCTGCTCGCTGAGAGGCAGCAGCTCTACCAGTTGCGCCACCGTGCTGCCCCAGCTTGAATCCATAAAGGGAAATATGAAACACAATAATATTAGAATTATTGGAGTTCCTGAGTCAACGGGTGCATGCGCGTGATAGCAAAAATGCTAATGGAGGTGCTGAAGCTGGGCAAGTTGCCACTGATTGATCACATGTACCGGACACCAGGAAGAAGAGGTTCAGATGATAAACAATTCAATTCAATTCAATTCAAAAATACTTTTATTAATCCCAAAGGGAAATTAAGTGTTGCCATAGCTCATTATCCTGGTTTCATTCAAGAGTTGTTAGATGCTGATGGCTCTGGACAGGAAGGATCTCCTGTAGCAAATCCGAAGAATCTGGCAACAGATACCGATCCGTCCACCCGGATCCAGCTTGCTGTCAGATCTGGCGAACCTCTCGGGCCTCCTGAGCAGCAGGACGGCCCGAATGCCAGGCAGAATTCCTCCATGAGCGATGGCCAGCAGTCTGCCGAGTTCCTCATCGTCACAGACAGACTGCTCAAGGTGCCGGGGGATGATCCCGGTCCTCCCATTATCACGAACAGAGTTTCCCACCAGCTCCAGGATCTTGGCGGTCAGGTACTCGAACATCGCCGCCAAGGTTGACGGGAATTCGTCTGCAGTGCCTCCTTTTCAACTCATTTGGGATTTGAAGCTGTAGATGAGGTAGTTGAGCTTTGGAGATGTTAATCAGTAGCTCCTGGTTGTTAAAAAAAAAACACCTTGTTACCATGGTTACGCATCATAACATATGCCCAAAAGTAAAAAAGTTTCAGTAAAAATACTTCCAGCTGCACAGCATCTGATACCAGAGTAAATAGTCATCTGAAAAGTGATTTACGTCCAGAAAAAAAGGAATCAAAGTTTTTAAAAGCAATAACTCAGAATGAAAGTAACAAAGCCACTCCAACATGCAGCCATCTCGAACAACGCAATTCTAGAATGGCCAGTGCGTAAACCATGGCCAGGCTTCATTATCATCAAGATTGTGTGGAGATATTACAATGAGCATGCAGCAGTGGCCCGATCCACTTCAAAAATCATCCATATTCATAGCATATTCAGGAAAATATCTGGCTATTGTCAGGGTTTCAGGCAGATCAGGACAGGAAAGAACCCAGTTGAGCAGGCAAAACTCAGGAGGCAGACACATAAAATAAATACTTTAATAATAATAATAAATCAAAAGGCTGACATGGCAGCAACCTTACAAAATAGGGTCAGAATGGGATCAGACGAGACAGGACAAGACAGGCAATACCCAATGATGAACCGACAAATGACAGGACTAATAGATGGACTTGTATACACAAACAGGACATGAGACACGAGTGATCTTAATCAGACAATTAAAGAAGAAACACAAGGGAGTACAGACATAGGAAGACCCATTAGATAGCACCATCCCTACAGTACCCCCCAAGGACACCCCCTGGCGTCCCCAAGAACCCTCCCCCTCCAAAAAAAAAAAACTAGGGCAGGCAGAGGGAGGAACTGTAAGGGTGGCGGGCCCGAACAAAGACACACGAGGACTCAAACAAAACCGACAGGACAAGGCCTGGGGACAAAGCTAAACAGGGAACATAAAATGTCCAGACGGCCGGGAGACCATCCACTGGCTCAGAGCAGGTCAGGTGGGTGGTCGGGAGGCCATCTGATGGGCCAGAGCAGGTCAGGGGGGTGGCCGGGAGGCCATCCAGTACAAGACCAACGTTCAGATGGACGGCGTGGAGGCCGTCCAACGGGCCGGAGCAGGTCAGATACGGAGGTCACAGGCGGGTCAGGGACCAAGATCACAGGCGGGGCAGGGACGAAGACCTCCGGCTGCGGCGAGGACTCTTCAGCAGTTTCAGGACCCCCAGACTGAGGCAAGGACCCCTCAGCAGTTTCAGGACCCCTAGAATGAGGCGCAAACCCCTCAGCAGTTTCAGGACCCCCAGACTGAGGCGAGGACCCCTCAGCAGTTTTGGGACCCCCAGACTGAGGTGAGGATCCCTCAGCAATTTTGGGACCCCCAGACTGAGGCGTGGACCCCTCAGCAGTTTCTGGACCCTCAGGCGGAGGCGTGGGACCCTCAGCAGTTTCTGGACCCTCAGGTGGAGGCGTGGGACCCTCAGCAGTTTCTGAGCTGGTTGCCGTCTCTGGACAGCCTGCAGGTTCAGGTTGAACTGCAGGTACTGGTTGAGCTGCAGGTTCCGGGCTTATGATGACTGCAGGTTCTGGACGGGCTGCAGGTTCTGGATGATCTACAGGTTCTGGATGACCTGCAGGTTCTGAATTTTCTGTGGCAGGTTCTGGTACCACTGCAGGTTCTGGATGACCTGCAGGTTCTGAAACTTCTGCGGCAGGTTCTGGCACCACTGCAATTTCTGAATGACCTGCAGGTTCTGAATCTTCTGTGAC
>NC_056498.1:5007416-5014776 GCF_014905685.2 Nematolebias whitei
TGGTACCACTGCAAGTTCTAGATGACCTGCAGGTTCTGAATCTTCTGTGGCAGGTTCTGGGTTCAGAGCAGGTTCTGGGCTGGCTCCTGCAGGTTCTGGGCTGACTCCTGCAGGTTCTGGGCTGACTGGGCAGGCTGGATCCTCGTACTGCGTGGGTAACGCAGAGACTGCAGGAGATGGAGAAACTACGGGGACTGTAGAAGGCCTGGGGGCATCCACAGGGGCTACAGCTGCGAGGATATTAGGTGTCAGGATCGGGGAGATCGGGACTGGTTCAAAAACAAGAAAGTGATGCTTTGGTGGCAGGCTAGGACTGGCAGCATGAGGTCAGATGAGCGGCTCCAACCAACGGTCTTCCTCCAGCACCTCGTCCAAAAAATCCTCCATACCCGAAGAGTCAATTAGCCCGGTAAGACGAATATATTCGTCCAACATGTCTCTTGTGGCCACCCACCTTTCCCACAGATTGCGGGAGGTGGCCGAGTCCACATACCTCCGGACTGTGTCGCATAGTTGAGAATAATCCTCATCAGACAGTCTGGTCAAAAATTGTTTGCCTGCTGGGTTCATGGTTGGTCGGTTCGTACTGTCAGGGTTCCAGGCAGGTCAGGACAGGAAATAACCCAGTTGAGTAGGCAAAACTCAGGAGGCAGACGTATAAAATAAAATACTTTAATAATAATAAATCAAAAGGCTGACATGGCAGCAAACTTACAAAATAGGGTCAGGACGGGATCAGACTAGACTGGGCAGGACAGGCAATACCCAATGACGAACCGACAAATGACAGGACTAACAGATGGACTTATATACACAAACAGGACATGAGACACGGGTGATCTTAATCAGACAATTAAAGCAGAAACACAAGGGAGTACAGACAGAGAAAGGCCCACTAGAGGGCACCATCCCCACAGCTATATTCATTAAACCGTTGTTTATACAGGTTAGTGTCATTGAGCCTCGAGGATTGATTTACAAGAGAGACCTGTTTTTAACAAAGAATAATGACAACAATAGACAATCATAAAAGAAGGCATATACATTAAAAAAAACATAAATGAAAGAAAATGATATATAAAAAAAAAAAAACAATTACATTGCAAAGCAATATAAAAGACTAAAAACAGGAACATGTCTGCATTGGTTTTTGCCATGAACTTAACAGTTGTTTGAAGCCAATTAGAGAGGTCAAGTTCGAGAGCTTCAGCTCTTTTTGCAAGGTGTTCCAGGAAACAGGAGCAGAGTAGGAGAATGCCCTTTTGCCTAGTTCAGTTCTCACTGAGGGAATACTGCAGGTAATAATGTCCTGAGAGTGCACGCTGTAGCTGCACTCACTCAATGACTTCTAGGAGGAGATGTATGAAGGCAGCAGACCAAGAAGTGATTTAAAGATGAAAATGTACCAGTGAGAGAGTCTGCATGAAGTTAATGATGACCAGTTAACCAGTGAATACAGGGTGCAATGGTTGGTAAAATAGTTGCAGACAGTTATGAATCTTAGCGCACCATGATAGACAGCATCCAACATCTGCAAGGTGCTTGTAGGGGCGTTCATGTAAACAATGTCACCATAGTCAATTGAGAGAAGGAAGTCAATGAAGTGAATTCTTCAGAAGATAAAATGTGGTGTCACCACCACTCAGCAAAGGTTCAAACTCTGCCTTGATTTCCAAGTTCCTTTCAGTTTCAGTTTAAGTTAAAAAAAAAAAAGGTTAAATCATGTCATGTGGACAGTTTATTTTTGAGAGAAACATTTTGTCTTTCATCTAAAAGCTTGAGGCCTGCCACCTGGAACTGTTTTATAAATAGCACCTCATTGATGTTTCAAACCAGCCTGCTGTGGAATTCCTAGAAACTAGCTATACACACGCACAAAGGGACCATCCATCTAAAACAATCAATCATGCATAACTATCAAATGTTTTAGGCTTGATGGCCAACTTATTGGATAAATTAATGATCCTTTCATCATCTCATTAATCAAATAAGCCACACTGAGGCTATACGAAGGTCTTTCAACACAGTTTTTACTTGCAAGGGGGCCGAGTCAAAACAGACTTATACAGATGTTACACTGAAGCTCGGGTCACAAGAATCTGCCCACGGACAGTATGAAGAAATGTGTTTTTATTATGCTTATCAGACAGAGACAAGGTCAAGACAACCTCTGCTTTCCAGTTTACAGCCTTGAGTTTATCAGGTCTGCAATCTCCGTGCTCTTGCAGACACACCTTCAACTCTTTAACTCACACACATTAGTTTAACACTAGTTACTAATAAACATCCATAACCTTTATCTAAATTCCCCTAACACATAACTATATCTTATATCAACCTACACTTCTAACCCAATTGTGATCGGGGCAGTTAAGATTTGAAATCAGTTCAGGAGGTTATTTAACTCTACAGAGTTACTGTTTCTGGCACCTGTGTCACGTTTACTCCCTCAGTAACTGAAATGGCTTTTGACACCTGGGTCTTGAGGGGAGTGCATTCACTGAGTTATCTCTATGTTGATGGTAGATGTGCCTCTTTTGAACATCTGGTACAGAAGTTTAACATTCACAAGTCAGAATTTTTCAGACATTTGCAGCTGAGACTTGTTGTGAGGTCTAACTCAAATTGTTTTCCTTTATGCCCCTCTAAACATTTTGTGGCTAAGATTTTGGAATGCAGGTTTGATACCAAGGGGGCCCTGAGCAAAATTTATATACTGCTCAGCTCATACCATGAGTCCAGTTTGAACTCCCTCAAACAGAAATGGGAAGCAGACTTGAAGGAATCCATATCAGACTCAACCTGGAAACAGATCATTAAGAACATTTACTCATCTTCAGTCTGTCTGGGACATGCTGTGAATTCAAGTGCACATGCTACACTGGTCCAAAGACAAACTGTCCAAAATCAAAGCCAATCTGGACCCCACATGCAATCATTGCAAACAAACTCCAGCTACACTCCTGCATACATTCTGGACCTGTCCCAAACTGCAGACCTTTTGGCAATCTATTTTTGACACCTTCTCTGGGATATGTGGGAAAACTGTACTCCAATCACCATTCATCTCACTGTTCTGGGTGGTCCCTGTGGATATGTCCTTCAGCAAGTATGAAAAGGATGTGATTGCCTTTGGCTCCCTTTTGACTTGTTTTGTGCAGTTGGAAGGACCTACACCCCCCCAGCATATGTTTATTGGATAAGAGAGGTGATGCATCATATTCATTTAAAAAAATAGATATGCCCTGAATGGTTCTGTTGAAATATTTTGGGACACTTGGCAGCATTTTATGTTGTATTTGGAAAACTAATTAATGCCTGTTTAGTTTATTTGTGTGTGTGTGTGTGAATGATTCAGTATGGGAGGGGAGGGGGGAGGGGGGAGGGTTTTTTGTTTTGTGTGTGTTCTCTTTTTTGTTTGTAATTTCACAAAATTTTTTTAAAAAGACTTTGATTAAAAAGACTGATGAAGTCTTACGGATGAAAGACAAAATGTTCCTCCTAAAAATAAACTGTCCAGATGACATGATTTAACCTGTTTTTTAGGTATCCTGATGCATGCTCAATAATCCAGGTAGAAAAATCTAAAAAAGTTAAATCTGGTCCTCTGGACATTCAAAAAAACAAAACAAAGCTCTGAGAGACTGAGCTGAATACAGCTCCTCAGACTGAGGAAGTCTCTCGGATGAGAGACGAAACGTTTCTACATTTTTTTTGTTGATTTGCTTTGTTTTGTTTTTTTGAATGTCCAGAGGACCAGATTTAACTTTTTTAGTGTTTTTTAGGTGTTTTTTTTACCTGGATGATTGAGCTTATAAACCTTTTATACTCTGCTTGGATCTTTTTTTTTTTCACGTGTCCCCTCTGCCATCCACCAAGGTTCACATAAATGAACGCAACATCCAGAAAACTGAAGGGCAGCTCAGTGTCATGGCAGCAGTGGTTCCCAGAGAGCTCATGGGACTTGTAGGCTTAAGTCAAGAGCTGCAAACCCTCACCTCTAACCCTGCCTCGCTCCACCCCTGTTTGAATGGAGACTGCTGATTGGTCAAGACAGCCACAGGAAGTTGACTCTGGCATGTGAGCTGATCAATTTCTTAGGTCTTGCTTTTAGTTTTATTTGTTGTGGGTTTTAGGATCAGAGAAACATGTTTTTTCCTCTGATATCCAGATTCCTGACATATTTCCCACTTGTTGTTTTAAAACAGCTCTGGCTCTGGTGTGTTTTCAGTGATGGACAGTGTAGTTACCTCAGACTCCTCAAACTGAAGGATGAGTTTGTCTTGACTAAATAAGGCCTCAGTCTCACCCCCACCCCCACCCCCTGTTCCGGCTGCTTGTTCTGTAGTTTGGCCCACTCAGAAGTGGAAATATCTTAAGAGGCTCTTTCGCTTTGTTTTTTTACCACGTGGGCTGAGAAACGTGTCTCTGCAGTGGACAAGATGGAGCACATGGGGCTGGTGTCCTTCAGGTCTTGATGTAATCCAAGGTGAAGGAATTCTGAGTTTGTGTTAAACCTGTGAAATTGACCTTAAACCTCAGTTCACTAATTAAACATATGCCAGCTTATTATTTTAAGCTGTACTAATGAAAGGTTTACAGTTCGCCACAGATTCAGTGAGGATGCTTGATGTGAAGAGTGGCTGCAGGATCTAAGCACAGCTCGTTTTGTACCTCGTCTCATAGCAAAGATGGGGAAATGGAAAAACCCTCTGTCTGTCCTTCCATTGTGGTGACTGCCTCAGGCCTAAGAAATGTTCCTTTCAAAATGTCGGTTGCAACGTCAAAATCCAAGATGGCCACCACCATATAGTGTATATATGTAAACCAGCCACCCATATCATTTGAGGAAATTTGCTTTCTAGTTTTTATATTGCTTAAAGTATAGTTTCCTCAAATGATTGGGGTGGCCGAAGATTAATCTGGGCCAATACCACCATTGCCCCACCCCAGCTCCTCCACTGCACCTGATGGTGGATAAAACTGCTCGTTCCACTTGCCAGGATCTGTCACTCTGCGCTGCCGCGGACAAGAAAAAAACAAAACTCCCTGTTCTTCTCCACAGTGTAACTCCTCCCCACTTGAATATGTGGAAACAAAAAAGAATAATGCTTCCTTGCATTCTCTGATATTATTCCAGTCCAGAAAAACACTCTTCTCCAAAACAACAAACATTCACTATTGAAATCTCTCAGAGACGGGGACATCAGCTTGTTATTTATCTGGGTCATTAGACTCCCTTCAAGCTGCAGCACAGCAGAAACAGAAGCTGCAGTGCTTCACTCTCACACAGAATGTTCAAAACGTAGAAGCAGTATGCTGGCTCCTTAGATAAATAACGTTATTAACTTACTTTTTATTAGGGATGCACCAATCCACTTTTTTTTTTTTTTTTTCGATCCAATCCCAATACCTAAATCTAAATGTCAGCTGATACCAATCCAGTTCCGATATCATGATCATCATTGATTTTATATGAGGCTGTAATAATCTCCTCTCAAGTACAATTTGTACAAATATATGCATGCATGTCCAAAAAAGCAACTTGAGGTAAGTTTTATTAATGTTGGATAAGTTTCAAAGTTAGAATTAAATTCTGCTAACACAAAACATGTTTCTTTTTATTCCTAGTTTTAAAGTGGATATTAAAGTGATTAATTTAAATGATTGTTTAAAGTTATTTTATATTTTTTTAAATAATAATAAGAAGAAGATTTTTCTTCTTTCTGCACTCTTTTCATTCAATGTTTTCTTTTTGATTAATTTGTTTTGTTTCTTTTAAATGAATGAATAAAATAAAATAAAATGCTAAATGGCTTTAAACATCTGCTAAGTTCATGGTATAAACCAACAGACATGTTCCTGTTTTTAGTTATTTACATCGCTTTATAATGTACTGTAGCTGTTTATGTTTCTTATGTATATATATATATATATATATATATATATATATGTATATCCATCCATCCATCCATTTTCTTTACCCGCTTGTTCCATTTTGGGTCACGGGGGTCGCTGGTGCCCATGTCCAGCAATCACTGTGCGAGGGGCGGGGTACACTCTGGACGGGTCGCAAGTCCATCACAGGGCCACATAGAGACAAACGAGACAAACAACCATTCACTCTCTCACTCACACCTAGGGACAATTTTAGAGTTACCAATCAGCCTAACATGCATGTTTTTGGTCTGTGGGAGGAAACCGGAGTACCCGGAGAAAACCCACGCATGCACGGAGAGAACATGCAAACTCCACTCAGAAAGGCCCCTGGACCGGGGTTTGAACCAGGGACCTGCTCGCTGAGAGGCAGCAGCTCTACCAGTTGCGCCACCGTGCTGCTATATATGTATATATATATATAATTTATATGTATATATATATATATATAAATATATATCTATATATATATATATAGATATATATATAAAACATTAGTTGCCATGGTCACGCAGGCGTACCCACGCGATTACGTCACGTGTTCACGTGATTATATAAAGGCTGTCAACTGGTTGCAAGAGTTCACTTTTGCATCTGGACTCGGACAGGTGTGAACTGAACTGATTCAAGTCAGACTTGGAGAGAAAGACTCAGATGTTCTTCATTCTGCGCAGGTTGTTGGAGCGTGAGGAAGCTCGTCGGACCGCCGGAGGAGGTAAGACAACTTTCAGCTGCTTTTATTTGTTACTGACGAATGCATAAGGAATACATCCCGCTTAGACCTGAACAATAAGATTTAAAACACCAAGTGGTGAAAGAAATAGGGCGACGCTTTCATTTCAAGGGGAAAAGTTTGCATTAAGTCATTAAAGTTTGTTGGAAAATCAAATCGTTTAGAAACAGACAAATATTAGACGATTCTTGCGTCTAAAATTAGCGTTTGCAATAAAAATAAGTCACAATTCTCCCGGGAAAAGTTTAGAATGTAATAATGGTTGACAGGAAATCAAAACACTTTTTTTTTCATTTAGCCTTTATTTATCCAGGTTAGTCTCATTGAGCCACGAGAACTCATTTTCAAGAGAGACCTGTTTAGGGAGCACATGGTGGGGTGAAGGGCCTTGCTCATGGGCCCAGGGTGGGGCGAATGAGGGTGGAGGCAGGTGTGGGTGTTTCACCCACCCCACCCACAATTTTGATGTTGTCGGGGCCGGGGCAACTTATTTTGTTTAGAAAGCTTCGTGTTTTAATATTTTGGCGTCGAAATTAGTAAAACAAAATGGCGACAGGGCCAAAATTCATAAAATGCTAAAACCGTTTTTTTGTTGCTATGATGGAGATGTTGGAATTTTAGACTCGAGGCTTCCATACGGGTGCTTTGATGAAGTGACGTCATTACGCAGCGTAGCACCGGGCACAGATA
>NC_056498.1:5014876-5015455 GCF_014905685.2 Nematolebias whitei
CCTCTGTATGCTGATCAATCAACACCTCCATTCGTTGTGGATTTATCCTTGTGGATTATATGACCTTTTTCCAATGGATTACAGACTTTGTTTCCAAGGGGTTAAAGCATTGCTACAATGGAATTACCAACAACATTATGGAATTACCAACAACATTATGGAATTACCTAAACCGTTGTGGGATTACCTCCTTTGACTTTTGTTTTCCCTTGCTGGATTACATCAAGTTCAAGGACTTTCAAAGGCGTAAGTTCATGTTGGAATTCATCCCCATGGACAGGCGATGATTTCCAAAGGGGGGACTGTAGTGAACTAAGCCTCAGGTCAAAAGCCTTCCTGGGACAGGAACTGTTTTTTCATTGACTTGAGTCCAGAACACAGATTAAGTTCATCCAGAGACTTTCTAAGTGTGTCCTGCACTGATCAATTGAAAGAACACTCTCTTTTTTATTATCATTACTATTTTACAATATCTTGATAATCAAAGTGTGTTTAGTTCAAACCATTTTAAATGTTGAAGTGAACTACTCACTTTAAATCAACTGTGAAACAGTATTAATGATTTTTAATCCTCATTCA
>NC_056498.1:5015555-5016009 GCF_014905685.2 Nematolebias whitei
AATGTCTCTGTTTCTTCAAAACATCTTTCTGTCTGTTCTTAAAACATCTACTCTGTCTCCTTGACATGTAATGACCCTCTGACGTCACTAAAACCACACCCCGGTTGGTTCGTTCAACCAATCAGGAAGTTCTCAGAGGAACCGGAAGTGACCTCTTTAAAAGGGTCGACACTTCCTAGTTCCAAGCAGAACAAGTTCCAAGCTGAACAACGTTCCAGAGAGAACCAGAGTTCCAGGGAGAACCTCGAACGAGAAGTTCCTGAACGAGAGAAGTTCAGAGGAACAGAAGTTCCGAGCAGTTTCTAATGGAGTGACAAGAGTCCGTCGATGCCACGACGTCTCGCTGTGGCTCTACCCGACGAACGCTCTGAACAATGAGGAAGTCTGTTCTGTGATGATCTCACGACTCCTGAGGTCACAGCTGTTCTTACGGAGACGCTGAAAAGAGTTGAAA
>NC_056498.1:5016109-5017633 GCF_014905685.2 Nematolebias whitei
AACTATCGTCTGCAAAGGTAAAAGAGTCGATCTCAACTGCTAGTGTACCGTGGGTTAAGCTGCGTCCAAAGAAGCGTGTTGTTTCTGGTTATACAGACACATTCCCTCACCCATCTCTCTCCATTTAAACTTCATTTTCCCATCTTTAAAACTCTTCTATCTGCCAGTAATTAATCCAGATATTTTCAGAAATGTCTGTTGTATTTCAGTTGCAAGTGAGAAATCATGGCCGTATGATTTCTCATTGTAAAGCTCATTAATTAAGCTGTGTTAATTGTAATCAATCTGCCAATTAATGTAAATGTGTGATGTTGTTTTAAATCGTTTTTAATTAAACGGCTCACTGTTGTGGTGGGTCAAAGATAAAACACATTTCCGTCCACATTTAATATTCAAAACACGATATTACTCAGTCCAGAAAAATGAAAGAATCCGTTTAAATAAAGGATAATATCAGACGCATATTATCTCTCATTACAGTAATCATGGTGACAAGGTGTTTATTTAACAACCAGGAGCAGCTGATTAACATCTCAAAAGCTCAAATACATCAGCTACAGCCCCAAAGTATTAGAAATGGAGGCACCGTGGTTTAATTTCCATCAACCTGGCAGCTGTGCTCGAGTACCTGACCACCAAGATCATGGAGCTGGTGGGAAACTCAGCTTTTGACAACGGGAGGACCAGGATCATCCCCCAACACCGTAAGCTGGCTGTCCGTGGTGACCAGAAACTCGGCAGACTGATGGGAGGAGTGACCATCGCTCAGGGAGGAATTCTACCCAGCAGTCGGGCAGTTCTGCTACCCAGGAGGACCGAGAGGCCCACCAGATCTGACAGCAAGCTGGATCCAGGTGGATGGATCAGTATCTGGGGCCAGATTCTTGGCCCCAGATACTGATAAGAGGTTGTGAGTACAGAGCTTCAGGGTGCCCTTCCCTTGAAGCAGACTCTTTTCTTTGATGGAACGACAAAGAGGCCTCTTATGAGGTGAATTGGCCCTTGATCCTCTGTGCATATGTGGCCTTGGCCCTCTTAATACCAGCAACCAGCTCTTTCCTTGTCCTTCCTAGCTCCTGTCAGTTTCCAGGCCTGAAGGCAGTGTTCCTGGCTTCCAGCAGGGTGCGAATATTCAGCAGCTTCTCTGAAGACCTCCCAGTATGTTTGTTAAAAACAATCCTTCAGTATGGGGACAGTATTCTGGATCCAAGATTTAATTTTCTTTTGTACCGGTCTGGAGCATATAAAGTAAAGAGTATTTGTTTCAAGCACTGAACCCTGAGGAACTCCATGACTAACTTTGATGTATGAGAAAGATTCATTATTTTTATTTGCAAACTAGAATATATATTTATGCTGACAGCCAACTTGGATTTTGACATGGCAACTCAATGTTCAATAGTGATCACACTAAAATGGAAGTTGGTACCTCACATACATGGACAGATGAACAGATGAATGTAGTGTCCCCCTCCCACACACACACACACACACACACACACACACACACACACACACACACAC
>NC_056498.1:5017733-5019343 GCF_014905685.2 Nematolebias whitei
CACACACACACACACACACACACACACACACACACACACACACACACACACACACACACACTTTTGCTCTTTGACAAAAAACAATAAAACCAGAGGTGACAATTATTACAGTTCAAATTTCTTTTTGATTCACTGACTTATTGCTTGCTCTTTAAAAATATATGCGTGCGTGCGTGCGTGCGTGCGTGCGTGCGTGCGTGCGTGTGTGTGTGTGTGTGTAAAAATTATGAGGTGCTGTGTGGAAACACTGTAAAGGGATGATAATCAGGGTTGAGTGGAAACACACTCATTAACACTGTGTGTGTGTGTGTGGGGGGGGGGGGGGGGAGGCCCCAGGGTTGTACTCAGATAGTGTTTGGTCATTAACCTGCATGCACACACAAGCATAAAATGCGAACACACCTGTCCCATGATGCACCTGTTCTCCTGTGGGCCGAACAAAACAAACAGCTGATCTTCACTTTGCCTGATCAATAATTACAGTAAACAGGTCCTGTCAGCAGAGACCATCAGAACACATCACAGTAAATACATAACCAACTTGTCAGCCTAAGGAAAAAAAATCAAGTTTGTGTTTTTTTAATTTTCAGTTTTGTTTTTTTTATTAGTTTGTTTGCAATCTAATAACTTCTGTATTCTGGCTGCTGATTTATCCATTAATTTATCAAAATATTACATTTTTCAGGAGATTTGTGCTGACATTTGTTATAACACATTAAAAATTTTTTACCTTTATTTACAGATATTTTCCCATAGAAATACATAGATATCTTCAACTTTTTCTAAAACATTTTTTTTTTTCATTTTAGGTCTGCTTGCTCCACTTTTATTCTAAATCTATTTTTAGTCCCCCTTCTGCTACTTTTAAACATCCATCTTTACCCGCTTCTTCCTTTTTTGGGTCGTGGGGTTTGCTGGTGCCCATGTCCAGCCATCACTGTGTGAGAGATGGGAGACACCCTGGACAGGTCTCCAGTCCATCACAGGGACACAGATCTAGGAAACAAACAACCATTCACTCTCTCACTCACACCTATGGACAATTTAGAGTTACCAATCAGTCTAACATGCATGTTTTTGGTCTGTGGGAGGAAACTGGAATACCTGGAGAAAACCCACACATGCACGGAGAAAACATACAAAGTCTAGCCAGAAAGGCCCCTGGACCAGAATTTGAACCAGGGCAACCTGCTCGCTGAGAGGCAGCAGCTCTACCAGTTGTGCCACCATGCTGCCTACTTTTAACCAGCCTTTGGCTAATTTTAGCTAGCTTTTGGCTACTTTAAGCTACTTTTAGCTAGGCTTTGTGTATTTTTAACCAGCTTTGGGCTACTTTTAGCCAGATTTTTGTTACTTTGAGCCAACCCTGTTCTACTTTTAGCTAGCCATTTGTGAGTTTTAGTTAGCGTTTTGAATGTTTTCTCTAGCTTTTTGTCACTTTTCACTAGCATTTAGCTACTTTTAGCTAGCCTTTGGCTACTTTTAGCTAGGCTTTTTCTACTTTTAACCAGCTTTTGTCTACTTTAGTCAGATTTTTGCTACTTTGAGCCAGTCTTTTGCTACTTTTAGCCAACCCTTTTCTACTTTTAGCAAGCCATTTGTGAGTTTTA
>NC_056498.1:5019353-5020264 GCF_014905685.2 Nematolebias whitei
TTAGCTAGCCATTGGCTAATTTTAGCTAACCTTTTGCTACTTTTAGCCAGGGAAGCTACCCACTTTTACAGTGAATGTTTAATTCAATTCAGTTTATTTACATAGCACCAATTCACAACAGAAGTCATCTCAGGGCACTGAACAGAAACATTTCATATGCATAAAAAGTAGAGATGCACCAATCCGATATCAATTTCGGTATCAGTACCAATATCTGAAAAACTTCTGGGTCGGGTATCGGTGACAATGTGACCGATCCATTTTCCGATCCAACCTGCAGAGATTTACGATCCATGATGCATGTTGGTTTCAAACTATGGAATGGATTTCCTGAACGGAGGCGTGTCTCATGAACCCAGAGTAATAAGACCCACCTCACATTCAGGAAATTCATTTCATAGTTTGCAGCCAGCTACAACGTGAGGACTGAGTTAGCAGCACTGTGGCTAACAGCTAGCCAACTTTTCATCTAAACATGTCCGCTGTGTGGAAGTGTTTTACACTAGAAACACCATAAAACAGGACAGCAACGTGCAATGTCTGCAGAGCCATAGCACCACATTAAACCGCGGTAAAGTTAGTTTTACGATGGACATTTGAGCTCCATGGCTTCAGCGGTCTGCGCCTCTCGCTGAACCCGTAGCAAGCAGCCTGACCCCGGCTAGCCGCGTCCAATCTGCCCGTCTCTGAGGAGGGACAGACTCAGCGTGGCTGACCAAAATCAGGCTGCCTGCTTTGGAGTGAACAAGAAGAAGACATCGCTGAAGCCCTGGAGCTCGAATGTTTACCGAGAAGTTGCTAAACTTCGTCGTAATTAATGACCAACCACTATCAGTTGTAGAAAACCAAGGATTTCGCAGATTCATACTTGCAGCCAAGATATAGTTTAACCCTCCAGGAGATATTTATCA